>NC_048579.1:30071731-30377148 GCF_013265735.2 Oncorhynchus mykiss
GTGAGTGATACAGAGCTAAACACTTCTGCGTCCCAAAATGGCACTCTAATCCCTGTATAGTGCACTACTTTTGACCGGGGCCCACAGGGAATCCTATAGAGCGCTGCTCAAAAGTAGTGAACTATCTAGAGAACAGGGTGCCTTTTGGGACACGCCTGGTGTCTGCTGGGGTGACACTGCGGCACGTCTCGTTCAGAGAGACCCACTACCTTTGGTTGTCAGCATGAATCTACCTAACTAGTACTTACTGTGAGATGTATCATCCCACATGGCACCCTATTTCCTTTATAGTGCACTACTTTCAGAGGGCCCCGTAGGTCTCTGGAGTAGTGCACGGTGTATAGGGAATAGGGTGGCATTTGCGACACATCCAGAGAAAGTAGCAACCCTTGCCATGATAGACTGGTTACCATCTCCCCGAAGTGGATTAACCCGGTTGGAGCAGTGGTTAGTTAGCGAGTTTGCCTACAGTCTGGTGTTTGAACCCCACAAGCGGGGTTGGCTATCGCCGTTCACTACAATACTGCACATTATTGTTCCCATCTATTATGTATTCTACTGCCTGAAGGACAAATTCTGACAGCAGCACTGTCACATGCCAGGTTCTTTCTGAACACCATTTAGCATTCATGTCATTCAGTGGGGGGTTTAGTCTGCTACATATATGTGTCTTATCTCTGAACCTGCAGGGGCTGCACGCAGGCTGCTTCACACCATGGCACCCTCTGCAACCTGTGTGTTTGTATGTGTGTGTGTGTGTGTGTGTGTGTGTGTGTGTGTGTGTGTGTGTGTGTGCACACGTGCGTGCCCTGCCCACCTGCCTGTGTGCATGCGTCTGTGAAGGCAGAGTGAGAAAGGAGGGAAAAAGAAGTAGACAATTATTTAACGTGAGCAAGGACTTAGGAGGGGAGAAGTGAGGATGTGATGAATTACAAAGTGCCAGCGCCATGACAGTAATCTGGGCCAATCCCCTACTGCGCCTGGATTTTTAGTGCTTAATAATGTTATGACTGACACCACACCCTCTACCTCTCGCCTCTCTTTCTCTCAGTCTCCCCCGCTCTCTCTTCTTCCTTTCTTCTCTCTATGGGGACGTGTTCAACTTAGATCGACCCAGAATCCCCTGCAGTGAATTAAGGCCAGGGGTCTATCAGACTGAGACACACAGCCAGTCAAATCAAAGTTTATCATCACAGAACCAATCAAACACCCAATCAAAGCACCGAGTACTGCTACAACCAAAGGCTCTCGACGATAACAAACTACACCGCTTTTTAACGAAGCGCTCCAGGCTCACCATATAGTTCCAGTTGTCACATGATCACATGAACACATGACTCAATCTGGGTCGCCTAAATTGATGTGAATTAAAGGGCCAACAGCTGTTGCTGCTTCCGCCAGTCATCCCTCAGCCCCCAGCTACCGACGACATGCTGTCTGTCTGTTTGTCTGGGGCAGGAGGGTGTTGCCTTTACATCCTTAGCAAATGAATATTGATCGACTTCCAGGCAGCTCCTATGATGCAGGGCAGAGGTGTGTGTCTGTCTTTCTGTGTGCATGTGTGGGGGGTGTTGGTGGATGCTTGTGTGTGGGTGTGGAGCAAAGTTATTATGGAAAAACTGAAACTAAAAATAATCATGACATTTTTTTATTAACAAACTAAAACTATACGGAAACTATTATATTCGACTCCAAAACTAACTCAAATACAATGAAACCCTCAATGTATTATGTTCAGTTTTCAAGCTATTGGGGTTGTCAAGCTGCTGTTGTTTTTTTCAAGCTGTTGTTTTTTTCAAGCTGTTGAATCTGGCAGGTAAATGCAGCTTGGAGATGGCGATGTTTCAGATTCTGCCTAGCTTGTTCATCGCTATCACTAGCTATCAGGGGGAAAGAATCATCTGGGCAGCTATCTTAATTCTTCTTACGTACTACTAAAGTTAAAAAGCATTGCATTTGTGTAGACATGGGTGAGAGATTCCTTCCACCATATATTTGTTTTAACCAGTCTTGATGTTATTCTTTTTTAAATCACACTGAGATTGACTTAAACCTAAGCTAACCTATGACCCGGCCCATCAACTTATGTATTACTGCCCTACAGTTGCAAGAAGTGACATCCCCAAAAACACACAAAACTATACAACCCCAATGGCCCCTAGCCTCCCACACATGCTTTCTGTCCCTAACACTAACACTAAAACTGAAACTAAATAATGTGTGTGTGTGTCTGCATGACAAAACATGATCAAATACCACCTGTACTTGATCATGTTTTATCTGTCTCCTGCTCCCAGACCAGACCAGACCAGACGTCTGGCCCACCAGCAAGTAGAGTTCATGCCAATAGCACTTGATGTGATGAATGATGTCCCTCTCGCCTCCTCTTCCTCTGTGACTAGAGCTCTGTGTTCCGAATGGCACCTTATTCCCTTAATAGTGCACTACTCAAAAGTAGTGCATGGCCCAAGTATTGCACTATGCAGGGAATAGGGTGCCATTTGGGATGCAGGCTACATGCAGGGAATAGGGTGCCATTTGGGATGTGACCTACTAGAGTCCGGGAGGGGCTGCCCTCTATCACAAATCTCTCCTCGCAGAGATCAATATTACCCAAACAAGAAACGCAAACATCAAATTCCTCCTCCAGCCTTCACTGCCTTATAATTGTGTGTTTATTTTAAATAAACATGTGGCGAATCTCCGGATGACCTTACCTCCTACTCTTCCCACTGACTTAGTAAAATATATTGTTATCCTCCGCTGCCTTGGGAGGGAAAAGGGAATCAACGGAGCAGAATTTTAAATGGCACTAAATGAATGTTTGCGCTGAATCACGAGGAGTGCCTTTAACTTGACTGAACAGGTTTTGCCATCCTTACAATCTGCGCTAAATGGTTTTAATTAGCTGACTGTAACCTCGTTGGCTGGGTGGAAGAAAGAACTGCCTTTTAATCGGGATAATTAAAGAAAGAGAGATGAATGCACTCAGGCTCTGAGTGCCTACAATTTTCTTTACCTTTATTTAACTAGGCAAGTCAGTTAAGAACAAATTCTTATTTTCAATGACGGCCTAGGAACAGTGGGTTAACTGCCTGTTCAGGGGCAGAACAACAGATTTGTACCTTGTCAGCTCGGGGATATGAACTTGCAACCTTCCAGTTACTAGACCAACGCTCTAACCACTAGGCTGCCCTGCCACCCCAATGCAAGATGGTGAATTTTTATGGAGGAAAAAATAGACAAAGTAAACTCGGAACGCCAACACCACTCAACATCAATACTGCATGCAGCCCATGCACTAATGTTCTAGTTCAATGCTTTACTGGACGAGAGGCAGAGCGCTAAAATAAGGGCCCCATACAGACTTCGATCTGCAGGAACAATCTCTTAAAGGTAGGCCCAGTAGAGATACAGACACAGTTCTGCACAGAGGGGATCTAATATTTATAAGGTGATGTTCTGAGGCTTTGGGGTGTGTGTGTGTGTGTGTGTGTGTCTGTGTCTGTGTGTGTGTGTGTGTGTGTGTGTGTGTGTGTGTGTGTGTGTGTGTGTGTGTGTGTGTCTGTGTGTGTGTGTGTGCCCTTTGCAATCTCAACTCCTCTGCCCACTGCTGAGATGTCTACAGTATGAAAGACGACCTGTGCTGTATGGACTAAGCTGTCAGTGTATTTACACATGCAACGCTAATCCAATTAATGTCCCTTTACATTAGCAGTGCAATAGTACATGCATAATGCATTATATACATATAATACACGAGCAATTGTATTAGTATCAAATTCTACAATTATGTACTCTCTTTTTGCTCATCTTCATCAAGAGATCCAATCATTCCGGACCGCACTGTACATTGTACACATTTCATATGCAAATTTGGACAAATACTGTACGTATGCATGGTTTCAATACTACATGTGTTGTACCTAGAGTCTGGGTTGAACTGCTAGGTAGCTAAAGTTTTGTTGTATCGCTATGGCACATAATGTGTTTGTGTGTGTGTACAGTGTGAGTGAGTGTGTGAGTGCGTGTGACTGACCTGTGCTGCTCTGGATGGTCCTAACGGTGGTGGTCGTCCGGGAGGGTGGGATAGCCCTCATGTTGCCCCCCACCATGCTCTCCTCATCTTGGGAGCAAGAACCCTTCTCGATTGCACGGACGTAGCTGTGGCTTCGCATACGGAAGCAGCCCGACATGGGGAGGTCCAGGGCATCCACCGCCTGGGATTCCATCTCACTGAAGACGGACTCGCACACTGCTTCGATCTGCCCGTTTACCTCCAACTCGCTCACCTGCAGGGGGGCAACAGACCCGCACATACAGGAAATGGGGAAACACAGGTTAGAGAAACTTACGCCAGCACGAAGCCCCACATCTCCCCAGGGAGAAGCCTTGTACACAAGGGTTGAAAGTATATTCAGGGATTTTGAGGAATCCAAAAGACACAAAGAAATGTACAAAACAATCGGACAAAGTACTTAGTGCAGAGGGGAGGAAAGTTGTGGGGTGAAAGTTCACGGGCCATCCAAGTGCAGTGCTGTAGGGGTGTGTCGGCAAAACACATAGGAAGGGTGTATGTGTCTCTCCATGTCTACAGGAGGGAAAACTCACAACTTGTCTAAACAAGTGTCACAACACTGGAGAACTAAACTAAGGGAAAGTGTGTGTAGTGGTTGTATTGTCTTCACACTCCACACAAACCAAAAGTGTCCAAGGTGGACTTTTATTCTTCTAGCCTACTAGATTTGCATGGAAGGAGAAAAGAGGGAGCATGGGAGATGTAGGGTACCTGGGTGACATTTGCATGGAAGGAGAAAAGAGGGAGCATGGGAGATG
This sequence comes from Oncorhynchus mykiss, assembly GCF_013265735.2. Classification (NCBI taxonomy): domain Eukaryota; kingdom Metazoa; phylum Chordata; class Actinopteri; order Salmoniformes; family Salmonidae; genus Oncorhynchus; species Oncorhynchus mykiss. The sequence continues at coordinate 30,076,568 of NC_048579.1, forward strand.
TAGGGTACCTGGGTGAATTGTGACCGGGGGCTAAGCAGGATATGAAGGAGAGGAGGGAGGAAGACTTGACTGGGTGCTTGAGACCACATGTTGGATTGGGGGCAGGTGATTGGCGGGAGAGGGCTGCAGTATTGTACATGGAATCAACGTATACTTTTTGTTTTACAGCACGCGCACACACGCACACGCACGCACGCACGCACGCACACACACACACACACACACATACACACACACGCACGCACACACACACAGACGCACACACACACACACACACACACACAGACACACGCACGCACGCACGCACACAGACACACACACACACACACACACACACACACAGACACACACACACACACACACACACACACACACACACACACGAGCCTGAGTGCTTTCCCGTTGTCTTCCTGTATGCTGCAGTCTGGTTGGGCTTTTTGTAGATGTCACTGTGGCTGACAGTCCGCTGCTGCCTGCCTCACACTAAAGACCTATGTGTGTGTGTGTGTGTGTGTTGACATTTTTTGTGTGTGGACATAGTAAACAAACCAAATTTAGACCAACTGGGGACATTTTGTCGGTCCCCACAAGGAAAAAGTATATTTCTAAGGGGTTTAGGGTTAAGGTTAGAATGTGTTAAAAATATGTTTCTTAACACTTATTTAACTAGGCAAATCAGTTAAGAACAAATTATTATTTACAATGACGGCCTTAGAACAGTGGATTAACTGCCTTGTTCAGGGGCAGAACGACAGATTTGTACTTTGTCAGCTCTGGGATTCAATCTAGCAACCTTTCGGTTACTGGCCCAACACCTTAACCACTAGGCTACCTGCCACCCAACTAGGCTACCTGCCTAACTTTAGGAGTTAGGTAAGGTTTATGGTTAAGGTTAGGTTTTGGGGTTAAGGTTAGGGTGAGGGTTAAGGTTAGGGTTTGAGTTAGGGTAATCAATTGTGTGTTCCCACAAGGTTAGTTAAACAATACTATGTGTGTTAAAAAAAAATGCACATTTCGGGTAAATTTTGCTGCCGAATAACTGACCCTCATTAACGGTCAACAAATGTTTAAAAAAAAAATTGAAACAATAAAATGATGCGACCAACAGAAAATACTATCAGAGCTCTATATATAAGGACGAGATGCTTATGTTTCCGCACTAACAATTGGAGTCGTCCCAAGGCGGGAAGGCAGGCGACAAGCTTAGGCCCAAAATAAGCGCAGTGAAACTTCTCGCTTCGCCCTCTTCCCCTCTGATACTATGCATGCATACAAGGACTGTACATTTTTCATTAAGAGCTTCATTGAAACATGCAACAATAGCCAGCCTAACATTGTACAGTCAAAAGGCCATAGTCTATTATTGAACATGCAACTCCTGTAATGAAGCAGCTAACAAAACGTCATTTTCAAACATTTGCCAAAATGCAATTCGCGGAAAACTGTTCGACACTGCGCACCTAATGTGAGCAGTTCCATATGTGAAAATGAAAATCTCAGTTAGACATTTAGCAACTACAATGAAGGGTTGCTAATATGACTAGGATTGTGCCTTTGGCTTCAGGATAAAGAAAGTAGATTTGAAATCCAATAGAACGGGAGAGAAATGCTGGTTAAAATGGCATGGGTTAGTCTGCCGCCACGTTTCTATGGATGGATTTTCGCGAGGCTACTTTGAAGCGAGGTAAGACATGCCTCCTTATTTGAAGTAAAGTAAAACATTTCAAACAATTATACTGCCTCAAGCTCATATTGCAAAGTGGTGGGTGATGCTCTGATGGTCAACGGTAGGCCGGCTATAGCCTATGCAGCCGAATGGCGAACAGGATGCGCGCTTTTCAATAAAAATATCTCCTTTTTAATCGTGGACACCAAAGTTGTTAACAAGCGATTGCATTTAGAATTATTATTTGTTGCGTAATGATTGGGCTCACAGAAGCAGATTTTTTGATGAGCTACTCTCGCAATATCTTACAGGTGGCAGACTATTCTGCTCCTCAAACTAGGCTCTGTTGCTGTGAGCGTGTGTTAAGTCAAATTCATGACGACTGACGAAAATACACACGCGCCAATTTAATTCCACAAAATTATGCAAATTAACCTATAGACCGATAAGCATGACAGGTCAAATGAATTTTTGGCAGCTAACCGATTAACATCCCTATTGTGTGTGTGTGGGCGTGTGTGTGTGTGTGTGTGTGTGTGTGTGTGAGAGAGAGAGAGAGAGTGAGCTGGGCTGGATCTGGAGAGGCTAGAGCAGGGAGGGAGGCTTGAATGCCTGAGGGCTCTGTGCCTCTCCCCGTGGGCCCCTGGAGGGCCACATTGTTGGTGCTCCAGCCAGAGGTAGCCCCATCCTCCTCTCCCTCCAAATGAGCGAGGACAGGACCACTACTCACTCTCCGTCACACACACTGTAACATCTTATTTCTGGGATACAGAACTAGTGGCAACTGAGCTGCCACCAACACGAAAGAGACTAAACCTTAACTTTGCTGGAGTATTGAAACACATCATCCCGAGATGTTTTGAAACATTACATGGTGTGTTGTAACACCATTTAATCAAGTGTGCAACACCTTGCCAGGGACTGGGAGCCCTACTGGGAAATGTTGAAAACATTGTGTAGGTGTTTCGAGTTCTGTTGGGTGCAGAATTAGATACATTATAAGCCTCTTAATATTATTTTGGTGTTTCTGGAGTATTTGAATGTTTACAATTGATTTATGTATCTGATCATTTGCCCGTTTAACCCATTTTGGCAGGCATTGCTGAGCACAGTGCTCCTTCCACCAACATTAACTAGAGGTTTTACAACAAGCATTGCAGGATACTGTATTTCCCACTACCATCAAAAATGGTAAATGTGGGAATGGGTCACTCTCATCATTGAATGTTATTTTCCTGAGGGTTTTGATGTCTGTTCATCATGACCCATTACACTTCATGGCGCAACAAGCTGCTTCATGTTAATATAGAAGTATATTTGTCTTTCCTCAAACACTGTGTAAAAATGTTGAATTTACCCAACATCCTCTAAAAAACAGAGCCACATGCAAGATAAGAAGTGCAAAGAGATTAAAAACAGACTCCCAATGAGTCCAACCACTCAATTTTAAATCTTTGGTTATCCTCAGAAAATATACTTACATTTTGAGCAACATATTCAATTGGATTTATTCTTACATTTTTTGATAGAATTACATGAACAAATCACTAAAATTACATTTTGTTGTTTTTTGTCCATTTCAATTCACTCCAGAAAAAAATACAGTGTGTCTGTGTGGTTCAGTGTGTAACATTTCTGTGAAATTCAAAGGAAATGTACCATCTTACTGCCTCAAGGGTTCAATTCCCACTTCCACCTGTCCCACTTTCAGTCTTTCTCTGTCCACTCCCGTTTCTAATCTGTCTAAATAAAGCGCTGAGAAAAAAAATGAATGTGGAATTCCCCCCGCAAAATATTCTCCACATGCCCTCATCATCAATCAATATTTAGGCTATAAATCATTTGCATTTCTTAATCATTTGATTGTATGAGAGAGATTTTGTTTTGTGTCTGTGTTTTGATAGAGCGTTTGTCATGCACTGAAACCCCACAAAGTGTTTTCACAACACTCTTCTAAATCACAAATATTCAGATTTAAGAAACACTTTGGGTTTTGAACACTTTTGGTTCAGAAAACTTGTCTGCTCACCTCCTTAACACAAGGACATATGAGCAGATGCTTAAGGTCTACTTTATAAAGCGTGCCACCAGTGCACATGGCAGTAATTGCTTTTAAACAACGGCTGTGAAGCATTACTGTGGCGAGAGACATAAATCACACTGGTTTTCCAAGGTGTGCTATGAGAATTAAGCATCTAGCAGGAAACAATGTATGTTGTATTACACGAAACAGAGCATTCGCCATTAGCTGATCTGCTAATGACCAGTGGTGGCTAGAGTTAAGTGAATGGAACGGTATCAAACACATGGTTTCTATAGGGGTATTGAGTGGCGCAGTGGTCTAAGGCACTGCATTTCAGTGCTAGAGGTGTTACTACAGAGCCTGGTTTGATTCTAGCCTGTATCATAACCGACCGTGATTAGGAGTCCCATAAGGCGGCGCACAACTGGCCCAGGTTTGGCTGGGGTAGGCCGTCATTGTAAATAAGAATTTGTTCTTTTTTTCTTTCTTTTTTTCTTTCTTTATCCAGGTAGGCCAGTTGAGAACAAGTTCTAATTTACAACTGGGACTTGGCCAAGATAAAGCAAAGCAGTGCAACACAAACAACACAGAGTTACACATGGGAAAAATGAATGGACAGTCAATAACACAATAGGAAAGTCTATATACAGTGTGTGCAAATGTAGTAAGATTAGGGAGGTAAAGGCAATAAATAGGCCATAGTGGTGAAATAATTAAAATTTAACAATTAAACACTGGAATGATAGACGTGCAGAAGATAAATGTGCAAGTAGAGACACTGGGGTGCAAAAGAGCAACAGAAGAAAATAACAATATGAGGATGAGGTAGTTGGATTGGCTATTTACAGATAGGCTGTGTACAGGTGCAATGATCGGTAAGCTGCTCTGACAGCTGATGCTTAAACTTAGTGAGGGAGAGAAGAATCCAGCTTCAGTGATTTTTGCAATTCGTTCCAGTCATTGGCAGCAGAGAACTGGAAGGAAAGGTGGCCAAAAGTGGCGTTGGCTTTGGGGATGACCAGTGAAATATACCTGCTGGAGCGCGTGCTACGGGCGGGTGCTGCTATGGTGACCAGTGAGCTGAGATTTGGCGGGGCTTTACCTAGCAAAGACTTACAGATGACCTGGAGCCAATGGGTTTGGCGACGAATATGAAGCGAGGGCCAGCCAACGAGAGCATACAGGTCACAGTGGTGGGTAGTATGTGGGGCTTTGGTGACAAAACGGATGGCACTGTGATAGACTGCATCCAATTTGTTGAGTAGAGTGTTGGAGGCTATTTTGTAAATTACTTCACCAAAGTCAAGGATTGGTAGGATAGTCAGTTTTATGAGGGTATGTTTAGCAGCATGAGTGAAGGATGCTTTGTTGCAAAATAGGAAGCAAATTCTAGATTTCATTTTGGATTGGAGATGCTTAATGTGAGTCTGGAAGGAGAGTTTACAGTCTAACCAGACACCTAGGTATTTGTAGTTGTCTACATATTCTAAGTCAGAAGCCTCCAGAGTAGTGATGCTAGACGGGTGGGCGGGTGTGGGCAGCGATCGGTTGAAGAGCATGCATTTAGTTTTACTTGTATTTAAGAGCAGTTGGAGGCCACGGAAGGAGTGTTGTAGGGCATTGAAGCTCGTCTGGAGGTTTGTTAACACAGTGTCCAAAGAAGGGCCAGAAGTATACAGAATGGTGTTGTCTGCGTGGAGGTGGATCAGAGAATCACCAGCAGCAAGAGAGACATCATTGATGTATACAGAGAAAAGAGTCGGCTCAAGAATTGAACCCTGTGGCACCCCCATAGAGACTGCCAGAGGTCCGGACAACAGGCCCTCTGATTTGAAACACTGAACTCTATCTCAGAAGTAGTTGGTGAACCAGGTGAGGCAGTCATTTGAGAAACCAAGGCTGTTGAGTCTGCTGATGAGAATGCGGTGATTGACAGAGTCGAAAGCCTTAGCCAGGTCGATGAAGACGGCTGCACAGTATTGTATCTTCTATCGATGGCGGTTAAGATATCGTTTAGGACCTTGAGCGTGGCTGAGCTGTACCCATAACCAGTTCGGAAACCAGATTGCATCGCGGAAAAGGTACGGTGGGATTCGAAATGGTCGGTGATCTGTTTGTAAAACTTGGCTTTCGAAGACTTTAAAAAGGCACTGACTTGCTTTGTTAAAAAAAAATACATATGTTTGGTACCATTTTTATTTATTCCGTCAAGCCATTACAATGAGCCATTCTCCCTTTAACAGCCTCCAGTACTTAGGACAACCCTGCAGTCCATGTGCAGTCCTAGCTGTTGAAAATGAAAGCAGTCCTGTTTCAGCTCTAATGAGAGAGCCTAATTGGAATATTTCTCTATGTGTGTCATTGGAGTCTACAGAGGAGGAATTAACAGACAGACAGGATGATGGGGGAGGGGGGGGGGGGGGGGGGGGGGGTCAGGGAAAAGGCGGGCTGTATTTCTAATTAGTGCTGTGAATTTTACTCTGATCATCAGACCTGAAGAAAACAACACCCAAATGTTTAGAGATGGTTTGGTTTAATTAGCCGCTCCGATTGGATTGTTGCTGAATGATTGTTTGATTGTTGATTTGGGGCTGGTTTGGGGTTGGATTGTTTTTGGTTTGGGGTTGGTTTGGGGTTGGTTTGGGCTTGATTTGGGCTTTTTCAATGGTTCTTTTGGGTTGTTTCCTCTCCCCTGCTACCGTTGGGAGTAGGTAAGGACAGGAGACAGTTAGGGGATGGGACAGGGGGAGGTACGCGCCCCCAGGGGCACCAACCTGGCTGATGGTGCTCATGGCTCTCATGTAGCTCTCATTTCGCGAGCGGAATTTGGGCGAGGCCAAGAGCCCTGCCGGGTCCAAGCTGTCCAGGCTTCTATTGATGGAAACCTCACTCACCGCCCGCAGGTAGCTGTGGCTCCGGATCTGCAACTTGGGAGAATGCGAGTCAGTGGAGATCCTGCAGTGAGACAGAGAGAGAGACAGAGAGGGTTGGAGAGAGATAGAGAGAGAAGGGGGGATATGCATGAGAGACAGCCTCATGCATCTTCAATCGCTTCAATCTTCAACCGCTTCAGGACCAGCCCATATCTAATCAACAAGCATATTGTCTCAGAAGCTGCGAGCATCCTTGGAATATCTTTTGATTCGCACGATAAAGTGGAGAAAAAGGACTCTGATCCATATAAGTAGTGGGGAGATGTGTGTGAAGGGGGTGGAGGAGAGAGATTAACACGCAGACACGTGTGCACACACACACACCCAAACACACACACACAAACACACACAGCTCTCCCGCAGAGGAAGCTGAAGGGTGAGCTCATTAGCCCTCATCTGCAGGCACCAAGCAGGTGGGATATCCTTCAGCACCTTCACACCTGTGTGTGTGTGTGTGTGTGTGTGTGTGTGTGTGTGTGTGTGTGTGTGTGTGTGTGTGTGTGTGTGTGTGTGTGTGTGTGTGTGGGTCCACAAATTAAACTCCACATGCATTTTGGTGTTATGCAACCTGTGAAAAGTAAATAGCTTACCTTCTTTCTACGAGAAATTATATCATTACAATGGCATTGGACAGACAACATAAACATCAAACAGACAACATAATATTAACACATGCAATGAAGTGAATGTGTAGAAAGTTGAATTGTTTTTCAAACAGGACACACATAATCGCACATGAACACACACACACACACACACACATAAACACACACACACATCCTCTCTCTCTCCTGTGACTCTCTCCCTCCAGGTCCAGTCTGTCTTAATTATGTATCGCCTCCTTAAAATAGAGCGTGGTTACCACGGCGAAGCAAACCCGATTACTCATTCTTGGATGGATGGAACATGGGGCGAAAGATGGGCACACAGGGACTGGTGCAGTGAGGGGTGGAGACAGAGGAGACAGAGGAAGAGGGGAGAGAGGGGAATGGGTAAAAAGGGGTGAGACAAGGGATGAGAGTGGGAAAGAGAAGGGTCATCGGGATGGAGAGCTGAATAAGAGGAATACACATTCACATTGAGGGAAAGTTGGAATGAGAGAAGGGGACAGAAACTTGATATAAATGTATTTCGATACAGTGTAATCTCTTTTAATACACTCTAAAACTCAACGATATTGACAGGATTGGACTGGGGGTCTATGAAGACCACAGGACCTCTATCCCTCCACAGTCTCCATCCATCTGCTGACTGATCAACCCCTGTGGGACTGATTACCATCAGGAGCATGTTTACTGTGTCCGACCAAATGCAAGAGCCTGCCTGCCTGCAATCACCACGACCTCAAAGGGGGTCGTGTTATCCTGGAGAGGCCCAGTGGAACAGGTCTGCTTTAATGAACACATGGTACTCAGTACGCCTAAGGCCATGTGTGTGTGTGTGTGTGTGTGTGTGTGTGTGTGTGTGTGTGTGTGTGTGTGTGTGTGTGTGTGTGTGTGTGTGTGTGTGTGTGTGTGTACAATCCTCCATAACAGAACAACAAGCTGTGTTATGTACGTCACTCTCTCTCTCCTTCTCCCTCTCTCTCCCTCTCTCTCTCTCCTTCTCTGTCTCTCTCTTCCTCCTTCTCTGTCTCTCTCTCTCCCTCTGTCTCTTTCTCTCTCTGTTTCTTTCTCTCCTCCTCTCTGTGATTACATTATGTTGTTATTATAATGCATTATGTTATTCAGGAAGTCTGTTTCCGTCAAAATAGAATGATGAAGAAATTTGAAATCTAGGCCAGGAGTAAATTAGTTTCAGTATTGTATGTCATTATTTCTCACCAAACGCCTGTTTTTTCTCTTTGGCTAGAAAATAATAATCCTCACAATTTAGACTACGTTTTTATTTATGGGTTTAATCGACCCAGAAATTGGCATTGTGTTCTGGCCCTGTCTGGGGGTATCATCGGATGGGGCCACAGTGTCTCCTGACCCCTGTCTCAGCCTCCAGTATTTATGCTGCAGTAGTTTATGTGTCGGGGGCTAGGGTCAGTTTGTTATATCTGGAGTACTTCTCCTGTCCTATCCGGTCTCCTGTGTGAATTTAAGTATGCTCTCTCTAATTCTCTCTTTCGCTCTTTCTTTCTTTCTCTCTCTCGGAGGACATGAGCCCTAGGACCATGCCTCAGGACTACCTGGATGATGACTCCTTGCTGTCCCCAGTCCACCTGGCCGTGCTGCTGCTCCAGTTTCAACTGTTCTGCCTGGGGCTATGGAACCCTGACCTGTTCACCGGACGTGCTACCTGTCCCAGACCTGCTGTTGTCAACTCTCTAGAGACAGCAGGAGCGGTAGAGATACTCTAAATGATCGGCTATGAAAAGCCAACTGACATTTACTCCTGAGGTGCTGACCTGTTGCACTCTCGACAACTACTGTGATTATTATTATTTGACCATGCTGGTCATTTATGAACATTTAAATGATATCTTTACATTAAAAACCAAAGTCTATTAGAATTCCAGTCATTCCAATAAATGTTATACCCCTTGATCTTCAAGAATAGCACTTGAAAATTTGGAAGTATAGATTAGCCAAATTGTTTTACCTGAGCATGACCCCAAAACTAAGGACTTATTAGCCAGCTCTACTCTGTTGTTTTTTATTGTCATTGATTCAAGTTGAAAAATAAATGCTGTGCTCATGGAATTACATGCTGTCATCAAGGCAAAGGGTGGCTACTTTGAAGAATCTAAAATCTAAAAATCTAAAATATATTTTGATTTGTTTAACACTTTTTTGGTTACTACATGATTCCATATGTGTTATTTTAAAGTTTTGATGTCTTCACTATTATTCTACAATGTAGAAAATAGTAACAAGAAAAGAAAAACCCTTGAATGAGTAGGAGTGTCCAAACTCTTGACTGGTACTGTATATATAATTTATAAGTCCAAAAATAGATGTAAAAACTAATTTTAAGTCAATCAAAAGTGTACAAGTTTGAGCATGTGTCCATTAGGCCTATGGATTTTTTTTTAGCAGCATGAATTAGATTGAGCAATGAAAGCCCCACTTTTATTCCATAGGCTGGGATCTGCACTATGCAGCTGTTGTAAGAGCGCATTTTTCACTGGCTGTCCACCTGTTTCAAAAACAATGATTGATAGGCAGCTTAAACTTCTTGAATTCAACCATTATTGGGTTCAAATACATATTTAGATTTGTGAACAGCCATCCACAACAACCACAATCCGTAAGGCACAAATAGCTAAATGAGAGATCAGCAGTGTGATTCACATCAATGCGTTATGTAGATATCAATAATAAGTGATATCTGTATCGCCGTAGACGACACCACTGCTGTCATCCTCACCTCCAAGCCTTTATTCAAGTTGGATCATCTTTGGATGCCGACAGCAGTCGCACCATTGGAAGACACAGCTTGATCCATCAAACACATTGTGTGTTATACTGGTGTTATAGTGGTCTCTGACTTGTGGTCAGTCTCGCTCAGGTGGAACAAACTTAAACTTAAAATTTTTTTTCAATGCTGATTTAAATGTCATTGAGAAAACAGAGAAGTGTCAAATATTTTTTTTCCGCAGACTGAATTTAAAAGTAATGCTCTAAGTAATAATCTAGTTTTTCAAAAGTACATTTAATCTGATTACAATTTTTTGCTGGTAACGTATAGGATTACAGTTACCGTTTAAAAAAACAACATGTAATCCAATACTCCCCAACCCTGCCTAAAATTACACTATTCCTTATATAGTGCCCTATATATGACCCATAGGGCTCTGATCAAAAGTAGTGCACTATATAGGGAATAGGGTGCCCACGATTTCACCTTTCTTATAACTGTAAAATAAATATGGTTATATTTAGTGACAGCACAATATTGGCATTATTTCATATAACTGACGACAGAGAGACTTTTCTCCTAAACGTCCACTGAGCGGTGCAGAGTCGCCATTCAAATGTGTGCAGACTCACTACAACTTTAAGTACGATTTTGTCCGTCTGTGTTTCAATTCCACAAATGTATTTTTTTTTTTAAATAACTTGAGCTCTATAAATCCACCTGAGAACATCACTGCGAGATTCAACTGCTATTGTTGCATCTGCTAAACTCCCTCATTTCATATGCGCTATTGCATGCGCAGGTGACACAGGAAAACGTTCCTTTGCCTGGATAGGCCTGAAAATGTGGCATGTCGCTCCCTAAGCCGATAAACACTGCAATAGTGCATAAGTATCGGGACAAGCAACGCTTTTCGGTAGTTTAAGGCAATTGATGTTGTGTCGTTCAAAGAGTGTGCTGTACACAGAAATATCAGTCGGAACTAGTCCAGAACCACTCAAAGTCCCCTACAAATGGGGACTTAACATCTAAGGGTTAACATTCAGGCGCTAGTGAAAGTCTCCACACCCCTTCCACAGTCTTCACATTTTTGCTGCTTAAAAATTCAATCTAAAAAGGGAATGAATTCGTTTTTTTTCCTATCTATCTTTACCACCTACTCCACATTTTCAAAGTGAGACAAAAATTATAAAACATTTCCAAATGAATTATGTCTTCACAACCCAGAGTTAATGTAAAACTTTTGCGGAAGCACCTTTGGCAGCCATTACAGCGCTGAATCATTTTCAATAAGATTCTACCAACTTTGCACAATTCTTTAGGGCAACATTTATCCATTGTTTTTGTCAAATTGCTCAAGCTCATTAAATTTGGTTTCGGAGTCATGACAGCAATATTCAATATTCAATAGTCCAACCCAGATTTTCAAACAGATTTAACTCAGGACTGAGATTAGACCATTCAGGAGATTAGACCATTCAGGAACATTCAGGAATACGAAATACAGACATATATTTGCCACTGAGATGCCCGTGAGCTACTGTCAAATTCAGTGTACGCAATCAAAACATGGAAAATGTTCTAGACTTTTTCTTTCACTTTGAAAATGTGAAGTAGGTTGTGTCTGAAGAAAATCTCACTGATTCTCTTTTAAAATAGAATTAAGACTGTGCAAGGGGTGTGTAGACTTTCACTTGGCACTGTATAAGCTCTGTGTGTGTGTGTGTGTGTGTGTGTGTGTGTGTGTGTGTGTGTGTGTGTGTGTGTGGTGTGTGTGTGTGTGTGTGTGTGTGTGTGTGTGTGTGTGTGTGTGTGTGTGTGTGTGTGTGTGTGTGTGTGTGTGTGGAAGAATGTCTATTACATGTATTTGAAATACGTATTTCAATTACTTTTGAATATTTTGTCATATGAATTACACTAGGCTGAACTACAGTAAAATGTATTTTGTATTTTCAAAATACAGTAATTCTGTTATTTGTATTGTCAAAATACAAAATACTTTTCTATACCATTTAAAAAAAATTGTAGTTCACATTTTGTATCAAAAGTCTGATGGCACTATGGTGTGATAAGAGCATCTGCTAAACTAACTAAATATAAATTAATATGTAAAAATGAACAATTGCAAAGCATGCTGAGTATTATTCTAATGAGCTCCGTCCCGAAACAAGGCCAATAATAATACTCAGTGTGCTTTGCAGTTCATTTTGGTATGTTCATTTTCACATACACATTTACAATTTGGTTATTTAGCAGACACTTATCTAGAGTGACTTGCTCAACTAAGGTAGATAAACGTTTCTCCCTGCTGGTTATCTATGAACATTTGAACATCTTGGCCATGTTCTGTTATAATCTCCACCCGGCACAGCCAGAAGAGGACTGGCCCACCCCTCATAGCCTGGTTCCTCTCTAGGGTTCTTCCTAGGTTTTGACCTTTCTAGGGAGTTTTCCTAGCCACCGTGCTTCTACACCTGCATTGCTTGCTGTTTGAGGTTTTAGGCTGGGTTTCTGTACAGCACTTTGAGATATCAGCTGATGTAAGAAGGGCTTTATAAATATATTTGATTGATTGACTGAAACAACATACTGTATCACAGTCATAGCAAGTAAATATTTTTGTATCCGTTACCGAGAATGTTGTTGCTGTTCGGGCCAGCTACGCACAAATGTAATTTTGTGTTGTAAAATACAAAACACATGCATTTTAATTGAATACATTACAAAATACAATTATATTCTAGTTCATTTTGATACATTGATCTTAATGGTATTTTCCATTCCTGTGTGTGTGTATGCGTGCGTGCTTGCTTATAGGCCTATTAAAGTCATTAATTGCCTCTGTGCTGCACCACCGTTACATAATTGGCGTCGCACAGTGCTCAGCTCTCTCCATAATGATGACTGAGCATCCAGAGGGAGATTCATTGATATTCACCTCATAGAAGCATGTTTATTACAGAATTCATCATTCACTGAACGCAGTGGGAGCAATAACAAACACTTGTATTCTTCTATGTGACGATGTATGCGTCCTCACTGTGGCGTTTCATCGCCAGTCAACAAGCCGCACGTACGCACACACATGGAAGGTCAAAAATGACAAAATACCATAAAGAATATCAACGTCTCAAAATAAACCCAATATTTGTGTTTTGAAATGTATTTAATTAAAATACATGCATTTTGTATTTTCAAACACAGAAATACATTTGCAAGTGGGCGGTCCAAACGGCAACCACATTCTCAGTAACGGTTAAAGATACGTTTTACTTGCTGTGACTGTGACATGTTGTTGTTTATCTACTGTACCTTAGTTGAATGCACTGACTGTAAGTCACTCTGGATAAGTGTCTGCTAAATGACCAACATTTAAATATGTACATGAAAATGAACATACCAAAATGAACTGCAAAGCACACTGGGTATTATAATTGGCCTTGCTTCGGGGCAGAGCGCATTAGAATACTACTCATCATGCTTTAGAATGGTTCATTTTTACATTTAGTTCATTTAGCAGACTCTCTTATCACACCAGAGTGCCATCAGATCTCTGATACCAATGCAGGGCAGAAGTACATGGGAGTGTACTTCTGCCCAATGTAATACAAACGACAAAATACTCATAAGTAATTGAGATACTTGTAACAGGCTGGAGGATGTGCTGTCAGAATGTGTGTCCAAAACGGAAGGAGGAAGTGTTGGGAAAGAGATAAGAGACACGAGATGAATAAAATGGAATTAAATCATCAAGATTAAGTAGTTGTGTTATGAAGTCATGTGTTTATTGACTATCTCATGTCAATACACTAAAAAATAAAAGGTGCAAGTTGGAACCAAATAAGGTTACTGAGAGCGATGCCATAGGGGAACCAATTTAGAGTCTTTGAAAAACCATTAATTATTTATTTATTTGAAGAACGAAACAAAAATCCCAAAACAGAAATGTTTTTGCCCTCCAGAAACAGAATTGTAGGGATTTAAGCCGTACTTCCCACTGTGCTTTCAAATATATATTGTTTTGTTGCATTTCCAGTACCACCCATGTGTGTGTTTGCTGGTGACATGGTTGTTAGATTAATTCATTTTCAATTCCTATGGTCTTCACCAAGTGAGATCCTAAGATACTATGTTTCATTAAAATGTCATTCTGAAAAGGAACAGAAATGGCATCAATTAAAATCGTTTTTTGAATATATATACACACATCTCCCTTTTGGCATATCTCTTATGATACAGTTCACAACAGCACTGATCAATGTGTTGAGTTTTTAACGAAGCCTTCTGTTCCATGCTGGCTGAACACCTAGCTAGCCAGTAACTAGCTAACACCAGACAGATGAAAGGAGAAACATATAAGTATCTTTGCCATAGATGAATAGGGTCAACTTTTAATAATATTTGCTGACACCCTACAGTTACATTTTGGCACCAGTAGAGTAGCTATCTAGCTATATAAACCACGCCCCTCTGCAAACATGCCTTCTCCAATGTTGGTTACAAGGCGGTACTTATTTAAAACAGGTAGAGACTATCATGTTACTATTGGTGTATTAAAATGAGAGTTACGATGATGTCACCTTGTCCCCTTAATTATGAATCCAAGTGTTTGATGTGGGGGAGGGGACCAGTAACTTTATGATCAAACTTGATTAAAACTAGAAGTATAACAGATGTTAAAATACTTTGAATTTCACAAGGTTCATATATTTATATAGAATGTTGATTTGTTATTATGCATGCTTGCATCCTGGAAATAGGGGAGGGCGTACAGTGGCTTGCTAAAGTATTCACCCTCTTGGCATTTGTCCTATTTTGTTTCCTTACAACCTGGAATTAAAATTGATTTTGGGGGGTGTTGTATCAAATTGATTTAAGCAACATGAATACCACTTTGAAGATGCACATTTTTTTTTATTGTGAAACAAACAAGAAATAAGACCAAAAAAAACAGAAAACTTGAGCATGTATAACTAACTATTCAATGACTATACTATGAAGGTGCCACCTTTTGCAGCAATTACAGCTTCAAGTCTCTTGGGGAATGTCTCTATAAGCTTGGCACGTCTAGCCACTGGGATTTTTTCCCATTCCTCAAGTCAAAACTGCTCTAGCTCCTTCAGGTTGGATGGGTTTCGCTGGTGTACAGCAATCTTTAAATCATACCACAGATTCTCAATTGGATTGAGGTCTGGGCTTTGACGAGGCCATTCCAAGACATTTAAATGTTTCCCCTTAAACCACTTGAGTGTTCCTTTAGCAGTATGCTTAGGATCACTGTCCTGCTGGAAGGTGAACCTCTGTGCCAGTCTCAAATCTCTGGAAGACTGAAACAGGTTTCCCTCAAGAATTTCCCTGTATTTAGTGCCATCTATCATTCCTTAAATTCTGACCAGTTTCCAGGTCCCTGCCGATTAAAAACTTCCCCACTGCATGATGCTGCCACAACCATGCTTCACTGTGGGGATAATGTTCTTGGGGTGATGAGAGGTGTTGGGTTTGCGTCAGACATAGCGTTTACCTTGATGGCGAAATAGCTCAATTTTAGTCTCATCTGACCAGAGTACCTTCTTCCATATGTTAGGGGAGTCTCCCACATGCCTTGTGGCGAACACCAAACGTGCCTGTTTATTTTTTTCTTTAAGCAATGGCTTTTTTCTGGCCACTCCTCCATAAAGCCCAGCTCTGTGGAGTGTACGGCTTAAAGTGGTCATATGGACAGATACTCCAATCTCTGCTCTGGAGCTTTGCAGCTCCTTCAGGGTTTATCTTTGGTCTCTTTGTTGCCTCTCTGATTAATGCCCTCCTTGCCTGGTCCGTGAATTTTGGTGGGTAGCCCTCTCTTGGCAGCTTTGTTGTGGTGCCATATTCTTTAAATTTTTTATTAATGGATTTAATGGTGCTCCGTTGGATGTTCAAAGTTTCTGATATTTTTTTATAACCCAACCCTGATTGGTACTTCTCCACAACTCTGTCCCTGACCTGTTTGGAGAGCTCCTTGGTCTTCATGGTGCCTCTTGCTTGGTGGTGCCCCTTGCTTAGTGATGTTGCAGACTCTGGGGCCTTTCAGAACAGGTGTATATATACTGTGATCATGTCACAGATTATGTGACACAGGTGGACTTTATTGAACTAATTATGTGACTTTTGAAGGTAATTAGATCCTATTTAGGGGCTTCATAGCAAAGGGGGTGAATACGAACAGGCATGCATGCACCACTTTTAAGTTTATTTTTTTGTTGAAATAAGTACTTTTTAAAAATTTCACTTCACCAATTTGGACTATTTTGTGTATGTCCATTACAAGAAATCCAAATAAAATCAATTTAAATTACAGGTTGTAATCAAACAAAATAGGAAAAACGGCAAGGGGGGTGAATACTTTTGGAAGGCACTGTACTTACATTTTGCCCTGCATGCTCAAATAATTTGATGCACACTTTTAGAGGTAGGAGAGGAAGGCACACTTTTTCTGTCGCCTTCAGATAAGTTTGATTCCTTTAAGCACACAGTCCCGCTAGCGGGACACCATACCTTACCTCTAAGTGTTAATTTAACTCTTTACAGTGTTAACTATTGAATTAACACTAGAAATGTTGAATTGAGAAATAAACACTAGTTAACATGGGCCAATTTGCTGAGTGCTATGAAAAGATCATCTGCATTTCAAGAACCTTTTAGAATTCTGAAGAACATTAGATGCCACGGCAAGAACCTCACACTTAACTCAAAGGTTATTTATCGGGCAAGAGTTCTCCAAGGAAACTTAAAAGGAAAAGACATTAAATAAACTTTTTTTTTTCAGTGTAGGATGGGTGGTCCTGCATCTGCCTGAGCAACTTTGATGTTTTTAACGTTTAAGCAGCTACATGATTACTTTCAGATGTATCTCCATACTGTTGAATTTTTCATGAATACATACAGTGAAAGGACTTTGCTGTTGCGTCAGGAATTGAAGTCTCAACACAGCACTTGAAAATTCTGAAATTCAACTTCTAAACCATGGAAGTTAACAGAGAGAAACGTCTCTTTTTAGGGAAGGGAAAATAATTGACGATTGTAATATGTCCATAAATGTCACCTGACTATAGAAACAGACTGGCCAAAGGGCAGTTTGGGTAAATGCCAGATGGATTGGTCCATCTTTAGGCCAGTGGGCCTGTCTAAATTAGGGGTTTTGCACATAATTAGCATTATTTGGCTAATAATGGTGGCCTCGAGGGGAAAAAAGGGCCATTGTGAGGGTCTCGAGGGAAAAATGGGCCAGTGTGTTAGAAATGCTTGAGCCAATTTCTGGTCCCAGTCTGTCCCTGCCTAGGAGGGTCTGAAGCCATAAAGCAATAATAAATCATGTTGAGTTCCATGCAGAAGGAGAATCCAACCATACACATTAAAGTGCATACTGAGCACAAACATGGAACATGGAACATCAGGGTCATGGATACAAAACATTCCATACAATGTATGTCCCCAAATGGCACCCTACTCATTATTTAGTGTCCATAGGGCTCTGGTAAAAAGAAAAAAAAAGAAAAAAAATGAGTGCACTGTATACTGTACGAATCAACTGCTCCAACCCCCACCCCTCACACACACACACACACACACACACACACACACACACACACACACACACACACACACACACACACACACACACACACACACACACACACACATGCTGTAGGCATGATTTGCATGGTGTTGTTGGAAATAATGTAAACTTGTAGATGCATAGCCATGAATGCATTTGCATGGACTGTACACCAGACCTGGGATAACTATAGTTTTTACTACACTTTGTGGAAAGTAACCCTTTTTCAGGGGAACAAATTGTTTATTTCGAGGTCACTACAACTACATGAATACAGATCCCAACAAATTACAAACTTTTTATAATTATTTGAATACAGCTCTCAGAAAGTAAACTATTTTTCAAAACTATTAGTATACACTAATAGTATACACTGAACAAAAATCTAAACGCAACATGTAAAGGGTTGGTTCCGTGTTTCATGAGCTGAAATAAAAGATCCCAGAAATGTTCCATGCGCACGAAAAGCTGATTTCTCTCAAATTTGGTGCACAAATTTGTTTACATCCCTGTTATTGAGCATTTCTCCTTTGCCAAGATAATGCATCCACCTTATAGGTGAGGCATATCAAGAAGCGGATTAAACATCATGATCATTACACAGATGCACCTTGTGCAGGGAACAATAAAAAGCCACTCTAAAATGTGCAGTTTTGTCATACAACACAATGCCATAGATGTCTCAAGGGAGCGTGCAATTGGCATGCTGACTGCAGAAATGTCTCGATGAGCTGTTGCCAGAGAATGTAATGTTAATTTCTCTACCATAAGCCGCCTCCAACGTTGTTTTACAGAATTTGGCAATACGTCCAACCGGCCTCACAACCACAGACCATGTGTATGGTGAAGTGTGGGCGATCGGTTTGCTGATGTCAATGTTGTGAACAGAGTGCCCCATGGTGGCCTTGGGGTTATGATATGGGCAGGCATAAGCTACGGATAACAAACTTAATTACATTTTATCAATAGTAATTTGAATGCACAGAGATACTGTGATGAGATCCTGAGGCCTATTGTCGTGTCATTCTTCCGCCACCATCACCTCATGTTTCAGCATGATAATGCACGGCCCCATGTCACAAAGATCTATACACAACTCCAGGAAGCTGAGAATGTCCACGTTCTTCCACGGCCTGCATACTCACCAGACATGTCACCCATTGAGCATGTTTGGGATGTTCTGGATCAATGTGAACGACAGCGCGGTACAGTTCCAGACAATATCCAGCAACTTCGCACAGCCATTGAAGAGGAGTGGGACAACATTCCACAGGCCTGATCAACTCCATGCGAAGGAGATGTGTCACACCTCATGAGGCATCTGGTGGTCACACCAGATACTGACTGGTTTTCTGATCCACGCACCTACCTTTTTTTTTTAAGTATCTGTGACCAACAGATGCATATACTAAGTTTAGACGCT
Organism: Oncorhynchus mykiss; assembly: GCF_013265735.2. NCBI lineage: Eukaryota > Metazoa > Chordata > Actinopteri > Salmoniformes > Salmonidae > Oncorhynchus > Oncorhynchus mykiss. The sequence goes on from NC_048579.1 coordinate 30,095,555, forward strand.
CAACTACTGTATGAATCTTTCAACATAACACTAGCAAGATTTAAAGCTGCATTTAATGAGACCTGAAAATACTGCAAAGTAATTCAAAGCCATTTGCAAACATTGCAAACAACAATTGAAATGCTTAGCAAAAACACATTTGAACCTCTTTGTGCATCTGAAGGGTTTGTTTCAAACACACTGTACCACCTTTAACACTAGAACTGCTATAGGCCAATGACGTTTGATTGTGTAAAAAACATTATCGTCCCCCCCCAAAAAAGCTACGTCAGGCTCCTTCCCTGACTCTTCCTAAATGTTTGTATTTTACATTGCTAATTTGTCTGAATTTTGATATCACAAACAGGCAAGTATGTACAGCATGTTTACATGGTTCTCTTTACACATCTATTCCTAACTTAATCCGGCAAGACAATGAGCTGTAGAACATTGGAACCCAGCCAGACGCTAATGTGTCTTTCTCTCCTCACTGAATGAATGACAAATGGATGAATGGGCGATAATTGTGCACGTTACTTCACAATTGAATTTAAATTAGGCCTAACTGAATGATAAGGAGGGTGAAGAGGTTGATTTAATTTAGAACCACAATAGTGTAAGGATGAGTTTGTGTTATGCCTATTTATTCGCATTGGCTCTCATGTTTATAGCCAAAAAGACAGCATGCCTTGCGGGTTGATATTATTGCCTTTTATGTTTTACTTTGTCAACATAACCTGTTACGGGGTGTTTTATTTACTATAACTCTATTACTAGTCAAATTTATTGTAAGAAAAACAAAAACATGCTACTTCTTGCAGTAGGCCTTTAGAATAATGCAAAACATATCCTTGACTCTATTTGAGATTATTTAGCGAGGGAAAGCAAATGATGCCAGCCCACTGAATGAATGACAAATGGATGAATGGGCTTCACAATCAAATTTAAATTAGGCCGAACTGAATGATAAGGACGGGGAAGAGGTTGATTTAATTTAGAACAACAAAAGTGTAATAATGAGTTTGTGCTGTATATTTAGAGCAGCATACTGTGAATTATGGTGCATTGTGGGTGGTGAAAGAATCTCTGGCTCTTTAACCTTTTTTGAGATGTGCCTTGTAAGAGGCTATATTTGCTGCACCCATATGTGAGAATGCTGTACCCCACAGAATACAGTACAATATATATATTTGTCGTGTAAATCTACAGTAATTTACTAACTACTGTCCTGCCAGTAATTTACTGTAATTCAATACCAGAATACAGTACCATACTTGTCACGCCCTGACCTTAGTTTTCTTTGTTTTCTTTATTATTTGGTTAGGGTGTGACAAGGGTGGTTTGTGTAGTTTTGTATTGTCTAGGTCGTTTTTGTATGTTTATGGGGTTTACCTAGTCTAGGTGTTTTTATGTCTATGGTTGCCTAGATTGGTTCTCAATCAGAGGCAGCTGTTTATCGGTGTCTCTGGTCGGGGACCATATTTAGGTAGCCATATTCCTTGGATAGTTTGTGGGTTGTTATTCTATGTTTAGTTGCCTGTTTGCACTAGTCATTTAGCTTCACGGTTCGTTTTGTTGTTTTGTTCAGTGTTCGTTCTTTTCATTAAAAGAGTTATGTACGCTTATCACGCTGCGCCTTGGTCTCCTCATTATGACGACCGTGACAATACCATTATTTTCAGAGTCTAAAAAACATTTCCTGTAAGTCTACAGTAATTTACTGGCTACTGTGCTGCCAGTAATTAACTGTCAAAACTGACAAGGAATGATTTTCAGTGTATTTATCAGCGTTGGTGCTCATGTTAATCATTTGACCGTGCGCCTTGAGTTGATCTCATTCTCTTTTATGTTTTACTTTGTAAAAGAAGCTGTTACGGGACTGTTTTATTTACTATTACTCTATTTCTAATCAAATGTATTGTAAGGGAAACGAAAACAAGCTATGTGTCGTAGTAGCCCTATGGACTAATGCAAAACATGTCCTTGACTATGTAAGGTGATGAGTGAGGGGAAACAAATGATGCCTGTCAGCCTGCGCAGTCGGGCCCATAGAAACTGCACCTAAACTATACGAAACTAATTTCCCACATAAGAGTCAGCCTAAAGACTAGATTAAATTGACAATGAGTGACAATCTCATCAGTTATCAAATTGTACATGAAGAGATGGACGCAGATTTGGAATTGACAGATGCAGGGAAAGGAGCATCACTTTATCAAATTGCCTGCAGGTGAAACATGTAGATTTCTATATAGTATCAGAGAGAATATATTCTGCAGTCTCTATGACACCTACCTTCGTCAAATAACTCTCAAAATTCAAAAGGTGCAGCTTTTTGCAGGAATATCCGTGCTGTCCAGCACATGACCACTCACATGGTAGCATGGGTCTGGCTACTAAGCAATATCAACTTAAATATGCTATTCTGTTGTTTAAAAAAAAATACATTTTCTTATTTCCACAATTCTTTAGACCTGCCAAAACAAAATTATAATTGAATTCTTTGTGATTGTCACGATCGTTATAAGGAATGGACCAAGATGCAGCGTAGTATGTTTCCATCCTTTATTTTGGAATAGAAAACTTTAAAGAACAAAACGAACAAACGAAACGCTAATATAATGGTCACAGGCCATTACATACATAGATAAGATCACACTAAGCACAATGGGAAAATGGCTACCTAAATATGATCCCCAATCAGAGACAATGATAAACAGCTGCCTCTGACTGGGAACCATACTAGGCCAACATAGAAATATAATTCATCTAGATAACCCACCCTTAAATCACACCCGACCTTACCAACATGGAGAATAAAAGCTCTCTATGGCCAGAGCGTGACAGTGATGGACATGTACTAGAGGATTTCCTTTTTACTTATAGCCTAGAGTAACAAACTCATGAAAATGCTATTATGTTCTTTGAAATAATATATTTGTAGTATTCTAATGTTACCACAACCAAAGGTTTATTCTTTTGTTAGCATATATGACATGTATTTATTCAAGTATTTGAATGTTGATGCATCATAGGCTAGACATGTCGAGAAATGGGAGACTTATGCAAAACATATCATTGACTCTATCTATATGCATATATGCATATAATGTGTAGATTTGGATAGAAAATACTCTAAAGTATTTTAACAAAACTGTTAAAATAGTGTCTGTGAGTATAACAGAACTGATTTGGCAGGCAAAAACCTGAGAGAAATCCATTCAGGAAGTAGGATTTTTTTTTGTGTAGTTTTCTATTCAATGCCGTTACAGTATCCATTGACTTAAGACTCAAATTGCAGTTCCTATGCCTTCCACTAGATGTCAAGTCTTTAGAAATTGTTTCAGGCTTGTATTCTGAAAAATGAGGGAGTAAGAGCAAACTGGACCCTGTCATGTCACAGAGCTTTTTCATGTGCACGACCGAGAGAGTGCCTTTCTTGTTTACCTTTTATATTGAAGACTTTATTGTCCGGTTTAAATATTATCGATTATTTAGGCTAAAAACAACCTGAGGATTGATTATGAACATCGTTTGAAATGTTTCTACGAACTTTACGGATACAATTTTGATTTTTTTGTCTGCCTGTTGTGACTGCGTTTGAGCCTGTGGATTACTGAAGAAAATGCGCAAACAAAACTGAAGTTTTTGGATATAAAGAGACTTTATCGAACAAAAGGAACATTTATTGAATAAATGATTGTCTTCTGAGTGCAACCATATGAAGATCATCAAAGGTAAGTGATTAATTTTATCTCTATTTCTGACTTGTGTAACTCTTCTACTTGGCTGGTTACTGTTTGTAATGATTTGTCTGCTGGGCTATGTTCTCAAATAATCGTAAGGTATGCTTTTGCCGTAAAGCAATCTGACACCGTGGTTCGATTCACAAGAAGTTAATCTTTAAACCTATGTAAAATAGTTGTATCTTTTCTGAATTATTATGAGTATTTCTGTATTTTAATTTGGCGCTCTGCAATCTCACTGGATGTTGGCCAGGTGGGACACTAGCGTCCCACATACCCTAGAGAGGTTAACTAGTTGGGCCCTACAGCCCACATTGGTTTGCCAATCTCACAACTCAGAGAGCTTGCGAGCACAGTTTTTGAAGCAACAAAAGTGAGCCGCGCTAAGAGCCCTGACATCTCGGGTTTGAAGATTGATCAGGAGCACTCGCACCAGTTAGAGGGTGCGTTATCAGGGATAGGTGCATTAAGAGATGACGCACAACAATGGTATCTACCACAAAACCACAATACCAATAACCACTGCAGTCAAAATAACTATAAGTGCTTTCCCAGTGAAACGACTACAGCTACAATCAATCTGATCGCTACATTCCTGCACCCAACACACACAAAGTGTCAGAGCACAAGGGTAGCAAGTGGTACATCGGATTCAATGACGATCAAAATGTAGACCGATGCTCTCTAGAAGCTCTGCTAAGAGAAGTACAAACACAGCAACAATTTGAGAAAGTGGAAAAAGATATATCCCCATGACTAGTCGTGGAATTGCTGGACAACATGTCTGGTAAACAACATCGCAATAGCCAATTCCACTCAAACCCAGATAAGTTTATCTGTTTTCACCATGAACACAAATTACACATCAGGTCGTTGCGAACAACCACTCCACTTTGTGGGGAATATGACCACAAAACGCAACTCAGAGGCCATACCTCAAAACAGTCCTGGAGGACTGCTTGACCTGTGATGCGCTAATTGATTCGGGCTCGACAATATCGCTCATCTCTCAAACATTGTTCAAAGATCTCAAAAGGGCTTTCAACCCAGCTAAATGTTGGTTAAAAATGGAACGATGCGACACTAAACTTTAAGGTTTCACTCAGACTACCTCGCCTCTCACATTGAGACTCATGCTGAAACTACACTTCCAAGACATATCGCTTGTTCACCCTGTGTATGTTAACAGCCTCGAAACTGAACACCTGCTACTCAGAGCAGACTTGATGGATCGTTTGGTCCCACTGATGGATTGGAAAAACAACCAATTGTGGTCACAGGTAACCGTGCCGTCTCCACTGACCAAACTATCTTCTCCTAACGCTGGCTGCAACACAGTCATCCACGAGGAGTATCTGTCGAAAGGACCCCTTGGGAAACAGACGTTTCGATACCTCTTGGTACGATATCTCATCACATTCAACCAGCCAACCTGATAGACTATTCTTTTCAATATTTCAAGACAGTCATCTTTGTGAGTGAGCAATTTCCCTCCTCTTTGGAGTGATGCGATACTGTAGTTAAGATTAACTTCTATTGTCCTTCAGACACTTCCGTATCAGGAAACAAAGCCTCTATGTTCAGAGTGGACCCTGCTTCCGAAGATTTACCACTTTGAGAGGGATTGAAACGCATTTCAATGAAACTAAGACCATCAGTCCCGCCACTGACCCGGTGATTCCAACTGCTGAAACACGGTGTTATATCGCCGAAAGATATCCTCATCTCATTTGGCAGGTACTGGAACGGTTGCCACATGCGGACGCTGTGGTGACTGGCAGGCCACGATAGCCACTGAGCATTTTGAAGCACAAACACCAGGAGATTTGGTTGAAAGGTGACAGCCAATCTACTAACATCTCGTGCAAAGGGTCCGACCTTTTCGTTTGTGCCTCGGACACCAACACCAACCGCTGGTGAAGGGTCCTGAGACACAAAGGGGGGGAATACCAGCCCAGACCTATTATTAGCCTTGTTGAGGCCAGTGGGGGGGTGGGGTCGAGACTACGTGCAACACTTTACGAGACAGCCGATCAGGAAACAAATCAAGTTGTAAATTTGAGAGGAGCGGACAAGCCCTCAACGGGGATAACCTTAGAATACATCTTGAGATACGCGGAGGTGTACCACACTGGTCATAAAAGAAGTCCAGTGGACTTTCCACCCCCCCCCCAAATTAAAAAAATATATATAATAATTCCTTGCCATGTGTAGTCTCAACTACAATGCGACTAGTAAAATGTTCCGGTAGGATAACATTTCAGAATAAATTAGTAGGATAGCTGGTCCCCTTTGGTACCAGTGCCAATGCCAGCAACAGTCAGTACAGCCACAGTCAGTAAGAAGGTAGAGACCTAACAAGTCAAATTTCCATTGATAACAGCGACAGAGGAGGTAGTAGCCACTCAGATTGCAACACATGCAATCTCCAAAACACTCTTCTGACGGTTAACACACATACCGCTAATAAATAAAACCCTCCATTCAGGAGGAAGGTTATTAGAAGTCATGAACCATGATCACACTGCGTACGACTGGTTCAGTGCTTCCGTCGTGAGTTTAGCTCCTCCATTGTTAACATTGCTATGAAATAGATTCCTTCATACATATCGCCACTACAATGGTATAAGACACATTGACATGTAGTAAACCACGACAGGTCCCCTTGGCATATGGTTTGAGGTCGGCACCAATGCTTACTGACACACGGTCATTGACATTGAAATGATCTGATGACGTTGGACTCATTCTGAACAGGTTGCAGCCTACCAGGATACTTGGTTTTCTTTCCCTTGGCATGTGCGCTTGTGTAAGCATAAACGCACATGTACAACATACATTTTTATGAGGATTTATACTAGGATAACTTAAGGGTCTGTGCAAAATACCCGCTTTATTTCAAAATAAAGTTGAAAATAGACCCGGAATCCCCTTTGTCACTACAGGAAAAAATGTATCACCAGTTTCTCCCTAGAGGTCCATAGGTCATCCCTGTTTACTGTCCAAAGCTAGTGCCTTACAGCTGTATATTTATCATGTAGTTATCAACTTAGGATAGTGCTTAGGATAGTGTCTTAAGAAACACACCACCCTAGATATGACATTACACAAAAATGCAATGATAGCGTCATTTAGCCAAAACCTTGGACGTATTTAGAATAGAGTCCAATTAGATTATTAAAGTGTGGTAACTATATTTTGTATACCTTTTCATTTGTTTTAATCTTCATTTTATTTTAATTTCTTTGACACTTAGGAAATGATAGAGCCACAAACAACCACCAGTTAGTGCCACAGCGCCGCTCATTTGGGGAAGAAAAGTAATGATGTATTTTGTGAGTGTTGTGTGTTATTAACGTCTGTCTAAGTTACTGCCTAGATCCACCAGCCTGGACGACAGATCCGGAACGACGATCCACAACCAGGACATCCCCTGGCCATTTTTGTGGTGGTCTGCAGCTTGCAGAAATCCTACCTGGGGAAACCACCAGAGGGGGACTCATTTTTATGGTGGGTTGCAACTTTCAGAATCCTTCCAAGATTGAACCCACCAGAGAGGGACTGTGAGAGGGAAAAATCCTGTATAACTTCTTTAAGCTTGTATAGCAGAGACAATATAATGAATAATTACTTTAATAGTTCTTAATGCTAAACTTTAATGCACATGCGCTGTATGAGCCTTAAACCTGTACATTTCCACTGTCTGTTTAAAGGTCTTTTTAAATATGTTTTTACACTCTGCCTCTGTTCAACTTAGTCACATGATCAAGACAAAGAGCCTCTGAGAGTGACCACAATTTTTCAGTCCATCCTGTCTTTTACTATCTTCCAAGGGCACAGCTGTGTGGAGATATGAAGAGAACAGAGGCTGGCTTGAACAGAGAGTAACGAAAGTAATGTTATCACTTGTTTGTGCGCTGTGACCTGATACACATAGCCACAAGAAGATAACAAGGTAGCTTATGATGCCCTGATCTGCCACTGTGTGGTGGAAGCAGCCAGGACTAAGCATTTTTAGGTCACTATATAAGACCTCAGCATTTCCTGTATTGTCGGGCTCTCAACGAATCACCTACGGGTGGTCATTGACCAGCTCCGCTATTGCAATAATTAATCGATATTAACGTATGATTACTTGAAGAATTATCCAAGTCTCTCCTGATTCTTTGGAACTTCCACGACATTCTTGGCGATGAGTCAACAAGACTAGTGTGGGAGGCTCTGAGGAGCACTCTCAATTAGGTGAGCCTGGTGACTGGGGCAACAAGACTAGTGTGGGAGTCTCTGAGGAGCACTCTCAATTAGGTGAGCCGGGTGACCGGGGCAACAAGACTAGTGTGGGAGGCTCTGAGGAGCACTCTCAATTAGGTGAGCCGGGTGACCGGGGCAACAAGACTAGTGTGGGAGGCTCTGAGGAGCACTCTCAATTAGGTGAGCCTGGTGACCGGGGCAACAAGACTAGTGTGGGAGGCTCTGAGGAGCACTCTCAATTAGGTGAGCCGGGTGACCGGGGCAACAAGACTAGTGTGGGAGGCTCTGAGGAACGTTCTCAACTAGGTGAGCCTGTGGAACTGATCAGTAAGAGTTGATGGTATAAAATAGTAAGGTGAACCTGTGATAGCTATAAACCAAACACCACTTTAGAAATAAGAAAAGACTTCTCTAGAATTTAAGCCAACAGCCAACAGACAGTGCTAAGAGATCAGTGGACTGGAAGAACTGTTTCTCATATAGTTGAATGTAAGTATCATAGAAAAACTGTCTACTTTTTATGTGGGTAAGATACCAATTTGGATTAGTTCTCCAGTGGTTCAACGACAAGTTAGGCAATATTTTAGCAGCCATGCAATTGCATGATTTAGGTGGTAGGAACTGATCACTCCTCTATTTTGTGTGTGTGTGTGAGTGAGATAGGAACTCAAGATGGGATTGGTGTCAGAAGTGGAATGCTCTACAGCATAGTGCGATGCGGGTGGACCGAGTTTAATGGCGTCATGAAAAAGGATGCGTGATTCTGTCTGGGGAGAGCATTAGTGAAGATCTTTGAAGGAGACACCGGTGGCACTCTCTAAGAGAGAGTGAGGGAAATTCCTGTCTGACCAAAAACGACGTGGACCCGCCCTGACCAGACCTCCACTAATGATTGCCTGGGGGAACACACCACATTCATGAATCTGAACAGGGCAACCAACCGAATTTCAGTAAGTCAATTTAAACATGAATTTGTAGTGAAAATAAAAGCAGTGACAAGGATACTAAATCCCATTGGCAGTACTTTTTGTAGGCATGGATTAAATGTCTATGTAGCCTGAGAGCTATGAGTTGTGAAAATAGAGAAGTGAGAGTTGAATACTGTATTTGGATAATACGTTTCGATATATAATGTTATCTAGGGGTTCCGATATATGGATTCTGTGAAGATATGAAGAAAAAAAACATTTGAGAAATTGAATGTCTGTATAATCGATTACTGGAGATTTGATAAAGTAATAGTAATAATAATAATAATAATAATATTATACAAACTTGCATATCCAAACTTAGACGTATGTATGTAAGGGGTGAGAAAAGTATTCTGAGTTGGTCCCTTTATGGATAATTTGATAGAGATTGGTTAGAGTTTATACAGTAAATGTTGGACTGGATTAAAACACTAATGATTAAAGAGTGGAGGGAGGACAGTGGCCTCCCTTTTAACAGAAGTGATCATGTTTTGTCTATAATCTTTTACTTCTTGCTCACCTGATAAAGCAACGTTAGACGGAGAGATTGTAAAGGGAAACAAGTATTTGAGGGGGATGAGACATGTACTGGGTGATGGTGATTGAGAGGGAGTATGAGTTAAAGTAAGCAGATATGTAGTCAGTGAAAGTAACAAAGAAAGTGGGAAAGAAAGGAAATGGGAAGTTCGTTGGAAAGTAAAATGGAAAGTAAAAATTCAAATGTTTTATTGTTTGGACTGATTAAGATTGAACAAATTGTTTATTTTCTCCATTAGGAGAGGATGTGGTGTCCCTATCTCTCCCTTTGAAATGTTTCCCATTTATTTAACCAGCAATGTTGTTGTTTTTACACATTGATCACGATGTGATTCATGTGTCAAAGGGGGGATTACTAGTCCCCTGAGGCTTTTTGGTTAAATATGCAAATTGATTTTGTTCACATGCCTGCCTGTAAAAAGAAGAAGTGCGTCAAATGATATATGCAGAAGTGTATTGCTGTTTGTTTTGTTTGTTCTGTTTCCGTCTTGCTTTAATATAAATCTCACCAGATTGGGTCTGGTGGATGGTCAAGATTTCTCTATAAGACTTAGCCGTCTAACTCCCTAACCATGTAGCTCTGCGGTGAGGTCGTCAATATGATTGGGGAGTGTAAGCCATTTTGAAAAAAATTAAACTGTTATTCTCTTTGACATGTGTCTTACAAATTTGTATTAATAATATTGGTAGAAGTAACAATTTGTCATACAGTAAATCATTGAATCAGAAATGTCCTAAACTAAACTGTTGTTCTGGTCTATCCTCTCTCGAGGTTATGGCGAAGGTGACCACAGATGGTATCTATATGCATGAAAGGGATAATTTGGCCGAGAACAGTGTGGATCTCTTGTCTAATTTACACACTTATCAAGAGAACATCCCTGGTCATCCCTGCTTCTTTTCTTCTTATTGTGCCCCTGGCTAAAAACATGAAAATTGCGTTGTCTGGTTTGCTTAATATAATATATTTTAAATGATACAGTGGGCTCAAAAATTACTGGCACCCCTGACTGACAATGCACAAACAATACTTAAAAAAATATAACAATGTAATTATATAGAGAAACTCAAAACACCAACATGTGAGAAATACTGTACTTTATTAATGTTTCAATGGAACCAACTAAAATCTTTAGTCTAAAATCTTTAAATATTTAGCCAGCCACCAATTGTGCAAGTTCTCCCACTTAAAAAGACGAGAGAGGCCTGTAATTTTCATCATAGGTACACTTCAACTATGACAGACAAAATGAGGGGAAAAAAATCCAGAAAATCACATTGTAGGATTTTTAATTAATTTTATTGCAAATTATGGTGGAAAATAAGTATTTGGTCAATAACAAAAGTTTATCTCAATAATTTGTTATATACCCTTTGTTGGCAATGACAGAGGTCAAACGTTTTCTGTAAGTCTTCACAAGGTTTTCACACACTGTTGCTGGTATTTGGCTCATTCCTCCATGCAGATCTCGCCTAGAGCAGTGATGTTTTGGGGCTGTTGCTGGGCAACACGGACTTTCAATTCCCTCCAAAGATGTTCCATGGGGTTGAGATCTGGAGACTGGCTAGGCCACTCCAGGACCTTGAAATGCTTCTTACGAAGCCACTCCTTAGTTGCCCGGGTGGTGTGTTTGGGATCATTGTCATGCTGAAAGACCCAGCCACGTTTCATCTTTAATGCCCTTGCTGATGGAAGGAGATTTTCACTCAAAATCTCACGATACATGGCCCCATTCATTCTTTCCTTTACACAGATCAGTCGTCCTGGTCCCTTTGCCGAAAAACAGCCCCAAAGCATGATGTTTCCACCCCCATGCTTCACAGTAGGTATGGTGTTCTTTGGATGCAACTCAGCATTCTTTGTCCTCCAAACACGACGAGTTGAGTTTTTACCAAAAAAGTTATATTTTGGTGTCATATGGTCAGATGACATTCTCCCAATCTTCTTCTGGATCATCCAAATGCTCTCTAGCAAACTTCAGACGGGCCTGGACATGTACTGGCTTAAGCAGGGGGACACGTCTGGCACTGCAGGATTTGAGTCTCTGGCAGCGTAGTGTGTTACTGATGGTAGGCTTTGTTACTTTGGTCCCAGCTCTCTGCAGGTCATTCACTAGGTCCCCCCGTGTGGTTCTGGGATTTTTGCTCACCATTCTTGTGATCATTTTGAGAGCCAGAAATCTTGCTTGTTTGTAGGTGACCAAATACTTATTTTCCACCATAATTTGCAAATAAATTCATTAAAAATCCTACAATGTGATTTCTGGATTTTTTTTCTCATTTTGTCTGTCATAGTTGAAGTGTACCTATGATGAAAATTACAGGCCTCTCTCATATTTTTAAGTGGGAGAACTTGCACAATTGGTGGCTGACTAAATACTTTTTTGCCCCACTGTATATGGACGGAATTAATCGAACAAAAGGAACATTTTTGATGTTTACGGGACATATTGGAGTGCCAACAGAAGAAGCTCGTCAAAGGTAAGCCATGATTTATATCATTTTTTCTGCGTTTTGTGTCGCGCCTGCAGGGTTGAAATATGTTTTCTCTCTTTTGTTTACTGAGGTGTTATTCTCAGATAATAGCATTGTTTGCTTTCGCCGAAAAGCCTTTTTGAAATCTGACACGTTGGCTGGATTCACAACACGTGTAGCTTTAATTTGGTATCTTACATGTGTGATTTCATTAAAGTTTGATTTGTATAGGAATTTATTTGAATTTGGCCCTCTGCATTACCTCTGGCTTTTGGCCAAGTGGGACGCTACCGTCCCACATATCCCAGAGAGGTTAAATCAATACATTTATTTTGGTTGGTTCCATTGAAACATTAATAAAGTACAGTATTTCTCACATGTTGGTATTTTGAGTTTCTCTATAATTATTTTGTTTATATTTGTTTAAGAATTGTTTGTGCATTGCCAGTCAGTGGTACCAGTAATTTTGGAGCCCACTGTATATACTTTTACTTTTGATACTTACTGTAAGTACATTTAAAACCAAATATTTTCAGACTTGTACTTAAGTAGTATTTTACTGGGTGACTTTCACATGAGTCATTTTCTTTCAAGGTATCTTGAAAATGGTGTACTTATTCCACCACTGCCATTGGGAAGATGAACTGTAAAGCTATCTGAAGAAGAAAATGAAGAGACGCCAGAAGATTGAGTGCCAGGGAGGGAAAGGGGGATATCTAGTCAGTTGTACAACTGAATGCATTCAACTGAATTGTGTTTTCGGAATTTAACCCAACTCCTCTGAATCAGAGAGGTGAGGAGGGCTGCCATAATCAACATCCACAGCGCTCAGAGGACAGTGGGTTAACTGTCTTGCTTAGAACAACATATTCTTACCTTGTCAGCTTGGGGATTCGATCCAACAAATTGATTGAGACAGGTCCAAAATCAATTAGTTGGAGTATCAAGTTAATTGTGGAGGTCTACACACTGCGAAATGTATAGCAATTTAGACTAGGAATGCATTGAGATACTGATCTGTAATTATGACCGTGATGAGAAAAGTTAATGTTAGAATTATGGATAACTATACTGTTTGTTAAAGTAAATGTAGGGGTGAACCAGCCAGGACTAAGCATTTTTAGGACTAAGCAAATCAAATTGTATTTGTCACATGCACCGAATACAACAGATGTAGGTAGACCTTACAGTGAAATGCTTACTACAAGTCCTTAAAGCTTGGTGGGTCTTCCAAATGGACTATAACCCCAAGCATACTTCCAAAGTTGTGGCAAAATGGCTTAAACAATTTAAAGGCGATGCTACCAAATACTAATTGAGTGTATGTAAACTTCTGACCCAATGGGAATATGATGAAATAAATAAATGCTGAAATAAATCATTCTCTCTACAATTATTCTGACATTTCACATTCTTAAAATAAAGTGGTGATCCTAACTGACCTAAAACAGGACATTTTAACTAGGATTAAATGCCAGGAATTGTGAAACTGATTTTAAATGTATTTGGCTAAGGTGTATGTTAACTTCCGACTTCAACTGCACATGTGGGTAGAGTTATTATAGTGACTATGCCTAGATAAGTAACAGAGAGTAGCAGCAGCGTAAAAGAGGGGAGGGTGGGGGGGCAATGCAATAAGTCTGGGTAGTCATTTGATTAGATGTTCAGTAGTCTTATGGCTACGGGGTAGAAGCAGTTTAGAAGCCTCTTGGACCTAGAGTTGGCACTCCTGTACCTCTTGCTGTGCGGTAGTAGAGAGAACAGTCTATGACTAGGGTGGCTGTAGTCTGACAATTTTTAGGGCCTTCCTCTGACACCGCCTGGTATAGAGGTCCTGGATGGCAGAAAGCTTGGCCCAAGTGATGTACTGGGCTGTACGCACTACCCTCTGTAATGACTTGCGGTTGGAGGCCGGGCAGTTGCCATACCAGGCAGTGATGCAACCAGCCAGGATGCTCTCGATGATGCAGCTGTAGAACCTTTTGGACCAGAACCTGAGAACTCATGCCAAATCTTTTCAATCTGATAAGGGGGAATACGTTTTGTCATGCCCTTTTCACGACTGTCTTGGTGTGCTTGGACCATGTTAGTTTGGTGGTGATGTGGACACCAAGGAACTTGAAGCTCTCAACCTGCTCCACTACAGCCTCATCGATAAGAATGTGGGCGTGCTCAGTCCTCGTTTTCCTGTAGTCCACAATCATCTCCTTTTGTCTCTGTTACGTTGAGGGAGAGGTTGTTGTCCTGGCACCACACGGCCAGGTCTCTGACCTCCTGCCTATATGCTGCCTCGTCATTGTTGGTGATCAGGCCTACCACACTTGATGATGGTGTTGGAGTTATGCCTGGCTGTGCAGTCATGAGTGAACATGAAGTATAGGAGGGGACTGAGCACACACCCCTGAGGGGCCTCCGTGTTAAGGATCAGCGTGGTAGATGTGTTGTTACCTTCCCTTACCACTTGGGGACGGCCCTTCAGGAAGTGCAGGATCCAGTTGCAGAGGGAGGTGTTTATTCCCAGGGTCCTTAGCTTAGTGATGAGCTTGGTGGGAACTAAGGTGTTGAACGCTGAGCTGTAGTCAATGAATAGCAATCTCACAGAGGTGTTCCTTTTGTCAAGGTGGCAAATGGCAGTGGGGAGTGCAATAGAGATTGCATCATCTGTGGATCTGTTGGGGCGGTATGCAAATTGGAGTGGGTCTAGGGTTTCTGGGATAATGGTGTTCATTGTGAGCCATGACCAGCCTTTCAAAGCACTTCGTGGCTACAGACCTGAGTGCTATGGGTCGGTAGTCATTTAGGCAGGTTACCTTAGTGTTCTTGGGCACAGGGACTATGGTGGTCTGCTTGAAACATGTTGGTATTACATGTATGAAAGTAATTTTGTTAAGATAGGAATGTACTGCTCTTCTCAAATAACCATGGTACGCTACTCTTATCACATGGCTGGCTAGCCTATCTTCAAAGGACCGTCATCCAGAGTGAACAACAGTAGAAGAGATGGGTCCGGATCAATTTCGGACAATCCTTCCTAAGGAGGGATGGTTCCGGCAGAGAGAAATGGCAAACGAAGGCCTTCACACGTAAATACATGAATGATTTCTTACTTCAAACAGGCGGCAGTTCGTGTGCAAAGTGTCTTCTTTGTAGAAAGCCACCATATTGTGTCAGTCTGCTAGGGAGGCTATGACTGTTCAGAATGATGGTATGATAAGAGGTTATGATTAATACGTTGACTGTTTTATGGATGTTTCATTCGGGAGATGGCAACTCTTTAAACAACTGCTCTTGTGGTGCCCCAAATCCTATTGAATTGTTACATGATTACTTTAAATTGGGTAACAATTAAACATAATTTGTTGATTCAATAAATAACAGTCATCAGATTAATGAAAGTAAAGTCACGACAATGCCCAGAATTCATTGTGATCCTGGACTTCCTGACGGGCTGCCCCCAGGTGGTAAGGGTAGGCAACAACACATCTGCCACGCTGATCCTCAACACCGGCTGCCCTCAGGAGTGCATGAAAAGTGGTAGGCCTGATCACCGACAACGATGAGACAGCCTATAGGGAGGAGGTTAAAGACCTGTCAGTGTGGTGCCAGGCCAACAACCTCTCCCTCAATGTATTTGTATTTATTAGGGATCCCCATTAACTGCAGCTACTCTTCCTGGGGTCCAAACATACCGAAGAATGAGTTAAAGATAAAACAGTACATCATTTAACATCCCTACATCACCCAACATAGCCGCAGGATCCCAAATAAAATACAAGTATATAAAAACACTGTCAGCTTAAAAAAACAACATACAGAGGTCTCTCGTTCAGCTTTGTGAGCAAAACAAAGGAGATGATCGTGGACTACAGGAAAAGGAGGGCCAAACAGACCTCTATTTGCATCGACAGAGCTGAAGTGGAGCGGGTTGAGAGCTTCAAGTTCCTTGGTGTTCACATCACCATCGAACTATCATTGTCCAAACACACCAAGGCAGTTGTGAGGAGGGCACTACAACACCTTTTCCCCCACAGTAGACTGAAATGATTTAGCATGGGCCCCCAGATCCGGTTGCCTGGTATGGCAACTGCTCGGAATCTGACCGTAAGGCACAACAGAGGGTAGTGCGTACGGCCCAATACATCACTGGGGCCAAGCTTCCTGCCATCCAGGACCTATATACCAGGCGGTGTCAGAGGAAGGCCCAAAAAATGGTGAAAGACTCCAGTCACCCAAGTCATAGACTATTCTCTCTGCTACCGCACGGCAAGCGGTACCAGAGCACCAAGTCTAGGTCCAACAGGCTCCTTAACAGCTTCTACCCCCAAGCTATAAGACTGCTGAACAATTAATCAAATGGCCACCCGGACTATTTACATTAACCCCCCCTTTGTTTTTACACTGCTGCTACTCGCTGTTTATCATCTATGCATAGACACTTTACCCCTACATATGTACAAATTACCTCAACTAACCTGTACCCCCGCACATTTACTTGGTACCGGGCCCCCTGTATATAGCCTCGTTATTGTTATGTAATTCTACTGTGTTACTTTTTATTTTTACTTTAGTTTATTTTGTATATATTATATTTCTTGAACTGAACTGCACTGTTGGTTAAGGGCTTGTAAGTAAGCATTGCACAGTTCACTGTTGTATTCGGTGCATGTGACAAATCAAAATTGATTTGATTTGACACTCCTCCACCGAGCTGACTCCCTTCCACTGTGTTCTGGGTTAACAGCCAGTCTTGGCTCAGTGGACTCCAAGCCAGACCAAAGCTCCTGCGGTGGACGAGTGGTTCAGGCGCTCAGACGAGGTATGGAACTATTTTTTTTTATTTCACCTTTATTTAACCAGGTAGGCAAGTTGAGAACAAGTTCTCATTTACAATTGCGACCTGGCCAAGATAAAGCAAAGCAGTTTGACACATACAACGACACAGAGTTACACATGGAGTAAAACAAACATACAGTCAATAATACAGTATAAACAAGTCTATATACGATGTGAGCAAATTAGGTGAGATAAGGGAGGTAAAGACATAAAAAGGCCATGATGGCAAAGTAAATACAATATAGCAAGTAAAACACTGGAATGGTAGATTTGCAGTGGAAGAATGTGCAAAGTAGAAATAAAAATAATGGGGTGCAAAGGAGCAAAATAAATAAATAAATAAATTAAATACAGTAGGGAAAGAGGTAGTTGTTTGGGCTAAATTATAGGTGGGCTATGTACAGGTGCAGTAATCTGTGAGCTGCTCTGACAGTTGGTGCTTAATGTTAGTGAGGGAGATAAGTGTTTCCAGTTTCATAGATTTTTGTAGTTCGTTCCAGTCATTGGCAGCAGAGAACTGGAAGGAGAGGCGGCCAAAGAAAGAATTGGTTTTGGGGGTGACTAGAGAGATATACCTGCTGGAGCGTGTGCTACAGGTGGGAGATGCTATGGTGACCAGCGAGCTGAGATAAGGGGGGACTTTACCTAGCAGGGTCTTGTAGATGACATGGAGCCAGTGGGTTTGGCGACGAGTATGAAGCGAGGGCCAGCCAACGAGAGCGTACAGGTCGCAATGGTGGGTAGTATATGGGGCTTTGGTGACAAAACGGATTGCACTGTGATAGACTGCATCCAATTTGTTGAGTAGGGTATTGGAGGCTATTTTGTAAATGACATCGCCGAAGTCGAGGATTGGTATCATGGTCAGTTTTACAAGGGTATGTTTGGCAGCATGAGTGAAGAATGCTTTGTTGCGAAATAGGAAGCCAATTCTAAATTTAACTTTGGATTGGAGATGTTTGATATGGGTCTGGAAGGAGCGTTTACAGTCTAAGGGCCAGAAGTATACAGAATGGTGTCGTCTGCGTAGAGGTGGATCAGAGACTCACCAGCAGCAAGAGCGACATCATTGATGTATACAGAGAAGAGAGTCGGTCCAAGAATTGAACCCTGTGGCACTCCCATAGAGACTGCCAGAGGTCCGGACAGCAGACTCTTCGATTTGACACACTGAACTCTATCAGAGAAGTAGTTGGTGAACCAGGCGAGGCAATCATTTGAGAAACCAAGGCTGTCGAGTCTGCCGATGAGGATGTGGTGATTGACAGATTCGAAAGCCTTGGCCAGATCAATGAATACGGCTGCACAGTAATGTTTCTTATCGATGGCGGCTAAGATATCGTTTAGGACCTTGAGCGTGGCTGAGGTGCACCCATGACCAGCTCTGAAACCAGATTGCATAGAAGAGAAGAAGAAGAACAATGCCCACATGAGACTCCAGCCCACCATCAGAAAGAGCAGGTGAATTGCCACCGCAGTGAGACTCCCGTGTTCCATCCTGGTGAACATGTCCCCGGTTCGTGCGGCCGTTCAAGGTCCTCCGGAGGGCCAACGAGGTAACTTACAGATTACAACTCCACACTAAGTAACGGATCTCACCATATTTTCCTCCTCAGGCTGGTGGTTCCTGGTCCTCTGGCTGATGCCGTCCCCAATGACATCCCTCAGCCTCCCTTGGACATTGAGGGGAGCTCTGTCTATGCTATCAGATCACTCCTGGACTAGTGGTCTGGGAGGGGTAAGATCCAGAGGAGCAGTGTTGGGTTCCGGTGGATGACATTCTAGATCCCAACATCATCCAAGAATTCCACCTCGGGTCCGTCCTCCTGGCCGTCGTCGTCCTCTCCAGTACTCGACGTCGCAGGTTTACTAACCACCTGTCCTGGCAACCATCTTTACGGCACACCTGCATCTCATCAGTCACACCTGGACTTAATTTCTCCCTTGATTAATTACCCTTCATATAGCACTCTTTTGTTATCAGTCAGCAGCTAGTATTGTTTGTGTTTCCATGTCAGACGCTTCTCTTTGTTTTGTATCGCTCATTGTTATTAAACTCCCTAACTACACCTGCTTCCTGACTCCCTGCGCCTACATTACATACGCTGCATATGATTTCCCTGTGATGCTCAGAGGCTGAGAAACACCGATCTGAAAATAATTTGATCCACAGTTTGACACCAGCAATTTGACCTATGTAACCGTTGAACCCAGAAACAAGCTGCTTTCTGCACGGGAAGGGTGCAACCAAGCCAATCACTTAGATATACTGCAAGTGTGATCTGAAGTAAATTGGAAGTCAATTTGACATTGACCTTGATCTTTGTGCTAGAGACAAATTCTTTTCTGTGCGGTAGAGCTTTACCAATGATGATCACAAGGATATAAGTATGTTTTCCCTGTGATGTTCAGAGGCAGAGGGACAGTGATCCAAAGTTTGGCAAAAGAAATGCAACAAACGTCATAATTTGATTGATTTACGACTTTGGTACAGGAAATCCAACATTTGGCTCTACATTTTGAACAGTTGGGACGATCAACTCAGGGGAAAAGGCATATGAAAGAGGACATTCTCAGCCACCAGAAAATACATTTTGGCAGGGTAAAATCATATATTTATGATCTTGATGTACTTACCGTGTGGGTCAAATGAACTCGGAACATAAACGGTGTCGGCCAAATCGAACATAAGGGAAGAGCTAGTGCGTATCTACTCACTTGAGGGTGGTCATCTCGGTGAGCGATGGCTGTGTAGCCTTCAGGTAGCTGGCCCGGCGTGCCTGCACCTTTGGCGAGGGCTTGGGGCTGCAGTCTGAGTCCCCGCTGTCTTCTTCTGCCATGGCCTTGATGTAGCTGCCGCTGCGCATCCGCCGACATGGGATCTCCTCATCCTTCCCCAGGGGCGAGAATCCCCCACTCCACTCGTCCTGGGGCACCTGTGGGTCGAAGACCGTAAGAACACGCCAGTGACCGTTGCCAGAGCGATGATCCACTCATCTAAACACCCAATTCTGAACCCTGGCTGAACCCTGTCCCAGCCAACCCCAGCCCGGGAATAGGATTGTCCAAACAATGCTCTATATCCACCCAGCCGCCAACCGCTGAAGTCACAGCACTGATCAATGGTAACCGCGAATGTTACTCTGAATGGGGTGTATTAGAACCATACCAATAGAGTGTAGAGACCAGAGGCCCTCCTTTGTGCTGCTCCCAGTCGCATATCAAACTGAGGAGTGAACTGTTTGGACTGAAATGTCTAAACTCTCCAACCCTGTCTGTCTGTCTTAATGAATGTGTAAAAACAGGCAGGCAAAGAAGACATCTCCGCCTCCGTGAAAAAGGGAGAGAATAAACAAAGGAAGTTGTGTTCTGCCCCAGCACTGCTGGTCTCCAGTGTGAGTGGCTTTTAGGGGGGTTGATGTGGAGGCGAAAGGCAGAGAGGAGCACTACGGAGAGAAGATTGCATCCCAAATGGCCTATAGGGCTATGGATAAAAGTAGTGCACTATATAGGGAATAGGGTGTCATTTAGAATAGAAGCAGAGTGTCTGAATAATCAATGGCATGAGAATCATTCAACAGGCCGTTTACTAGGGAGACAACTCGCTTTTGACTTCAGGGTGAACAAGCGAAAACGCCAAAGAGAGAGAATATCTAGGAACTGGTGAGGACTCGAATGACACCAATTATATGCCACAAGTGTCAACTCATCCTACGTCATGGTATGTCATCAGAAGTGCCCACTTCATTTGAGGGCTGAGGGGAGAGGGTGTGTGTTTTACATGTTTGGAATGCAGCCAATGTCTCTTGTCATCTAAAACAGAAACAAACATAACACCCTGCCAAACAAAGCTAAAGTATTACACAAGCAGAAGCACTGTACGGCCATCTACATTCGAGAGGTTCAATACACTGCCGAGGAACTTTGACCCTGGGAGGAGATTGGCTGAGTGTCAATGTGTGTGGTGTGTGCATGGGGGCAACTGTAAGTGTGTGTGAACGGCGAGATGCGGAAAACAAGATCACACCGCAGCAGGAGAATTAAACAACATGTCACTCCAAATCGAAAGAAGTTCTGCTTCTTTTTCGAATTTCAAAAGTGCTCGCCTGTGAAAAGAGTCCTGTCTCTTCTTTGACAGTGCTTCTTTTTTTCGTTCCCTTGCTCTGTTAAAGAAAGAGAGCGGCAGCTTTTTTTCAGGTCGGGACAGGAGGAATGCTGCTACTGCTGCAAGAACACCACCCGTCCTTGATCTGATCGATTGGAGAAGCTGTTAAAATGCATGACTGCAAAGATCTCTCTCTTAGTCCCTCTTACTTTCTCTCTCTCCCAGTCTTTCTCTCTCCACACTGTCTCTATTTCCCTCTCTCTCCGTGTCTCAGTGTCTCTCTTTGTGTCTCCGTGTCGCTGTGTCTCGCTCTCTCTCTCTCTCTCTCCGTGTCTCTTTCTCTCTCTCTCTCTTTGTCTGTATCTCTCTCTCTCTCCGTGTCTCTCTCTCTCTCGCTCTCTCTCTCTGTCGCTCTCTGTCTCTCTCTCTCTCTCTCTCTGTCTGTCTCTCTCTTTCTCTCTTCATGCCTCTCTTCGTGTCTCTCTCGTTCTCCTATTATCTCTTAGTCCCTCTCTCTCTTTCTCTTCCTCTCCTCCCCCAGGGCTTCTGTTTGCAGTTCACCCAGTCAGATGAGGGGGATGTGTCCGAGTTGAATCATTTCCTCTTTCATCTTCTCCCAAACAAACAAGAGAGCGAGAGAGAGAGAGAGAGAGAGCACAGTGGTGCCACCAGGCTCAGGGATATGTGCTTTTCTCCACTTTGCATTCATTCTGTTCCCCTCTCTCTGATCTTACGTCAGCAGCCCGTTCAGACTATGTCCACGTCCTGTGTATGGGATCATGCTGATTTCCAAGTAAATATACTGCATGCAGTGATTGTAAAAGATCAGCTTAAAGGCTAATCCAGTTGATAATATAAATAAGTAATGGCTCCACAAGCAATCCTTCCACATAGAAATCTACAAGCACAAACACAGTAATTTCAGCACCAAGAACCAAATCAGCTACAAGGCTGTCACAGGACATTACAAACACACATATATGTAATGATGTAAAGGACATGAGACAAATGAAATGGGGTCCACAACCCAGGATGATATGGAACAGGATGCATCACCTTAAAGGTGAGGAGGATGACGTCTCACATTCAACACATGAGGACATCTAACATTCAACACAAATGAGAATGTCTCACATTCGACACAAATGAGGATGAGGATTTTTTGTCCCCAAAGAGTGGCTGATAGAGAGAGAGAGAGATTAAGTCTGCTCCTCCTTACCTCCTCTCCTCTCCCCTTCTCCATCTCTGTCTCAAGGGACAGTGGACATGCAGGGGACCAGGGGTCTCCACACACACATATGAGTCTCTGGGAGGACATGGATGGATGGATGGATGGATGGATGGATGGATGGATGGATATGGAGGTGTGAAGATGAGAGTTCTGGAGAAGAAGAAGAGTTGTTGTCATACCTGGAGGAATTGAAAGGTTGGGCGGCCTCCCTGCTGGCAGGTCTCAGCCTTGACAAGGGCTTTGTCCAGGTTGACCGATGCCTTCTGGTAGACCTCCCTTGCCCTGCTGACCGTCAGTGTGGATGACCAAGAGCTCTTCTTCAGCAACTGGCCCGTTCCGTCCATGCCAGTGCCCAGTCCTGGCAACCCGGCGCACGTAGAACACTTGACGTCATTGTTGCTCCGCGACGTCTTCAGCGAGTGGGCGCTGATGGTGTTGTACTGCTCCATGAAGTACTGTGACTGGGACTTCTCTGGGTGGCGGCCCATGGTCATCACCCCTGAGGGCATGCCTCCCGGGCTGGGGCTGTGGTGATGGTACAGGCACATCTCACGGTCCAGGGTGTCGTCCGAGCTCCAGTAGCCTGAGATGGCCGAGCGCATCTTGGGCTCCGACCTACTGCGGTCTTTGCTCTTGCTGCGCTTGCTGCTGTGCTTCAGGGTGCCTGAATTGGAGGGCGGGTCGTCGGGGCTGGCCTTGCCCCCGTTCACCCTGCCCCCCGATGGGCCCTCCAGGGAGTGGGACTTGGTGAAGAGTTTCTGGACCGAGTGGACAAGATGGCGGATCCTTCCGGGGCTGTCGCTGCGCTGGTGCTCCACCGCTGTGCGCTTGTACTGCAGCGTGTGGTAGCCGTCGTGCCGCACCGGCGCCTGCCGCTCAAACTGCTCCAGAAGATTCGGTGGAATTCGGTTGTTGCTTCCTCCTCCTCCACCACCGCCCCCCTTAATGCTTCCCCCTTGGCCTCCGGTGTAAGGCACCACAGCACACTCATCCTTCAGTTCGTGGTGGGAGCTGTATTGTCTTCGGGGGAAGGTGCTGCTAGCCAGGTCAGGGTATGGCCCGCACTCAGACTGGAAGGAGCTTCGCTGGGCATAGTACGGGTGGTCCGCCGGGTGGGCATCGCCTGGGTTCAGCAGGTAGGGCCGGGCTTGGCGCCCCAGGGTCATGGAGTCGTAGGAGGGGTCACAGGTCACTGTGTGATGGTGTCTCCGGCTACTCGACAAGCCTTTCATTGTCATTGTCACAGATCAGGGTACAGACGCATCCAACTGCTGCGGAGGGCGTCCGGAACCCGGAGGGGCGCTAAAATAAGCTCTGTGGACACACACAGACCCGGGCAGAACAGACAAACAGAGCGACAACAGAAAGAGACAAACAAAGAGACACAGAGCAAGAGGGAGAGAAACGGAGAGGGAGAAAATTACTAGCGCACACATATTTGCATAGGCTCTTAGCATAGTCATTGTCTAAAGCTGATGAGAATGTCTTTTGGCACTCCTCGGCAGACGAGAACAGACAGCGGTGTTGACACTGGTAGTCCTATTCATCTCTTTCTTCTGTCATTCAAGGCTATCTAAATATAGCAGTCGGTTCATTTTGCATGCATTTCCTGACTTCCGAATCGCTCCTCAAGCTTGTCTTCAAACATTTATGTTTGCTCTGGTGAATTTGATTACACCAGGGGGAAAAAGAGACAGAGGGGGAGAAAAGCGGGGGTTGAGTTAGAGAATTAAAGAGTGAGAGGGAGCAAGAATAGTGCCCTTCTAGTTCCATCTCAGGCATATGCTTGAATTTAATACGGTAGATGGGTTTGTTTCCGCTAAGAAGAATGAGAGGGCGCAAGCTCCAATAAATAGTCAGGGAATAGTCACCCAATTACAGATAGATCAACTCAGCAAAAAAAGAAACGTCCCTTTTTCAGGACTCTGTCTTTCAAAGATAATTCGTAAAAATCCAAATAACTTCACAGATCGTGATTGTAAAGGGTTTAAACACTGTTTCCTATGCTTGTTCAATGAACCATAAACAATTAATGAACATGCACCTGTGGAACGGTTGTTAAGACACTAACAGCTTACAGACGGTAGGCGATTAAGGTCACAGTTATGAAAACTTAGGACACTAAAGGGGCCTTTCTACTGACTCTGAAAAACACCAAAATAAAGATGCCCAGGGTCCCTGCTCATCTGCGTGAACGTGCCTTAGCCATGCTGCAAAGAGGCATGAGGACTGCAGATGTGGCCAGGGCAATAAATTGCAATGTCCGTACTGTGAGACGTTTAAGACAGCGCTACAGGGAGACAGAACGGACAGCTGATCGTCCTCGCAGTGGCAGACCATGTGTAACAACATCTGCACAGGATCGGTACATCCGAACATTACACCTGCGGGACAGGTACAGGATGGCAGCAACAACTGCCCGAGTTAGATCAGGAACGCACAATCCCTCCATCAGTGCTTAGACTGTCCGCAATAGGCTGAGAGAGGCTGGACTGAGGGCTTGCAGGCCTGTAGTAAGGCAGGTTCTCACCAGACATCACCGGCAACAATGTCACCTATGGGCACAAACCCACCGTCGCTGGACCAGACAGGACTGGCAAAAATTGCTCTTCACTGATGAGTCGCGGTTTGTCTCACCAGGGGTGATGGTCGGATTTGCGTATATCGTCGATGGAATGTGCATTACACTGAGGACTGTACTCTGGAGCGGGATCAATTTGGAGGTGGGGGGTCCGTCATGGTCTGGGGGCGGTGTGTCACAGCATCATCGGACTGAGCTTGTTGTCATTGCAGGCAATCTCAACGCTGTGCGTTACAGGGAAGACATCCTCCTCCCTCATGTGTTACCCTTCCTGCAGGCTCATCCTGACATGACCCTCCAGCATGACAATTCCACCAGACATACTGCTCGTTCTGTGCGTGATTTCCTGCAAGACAGGAATGTCAGTGTTCTGCCATGGCCAGTGAAGAGCCCTGATCTCAATCCCATCTGGAACCTGTTGGATCGGAGGGTGAGGGCTAGGGCCATTCCCCCCAGAAATGTCCGGGAACTTGCAGGTGCCTTGGTGGAAGAGCGGGGTAACATCTCACAGGAAGAACTGGCAAATCTGGTTCAGTCCATGAGGAGGAGATGCACTGCAGTACTTAATGTAGCTGGTGGCCACATCAGATACTGACTGTTACTTTTCATTTTGACCCCCCCTCCTTTGTTCAAGGACACATTATTCAATTTCTGTTAGTCACATATCTGTGGAACTTGTTCAGCTTGCTTATGTCTCAGTTGTTGAATCTTGTTATGTTCATACAAATATTTACACATGCTAAGTTTGCTGAAAATAAACGCAGTTGACAGTGAGAGGAAGTTTCTTTTGTTGCTGTGTTTATATCCCTATGGGCCTATATTCACAAAATGTCTCAGAATAGGAGTGCTGATCTAGGATCTGGTCCTCCCTGTCCATATTATCCCATTCATTATCATCTAAAAGGGAAAACTGATCCTAGATCGTCACTTATTCTGAGACACTTTTAATATTGGTCCTGATCTAAGTCCTTCCAGTCATTTGAGCTGGGCCAGATTGCAGGCTGCAGTGAGTGAGGTGGCTGCAGACAGAGTCCTGAGGCTCTACCTCTCCACTCCCTCTTCCTCCAGACTAATGGGCCTCTACAAGCCTGCAGAGCCTGGGTCACTGCAGCCAACAGGTAATAATAGCCCTTCCTCATATAGTGACATGAAAACAGTGGCATCCTTGAGGTCCTTTAACACCACCTTTAACACACAGAAACAGGATGCAGTATGCACAAACACACAGACGCACGCACAAACACACAGACACACACACACACGCACGCACGCACGCACGTGCACACACACACACACACACACACACACACACACACACACACACACACACACACACACACACACACACAGGATGCTGGAGAGGGGAGGACGGCTCATAATAATGACTGGAATGAATGGAATAGTATCAAACACAAGGAGACTATGTGTTTGATGTTTCAATACCATTCCATTTACTCCATTCCAGACATTAATATGAGCATGTCCCAAATTATGGTGTCACCAGCCACCTGAGATACACACACACAGCTGCAAAAACTCCAACTGTCACTTAGTCCAATGGACTGGGAGGTGAGGATAATGGGAAAATAACAAGGGTGCAAGCACCCAGAGCAGAGCTCTGACAGAGCATAGCAGCACAGAGCGCCGAGGCTTAGCTAGCAGAGGGAATTCATTACAGCGATTTATAACACGCAACCAAAGGCCACTGTGGTAAATAAAAGCAAGCAAAAGGGGGGAGGAGACCCAGCTAGCAATGAGGAATCGGCCCAGAAGCTGCCCTCTTCCGGGGGGCCGGAACTGATTAAATCGGCCCAGAATCAGGTGTTGGACTCGGCCCGGAATCAAAATGAATGACTGCCCAGAATCGGCCCAAGTACATCGGGCCATTTCCGTCTACCGGAATTCAGCCAACTTTGCTGGCATTTTACCAGAATTCCCCCACAAGCCGCCCAATGCAAATTTAAACAAACTCCCTGGCCCGCCACGGGAGTCGCTACAGCGCGATGGAAGAAAGACATCCGGGCCGGAAAAACCCTCTTCTAACTCGGACAATGCTGGGCCAATTGTGCGACGTCTCCTGGCTCTCCCGGTCGGGTCTCAAGCCAGCATCTGTAGCAAAACAGTTTTCACTGCGGTGCAGTGCCTTAGATCACTGCGCCACTAGAGAGGCTCCATCCACAAAGTTTTTCATGCTCATCAATTGCCTTGCACAAAGTATCAAAGTATTAAAATACTTCACAGGACTTGTATTTTTTTGATCACAGAAACAATGAGAAAATATAGAAAAATCAATTGTGAAATGTTAATTATATAAAGAAGCCCATGTAATCATCTGCCAGAGAGTAGTCATCTGCCTCAATCGTCCCGAGCCCCAAGTAATACATTTGGCCCAGATAACTCACACCGGAATCGGCCTGAGCTCAATCGCCGCATCCTAGCCATAAGTAATACTGCCGAACAGACTTGGGCCACGTGACGTCGGCAGTGTCTGACTCTCAGCCGAGTGACCCGACTCTCAGCCGGTTCGGCCCAGATCCACTGTGCTAGCTGGCGAAGGAGGAAAGAAAAGTGCACTGGAGGAAACAAGTCAAACAACAAGAGAGACAGAAAATGGAGGAATGGAATTATATCAAAGCTGTTTAATAGGGTCTGTGTACAGTAGGGATTCATATTTTCCAGAAAATGTACCAAGTTTCAATACCGGAATAATTCATATTTATCCCGAGAGTCCGGGGAAATACCGCATAAATTAAAGTGCCCAAATAGGAAGTGCCCACTTCAAAAGTTCAAAGCCAAGATATGGTCGCTATGCCAGGGTTCTCCTCAAATTAGAGTGCTGCTGCGCCACCTTGTCGGCTTGCCTACACCACTATGTAAAGATTTCAGAGCAAATTCAACTGATATTTAGTAACGGCAGAGTAACTCTCTTTGATCGCCAATGACATTGTTGTGAATTGTGAAACAGGCCGTTCATAAACTCAGAGCGCTATCATGTTCCTCAATTCAATTCAGCGCATTTCAGCAGTGGGCTATCTCGACCCAGAGCGCCCCTTGTATGGTGTTGTGGAATCATACAAACTGCAGTCCAACAAAAGGCAAATGGACCACAGTTGCTGAGCTTGCTAGATAACGAATGACACTGAATGACAGAATATCTCCTATATTTGGTCAAATCGAGTTGATGGTAATACAGACAGCAGATTAGCTCACGAATAACGGGAAGAGAGATGAAAGAGAGATGAAGAGTGGAATATTAAAATATTCATTGGGGCGGCAGGGTAGCCTAGTGGTTAGAGCGTTGGACTAGTAACCGGAAGGTTGTCGTTCTGCCCCTGGACAGGCAGTTAACCCACTCTTCCTAGGCCGTCATTGAAAATAAGAATTTGTTCTTAACTGACTTGCCTAGTTAAATAAAGGTTAAAAAAATAAAAATATCCACTCTCATACCGTCTGTTGACCACACATTCTCTACCGAAGCTCTCATATCGGCAGCAAGTACGAGACAGCGCAAAAGCAGGGAAAATGCTATGATGGTATTTGTATAAGCATAGGCCAAACATGTGCTTCGATAATGCAACCTATGCATTACAGAATAAAGTTAGGAATTTTCATCCAAGACTCGAGTCAAGAGTTCGGGTTTACGTGGGATTGGGACTGGATAGGAAAATAGCCTAGGCTCTAGGACAGGAGAAGGTTTTTTTCTGTCTGTGACAGAGATGCCTATGCAGTGAACTGAGCATAAGCCTACCACGTTTTGGTCTTGTCTGAAGAGTCACAATGACAGCTCAAAGAGGCATGCGTTCTTCTATAGGCTAGACTGTAGGGCTGTTCTGTAGGGTTTATTAACTGCATCTGGGTCGCTTGCGGAGTCCGGCAGTATTAATTATGCGTGTGCTTTGAATTTATGGCGACTTTGTGTGAGGTAAATACGCTGGGCTAAAGGCTTCCATGCGACCACCTGTTTGTATAATGTGCTATTAAATGTAGCTAATCTGATGCTGCTCATTTTGTGTGTCTTGAAGAATTGCATTAGTGCAAGATTGGGGTAAATGTTGTAATTTCCCAGGTCTTGCCATTTAATTTGTTAGGGAAATGTGAAGAGTGTTCCCGGGACAGTCCCTGGATCCCGGCTACCCAGGTTAAATCCCTAGTGTAGGGTAAGTACATTATGCATGTGCTGCGTCCCAAATGGCACCCTATACCCTACATATTAGGGCGGCAGCGTAGCCTAGTGGTTAGAGAAATTGGACTTGTACCTGAAAGGTTGCAAGTTTGAATCCCCAAGCTGACAAGGTACAAATCTGTCATTCTTCCCCTGAACAAGGCAGTTAACCCACTGTTCCTAGGCCGTCATTGAAAATAAGATTTTGTTCTTAACTGAATTGCCTAGTTAAATAAAGGTTAAAAAAAATATTGCACTTATTTTGACCAGGGTCCACATAGGCCCTTTGTACTATGTAGTGAATAGAATGCCATTTGGGACAAAGACAGTGTGTATATTGTTTTGGTTGAGGAATATGTGGAGGCTACATTACTTGAGGATGGACTGAACTGTTTGTGAACATTATGATGATATTTCCATTTCTGTGTAAGACAGAGGGATCAAATATCGCTTAGGCCGATAAGCATATTCTATTGAGAGAATACAAATGAGATAAAACTATTTATCTCCACTAATTCCCAGCCCCCAGCCGCTATATTCGCAATGGTGAACACAGAAACAGTCACGAGAACACACTCACACACACACACACACACACACACACACACACACATACACACACACACACACACACACACAAGAAGCTCAGAGAGCACTATATACACAGGAATTTGCAGTCGAGGGACAGAGATTCCTTTCTTAGCCTTTGGAGCACAGAATGTGGCCGAAATAAGAGAGAGAGCCTGGCGGCTATAGCCAGCCAGTTTGTGACACAGCTGCCTAACAGTTACAAGTCTGCTCGGGATGATCTGGATCTGATGTTGGGTCATGTTGCCTTGCCTTCACTTCCCAACTGTCAGCTGTGCACTGCACACATCACAAGCTTCATCTGACTGGAGCGGTGGAGCTCCATCTTGAACGATGTTATGCTGCCACTAGCTTGTCTCCAATGTCTTATACTGTGCAGTACACCCCCACTATAGCAGGACCTGTTTCTGGTGTGTGTGTGTGTGTGTGTGTGTGTGTGTGTGAGTGGGTGGGTGGATGTTGGGGACCAAAAGAATAGTAAACGAACAAACATTTTACCAACTGGGGACATTTTGTTAGTCCCCAACAAGGTCAAAAGCTATTTCTAGGGGGGTTAGGGTTAAGGTTAGAATTAGCGTTAGGGTTAGAATTTAAGGATTCTTCAATTCTTAAATTTCTGCCTAAAATGACATACCCAAATCTAACTGCCTGTAGCTCAGGACGTGAAGCAAGGATATGCATATTCTTGATGCCACTTGAAAGGAAACACTTTGTAGTTTGTAGAACTGTAAAATTAATGTAGGAGAATATACATTAGATCTGGTAAAAGATAATACAAACAAAAAAACATGCAGTTTCTTTTTTTCCCCTAATCATCTTTGAAATGCAAGAACAAGACCATACAATTAGATAGGAGTTTATGTATAATTTACATTTTGGCCAGCAGATGGCAGCAGTGTGTGTTCAAAGTTTCAGACTGATCCAGTGAAACATTACATTCCTACACTATATTTTGTAAGAAGTCTGCCAGGAGTTTACCCAAATGTGCTAAATTGGTCAATTGATACATTTTCTATAGAGAACATACAAAAATGCTATGGTAATATTTTTTTTAGTTTACACACTCCTAGGAATGTCATACATGATGGATAATTAGTAAGCTTAGGGTAAGAGTACGGGTTAGGTGTAGGGTTAGAATGGGACTGAACAACCCACAAGGTTAGCTGTGGAAAACTGTGTGTGTGTGTGTGTGTGATATGAGCTCAGTGTTGGAAAGTTGTGTGGTTGCCTGTCGTATGCAGTTAACACTGAGTATTATACTTGCATGGTGCTGTAGTAATACAGATAGACAGTTACAGTATGTCCAACACTGGAGCTGTGGCCGTTTTAGGGCTCTCTGGTCGAGCTACTCTCATTATAACCCAATAAGACATCAGCTTTTTCCAACCGAGGATATGAGATGAGACAAGATCCTACTTTATTGTCTGTTTACATAAAAATCAGCTTTGCATCTACAACACTGCACAAAACAACCACGTACAGTTGAAGTCAGAAATGTACATACACCTTAGCCAAATACATTGAAACTCAGTTTTTCACAATTCCTGAAATTTAATCCTAGTAAAAATCCCCTGTTTTAGGTCAGTTAGGATCATCACTTTATTTTCAGAATGTGAAATGTCAGAATAATAGTAGAGAGAATGAATTATTTCAGCTTATATTTCTTTCATCACATTCCCAGTGGGTCAGATGTTTACGTACACTCAATTAGTATTTGGTAGCATTGCCTTTAAATTGTTTAACTTGGTTCAAATGTTTCGGGTAGAATTCCACAAGTTTCCCACAATAAGTTGACAGAGCTGATGTAACTGAGTCAGGTTTGTAGGCATCCTTGCTCGCACACGCTTTTCAGTTCTGCCCACAAAATGTGAAGTGCACCAGTCCGTCCCACAGCAAAGCACCTCCACATCATGATGCTGCCACCCCCGTGCTTCACGGTTGGGATGGTGTTCTTTGGATTGCAAGCATCCCCCTTTGTCCTCCAAACATAATGATGGTCATTATGGCCAAACAGTTCTATTTTTGTTTCATCAGACCAGAGGACATTTCTCCAAAAAGTACAATCTTTGTCCCCATGTGCAGTTGCAAACGGTAGTCAGGCTTTTTTATGGCAGTTTTGGAGCTGTGGCTTCTTCCTTGCTGAGCAGCCTTTCAGGTTACAGTGAGGGAAAAAAGTATTTGATCCCCTGCTGATTTTGTACGTTTGCCCACTGACAAAGAAATGATCAGTCTATAATTTTAATGGTAGGTTGACTTGAACAGTAAGAGACAGAATAACAACAAAAAAATCCAGAAAAGCGCATGTCAAAAATGTTATAAATTGATTTGCATTTTAATGAGGGAAATAAGTATTTGACCCCTCTGCAAAACATGACTTGGTGGCAAAACCCTTGTTGGCAATCACAGAGGTCAGATGTTTCTTGTAGTTGGCCACCAGGTTTGCACACATCTCAGGAGGGATTTTGTCCCACTCCTCTTTGCAGATCTTCTCCAAGTCATTAAGGTTTCGAGACTGACGTTTGGCAACTCGAACCTTCAGCTCCCTCCACATTTTCTATGGGATTAAGGTCTGGAGACTGACTAGGCCACTCCAGGACCTTAATGTGCTTCCTCTTGAGCCACTCCTTTGTTGCCTTTGCCGTGTGTTTTGGGTCATTGTCATGCTGGAATACCCATCCACGACCCATTTTCAATGCCCTGGCTGAGGGAAGGAGGTTCTCACCCAAGATTTGACGGTGCATGGCCCCGTCCATCATCCCTTTAATGCGGTGAAGTTGTCCTGTTCCCTTAGCAGAAAAACACCCCCAAAGCATAATGTTTCCACCTCCATGTTTGACGGTGAGGATGGTGTTCTTGGGGTCATAGGCAGCATTCCTCCTCTTCCAAACACAGTGAGTTGAGTTGATGCCAAAGAGCTCCATTTTGGTCTCATCTGACCACAACACTTTCACCTAGTTGATCTCTGAATCATTCAGCTGTTCATTGGCAAACTTCAGACGGGCATGTATATGTGCTTTCTTGAGCAGGGGGACCTTGCGGGCTCTGCAGGATTTCAGTCCTTCACGGCGTAATGTGTTACCAATTGTTTTCTTGGTGACTATGGTCCCAGCTGCCTTGAGATCATTGACAAGATCCTCCCGTGTAGTTCTGGGCTGATTCCTCACCGTTCTCATGATCATTGCAAATCCACGAGGTGAAATCTGCAGCAAAGCACCCCCACAACATGATGCTGCAACCCCCGTGCTTCACGGTTGGGATGGTGTTCATAAACTTCTGACTTCAACTGTATGTGTGTTATAGTACTTTGACCATGTTTTATTTTAGTCTGATATTCATGAGGATAAGGCAAGCACTATAGGAACACACATTATCTAGGATTACAGAGAAGCCAAAAAATCTCAAATGAGCAAAAAGGCAGGAATTACTGTAAATGGTTCCAGGCGTTTTGATCTTTGCTGAGCAGTGAACAGTCCAAAACGACCCAATCTCTGTGTTTCTGTTTGTTTACAACATACAAATAAAAAAAGAAGACCAATGTCACTACTATTGCTATCCCTAAGGGGAAAAATATTACATTTAGGTGGATATTTAATTCAATTTGAAATAACCAAATCTTTAAATCGCATTGTTCATTTGGGGTTGAAATCTGGTTAAAATTAGACTTAAACTGTGTACTTTTTTTCATATTTAAGTATACAATATGTGACCCATTTCAGGAAACTAGGCATACTTCACAGGAGAGCCGTTTGACCCTGAACTTTATTTTGTTGTTGATCAAAATGCATTTTTGGGCAGAAATGCCTTCTTAAACTGCCTCCTTAGTACAAAAGTGCATGCCATCTGTAAATTAAATTTAAAAAAAAAAATGTTTAGCCACAGAAAAAGTCAGGAATTTTCCCACTAGCTATGATTGGCTGAGGTAATGAGATTGCTGGACATGCCAAGAGATTTGTTTGGATTGGTCTTCTGTCTATTTGAGCTGTTCAGTATGTCTAGGCAATCATGTCTAACGCTGCTTTTAAAAAACATTTATTTCGTAGTAAAACTGCATAAGCCCAATGTCAAGTTAAAGTGTACTGTTATCTAGCAAACGTTAGCTGGCTGGTTCTCTAGCTAATGTTAAGTGTATGCTCCACACTTTTTGAAATCTGTGGAATTTGAGTATGATAGAAAAAATACATCTTCAAACTAAGGACAACCATGGCATCCGACAGGAATCACATCCATCCATGATGGTAAGACAGTCTAGCTAGCTACATTTTCAGATATTGCACATTTCTAATTTAGACAGAAAGTGGTTTCATTTCAATTTAAAGCTAGCAAGACAGCCAGTTAGCTGGCTGTCTTGCTAGCTTTCGTTACGGGTATGATCTTATTATTCGTATCTCAGAGCCATTTGCTTGACTAGTTATAGCCTAATGTTAGCAAGCTAACATTGAACCTGGTTGGTTACCTACCTGCAGATTCATGCAGGGTAGTAACGTTATGAGTTGGGATTATGGTTCATTGTTTACCTATCAATCTAGCTAGCTACATGTCTTAACAAAAGACTCGTCTGAGTGTGCAAGAGCACAGAATAACTGATTAATTTATGAAAGCTCAACACCCGTTGAATATGGTCGGTGTCAGTAAACGTCGCCATAAAACGTAAGAGCCTATCCAGCTCAGCTAGGGGGAGTAATGTTCAGTTAGCTGTTTTCTCATTTGTGTCTGGAAGTAGCTAGCAAGTTATCTTGGGTGCTTGACTGCGGTTGTTAGTATGGAACACTCAGATCAACCCTTAAAGAGATGGGTGGGGTTAAAGCTTAAGAGGGTGTGAACGATGCTGAATAGGTGTAGACAAAGAAGGGCTCTCCAGTAGTAGTACCAAAACATTCAAAGGCCATTTTCTCAAAAGTGATTTTACAAGTTGATCTACTTTCAAAGCAAAATTACTTTCTCATTGTTCCTCAACTGCAGTTTATGATGTACCATTTTGTAGCTCTGAGTCTCCACTTTAATAAAATGTATTAAAAAAACACCACAAAAAAACATTTGGGATCCACTGGTGTAGGGTACCATTTAGGCTACATCCACTGCGTCAGCAGTACTCTAAGGCTAAGCTTGTTTGGGCTCTACTGAGAAAATGGATTTCTCTGTTGATTTTATTGTCACCCACAAGCTAAAAGCACACCTTGAACACAACTGTGTACACCCCAAACCTAATCAGAGTTTTATATTTATTCCACCCCGCGATCGGGCAGTCACTGAAGCAAATAAATGCTATGATATAAATATGCTAAACAGCTAAGCAACTTCTTGCACACTGTCTCTTTGAGGTTTCACACAATCAATAGAAGCCTGAGTGTGTGTGTGTGTGTGTGTGTGTGTGTGTGTGTGTGTGTGTGTGTGTGTATATATATATATACACGGGAGGGGAAGAAGGGAGAAGTTAACTGCATGGCCTTCTGAGCAGGCAAAATAAAAGCCAGCTGAAGGGATCCTGGGCCTGGATCGTCGATCTTCCTCCACAGACATCAAACGCTGGGCGCCTGGTCAAGAGTTTGGAGCTTAGAGCGCATCTATAAAGGCATTTACCCCGGTGTGGAGCCGCTGTGAAGAAGGAGCTCTCTACCCTCCAACCTGGAAATAATTTATCGTGAGGTAGAACAGATTACCTCCCCTCCCCATAGGGGAAGCACGTGATGTGGTCCACAGAGTAGGAGCCTTTCTGTGCGTTGCGCATAGGATAACAAGGAGGCATAACGCTGTATGAAGAACTTTCCCTCCACAAAGCCATGGCTTTGATCTTCGCTGAACGTTAAAAGCTGTAATACAACATGATGACATGTCTGAACACTACTGGGTGCAGAAACAATATGAATAAGTGAAAAATAAGTGCATTATTTTGGAGGCAGACTTTTGAATTGAAATTTATCAGACCATTTTTTAAATACATACACAAGGGCATTCCAGCCGGTGACGCCCCCACATACAATTAAAGAAAATCAACAAGGATTACACAATAAAGCTTAAACGATTACCTCCATTGTCGTCCTTTTGGAGGGGGAGGGGTTGCAGCAAGGTTAGTAGTGGCAACAAACAATGACAGACAAAATTGTTGTTTGTTTCATAACATGAGCTAATTAGTACAGACTAAGTCAATCTGCCCCGTCCCTCTGTTATTTCATCCTTTCCTAACTCACAAATTACCAGCTCATGTTGAACATTTGATATTGACCAAGTCTCAATGACTTCCTATGACTATTTTCTGATAGGGACATCGATGACAAGGAACTATTGTGCTGCACAATTTCTTAGCTTCTTTACAAACATGCCTGCCTGAACTTTACTTTATGAATCATTTATCAGCAAAATCTTTAAGCTGTTTATGTTCCAGCTAAAGTAAGACGAGGAACACATCCACGAGAGCAGGAGAAAGCGTGTGAGAGAATCCCTATTCCCTTTTAAGTGGACTACTTTTGGTCATGAGCCCTGGTCAAAAGTGGTGCACTATAAAGGGAATATGGTTCCATTTGGGATGCAGAGAGAGTAGATACATATGTCAATTAGAGACTGATTGTAGTTCTTACACTTGGAGTTGAGTAGTGGCTTTAAACAAGAACTACAACACATATATCTGTCTGTGGATTTTGCTTGACTGAGCTGAGAGGTGATTGTTAGGGGCCTCCAGAGACAGGCTTTATATTTATTGGCTGAACGCCACCGAATATTGCTGTCTCCCCCTTAAAAACATTCTTAAATGATAGATGCATGTATCTACAAAATTGTATGCATTCCAAATGGCACCTATTCCCTACAAAGTGCACTAATTTTGACCAGAGCCCTATGGGCCCTATATACTCGGAATAGGCTAGCATTTGGGATGCAACTTATTATTCCAACATTTTCACTGAGTGTGTACAGTATGTGTGATCTGCATCATAAAATATAGATCCTCCAAAGTGACATCTGGCATAAAAATTAAACATCAAAGGGGAAAATTGAACAAATCTTCCACTAGAACAATTTTTATAGAGGGCTCACTCAATTTCTAGGAGATCTGCGGTTTTACAAGCGGCTCATTTCTGATTTTGAATCAGCTATATATTTTCTTCATATCAAAAAATGACAGGGTATTCCGGGGAAATGCATTATCTACAATTAGAGGTCGGCCGATTTCAAGTTTTCATAACAATCGGTAATGGGCCTTTTTGGACACCGATTATGGCCGATTACATTGCAATCCCCGAGGAGACTGCGTGGCAGGCTGACCACCTGTTAAGCGAGTGCAGCTCCAAAAGGACCTTGTGGCTGCAAGGAGCCAAGGTAAGTTGCTAGCTAGCATTAAACTTATTTTATAAAAAACTATCAATCTTCACATAATCACTAGTTGACTACACATGGTTGATGATATTACTAGGTTAACTAGCTTGTCCTGCGTTGCATATAATCAATGCGGTGCCTGTTAATTTATCATCGAATCACAGCCTACTTCAACTTCACCAAACGGGTGATGATTTAACAAAAGTGCATTTGCAAGAAAGGCACAATCGTTTCACAAATGTACCTAACCATAAACATCAATGCCTTTCTTAAAATCAATACACAGAAGTATATTTTAATTAAAAACCTGTACATTTAGTTAAAATAAATTAATGTTAGCAGGCAATATTAACTAGTGAAATTGTGTCACGTCTCTTGCGT
Organism: Oncorhynchus mykiss; assembly: GCF_013265735.2. Taxonomy (NCBI): domain Eukaryota; kingdom Metazoa; phylum Chordata; class Actinopteri; order Salmoniformes; family Salmonidae; genus Oncorhynchus; species Oncorhynchus mykiss. Next base: position 30,132,700 of record NC_048579.1, read on the forward strand.
TCAGTGCAAGCAGAGTCAGGGTATATTCAGCGGTTTGGGCCGCCTGGCTCGTTGCGAACTGTGTGAAGACCATAATTAATTTGCCATAATTTTACATAATTATGACATAACATTGAAGGTTGTGCAATGTAAAAGCAATATTTAGACTTAGGTTTGCCACCCGTTCGATAAAATACGGAACGGTTCTCTATTTCCCTGAAAGAATAAACGTTTTGTTTTCGAAATGATAGTTTCCGGATTTGACCATATTAATGACCAAAGGCTTGTATTTCTGTGTTTACTATATTATAATTAAGTCTATGATTTGATATTTGATAGAGCAGTCTGACGGTGGTGGTAGGCAGCAGCAGGCTCGTAAGTATTGATTCAAACAGCACTTTACTGTGTTTTGCCAGCAGCTCTTAGCAATGCTTGAAGCACAGCGTTGTTTATGACTTCAAGCCTATTGTCACGACTTCTACCGAAGTCGAAGCCTCTCCCTGTTCGGGAGGTGCTCGACGGTCGAACGTCACCGGTCTTCTAGCCATCATTGATCCATTTTTCATTTTCCATTGGTTTTGTCTTGTCTTCCTACACACCTGGATTCAATCCCATTCATTACCTGTTGTGTATTTAACTCTCTGTTTCCCCTCATGTCTTTGTCAGAGATGGTTTGTTCTTCAGTGTTGTGTTGTTTTTGTATTGGTGCGCGACGGGTCCTCGTACCCACTTTGTTTATTGTTACATTTAGTGTTTGGAGTATGTTTCGTTTGTTTGTTATTAAATACTCCATTACATTCAGTTTGATTCTCCTGCGCCTGACTTCCCTGCCACCTATACACACACGACTCTGTCACCTATCAACTCCCGAGATTAGGCTGGCAATACTAAAGTGCCTTTAAGAACATCCAATAGTCAAAGGTATATGAAATACAAATGGTATAGAGAGAAATAGTCGACGCGTCATAATTCCGATAATAACTACAACCTAAAACTTCTCAACTGGGAATATTGAAGAACTGGGAATATTGAACCACCAGCTTTCATATGTTCTCATGTTCTGAGCAAGGAACTTAAACGTTAGGCTTTCTTACATGGCACATATTGGACTTTTACTTTTCTCCAACACTGTGTTTTCTCATTATTTAAACCAAATTGAACATGTTTAATTATTTATTTGAGACTAGATAGATTTTATTTATGTATTATATTTATTTAAAATAAAAGTTTTCATTCAGTATTGTTGTAATTGTCATTATTACAAATATATATATATATATATATAACAATTGGCCGATTAATCGGTATTGGCCTTTTTTTAGTACTCCAATAATCGGAATCGGCATTGAAAAATCATAATTGGTCGACCTCCATCGACAATTGTATGGAGGTATTCCTGATAAAGCTGATGTATGTCATGCAAAATGGATTATATTAGCTCAAAATCAAGTCAAAATACTCCATGAACTGATACACATTTCCAACAAATCTTAAAGGGGCAATCTGGGATTTCTACATCAATTGGTAGATCCATGGTTCTCCAGCCCCTTTTCTCAGTTATTTCCCACAAAAAGTGCCGAGGTGCCGACTTTGTTGTTGCTAGAATCCCAGATTGCCCCTTTAATGCATTCATCCTCCCTGTTAAAAATACCCAACACAGTCATTTCGTACCTGTCCTTAACACAATTCCTCACAACGCCTAGTTGCCCTTAATAGGCATGTTTCCACTCTGTGTCTAGTCCATTATGTTATATGAAAACACATCACCACATAGATGGATTGATCTCCCCACCTTCCAGGTGACAGATCCTTGGTCACCTACCAACCTAATTATGGTGACTGTCATCGCTCCCCCAGACAAATGGAGTGACTGGGAGTGAGTTGTAGTGGGTTTGACCACCACCAACCAAACACATTCCAGAGACAAATGTATTCTGTGGCGGAACTGTTTGATCAATGTAAACAAAGTAGCGAGCGCATTCTATTACGTAAAAGCAAAATGATTTCAGATGTGGAAAATCAAATGATTTCACATGAAAATTCCACATTATTTGCACATGTGGATTTTCACTTGATCACTTAACTTACTTACTGACTTTATTGGCAATAATTTATTGGCAATAAAGTCAGTAAGAAAGTTAGTGATCAAGTGAAAATCCTCATGTGCAAATCATGTGGAATTTTCATGTGAAATAATTTGATTGAACCTTTCACATGTGAAACCATGTGGTCTTGAAACACTTCACGTGATATTTCACATGAGGTTTCACATGTGGATTTGCACATGATCACATAACCTTTCACATGTGGATTCAAATTTTCACATTATGCCCTGCAAACAAAAGAATGTCATGAGGAGGTTCCAGGAATATCAACTTACATTTATGGGGTGGCAGGTAGCCTAGTGGTTAGAGAGTTGGGCCAGTAACCTGAGCTGACGAGCTAAAAACCTGTCGTTCTGCCCCTGGGCAAAGCACTGTTCCCCGGGGGCTGAAGACATGGATGTTGATTACGGCAGCCCCCCACATCTCTTTGATTCAAAGGGGTCGGGTTAAATGTGGAAGACACATTTCAGTTGGGATTTGAACTCTCTACCTCTTGGTTCGCAGCATTCCAATATTATTGTGATTCAGGAGTAACATTAAAAACTGAATAATATATTGAATATAAGACAACGCTACAGAAAATCCTCAAATTGCATAAATAAGTCAATTAAACAAATGATGAGAGAATAGTTAGTTAATTTAGGCTCCTGAGTGGTGCAGTGGGCTAAGGCACTGCATCTCTAGTGCTACAGGTATCACTACAGATCCTGGTTCAATCCCAGGTTGTATTATGATAGGGAGTCCCATAGGGCGGTGCACAATTGGCCCAGTGTTTGCCTGGATTAATGGATGGTTTGGCTGTCATTGTAAAATAAGAAACTGTTCTTAACTGACTTGCCTAGTTAAATAATGGTTAAATAAAATAATTGATAACTAAAATGGCAGTGCAGAGATGTGTTTGGGACTTCTGAGAATGCTACAAAAGGGTTATTTGCAGAGGCATACGGTTCTACCAAGAACTGTTTTGATTAGAAGAACACTTTTTGGAAGACAATAATTATTTGTAAGGAAAAGGGTTCTACCTAGAACCTTTAACATTCTAACAACCGTTTTTTTGGAAGAAAGGGTTCTTTGATGCAAAAAAACATTATTTGGAAGGCAAGAAGGGTTCTACATAGAACCATATATCATATTTCCCAGCATGCTTTATTGCAGGGAGATTTTCTGAATTGTTTGTTTTACTGTAATATGTGTTTTTGCATGTACATTGATTGGTTGATACATTTTATGCTACACAGAGATACATAACATACAGTTTTCTAAACTAATCCAATCTGTTAGTAATTGGATTTATTGCACCCATTACTGACATGGTTGTCCCAGTTTAGATGATTGAGGTAGTCTCAGTGATCAATCTTCCCTACCCTGACAGTTATTCTGAAAGCTGGTTGCAGGTGATTAACAATTCTACTTGTTGGATATCCAAACTCTGGCTGGATTCCAAAAGGAATTACACATCACTTTGCAAGCCAGCATTATGTGACTTGCAGGCCTGATGTGGCCTGTAAACCAGGATGTTCCTAACACCACTGTGTTAGGGTATAACTAGGCCTCCAGAGAAAGGCCTTATGATACATGTAATGTCTTGTCATAAAGAAAACAATTTTAAAGGCTAAAAAGGCTGGGAACCCTTTTTGGTGCTGGGCATAACCCTTCATAGAGTGCTGTAGGTAGAACCATATACAGGAGGTTCTTTGAAGAACCCTACATAGAGGGTTCTAGATAGAACCCATTGCAAAAGGTTCTACCTAGCACCAAAAAGGGTTCCACTATTTTGGACAAACCGAAGAACCCTATATGGTTCTACTTAGAACCTTTTATTCTAACAGTGTATAGACTTTGTGGCGCAGCAGAAAGACCAGCGTACCCCAAATCAGGTGGGGTCATATTGAAAGTCAGTACTAAGTGATCATGTCAAATTTAATCATATTGATTAAAGATTTGTACACAATTTCAGCTGAACAGCGTACCACTTACCTTAAAACCCCCATACCATTTCATTACTTCCCTTAAAAAAAAACGTGAGATCACACTAGATCACAAAGGTATCCTTTGATTTGGAAATAAACTGACTGTGACTGACATTTTCCTTTCAAGTTGAAAGTCCCATTCATGTGGAAAGGTGTGACGTCATGGCGGGAGAGAGTGAGAGAGAGAGAGAGCGAGAGAGAGATAGAACATCACAGTTTTTCCTTCCTGTTTTTCCACATTCAGACTCCCTCAGCCATAAGGTCGATCTGTTCAGTTGAGACATAGCTCAGGTGGATCTTTCAAATCAAGTGGACATCCGTAAAATGACGTAAGAATCACTCAAAAAGCCATACGTAGCCTAATTCCATAACTCCAATCCATGGAAACAAATGGATTTTCTGAACAGAAACTATGCTTTTTCAAACCTACTGATGTGCAGCTGTGAAACGTCTGCACCACCACCAACAGGATAATACGTGTGGTTTAACATTCAAGTTACCACTCCTGACATTCACTTCAAGTGGGCGCACACGAGAACCATGCAAAATGACAGGCTCTTCCCCTAGCATTTAAATGTCTGTTTTTTTCCATTCCTGTTCAGTAATGGAAAGGCATCTCAGTCAGTATTGCATACCAAATGGAACCCTATTCCCTATATAGTGCACTACTTTTGAAAACAGCCCATTGACACCCCACTCCAAACATAGGGCACTCCTTTTGACCAGGGCCCCAAAAGTAGTGCACAATATAGGGATGCATACAATATCTGGGAAGCATACAATTTTGTGCCTGGTCAGTAAATGCCAAAGATCAGGAAATAATGTATTATATTTGCAGCCATCCAAGTTACTACTATTATATCACAACGTGTTGTTGTGTAACACCACAACAAAATCAAATCAACAAACTCAGAATATTAACCCAAATGGTTTGAGATTAAAAACTGTGTGTGTGTGTGTGTGTGTGTGTGTGTGTGTGAGTGTGAGAGAGTCCAGTCATTTCATTCACTAAATTTGTATTCCAAGAATTCTTCCAAAAGTGAGACACACTGAAATTCACGCAAATCCATTTTAGCCTTTCAAGTTTAGGATGATGACCTACAAAAAGTTAGACACTGGATTATTTAATGATTTAATCTTTTTCAATTTAACACATATCTAACAATTCCTTCAGAGGCGGGTGTGGTCGCAGTTTGTGAATCAGGCTATATCTGGGACATCTCTTTCTGCACGTAAAGAAGTGCTGAGAGGTTCAGAAGGAAACCGTCTGTCCTTGGGAGTTAGCTAGCGTTGTTAGCTAGCAATGTGTGCATCCCAATTACATTAGCATGTTTATATAGCACATGGTGGTATCATTCATCATCCTAGGCCATGACCTAGATGTGTGAAAAATCTGCTAACATCACTAACACCATAAGCCAACTACTACTGCTGAATTCCATCATCACTATCGCTATAGTACGATAGTGGTATTGGAATAGGCAGTACTAGCTGATATTACTGATAATTCATTAATGATCATTCAAATGTGGCTTAGTCTCTTTATGTTTATTAACATTATAAAATATTGTGGATGAATACATGAAACGTCTTGTAGAACCACAAGAGGAACTTTTGGGAATATGTTTAATATATTCACACACAAAGAAAAATAATCACAAAATCCAGTAAGCAGGTTTGTTTTTATATACCCCCGAAGACTATTGTTACTCAGAAGTGCAGTTAAACTACACATATATACACAGCAGAGTAACCTGCACCTGTCTGCCGGTGTTAGCGTCAAAGTGGGGCAAATGTAGACCCTGAAGTTAGCCACGAGTTCCTGATCCCTCCATGTGCTCTACTGTGTGTGGTGCTAATGTGTTGACACGGCCTCAACATAATATCTACGTCCCCAAATGGCACCTTGTTCCCTGTGTAGTGCACTACTTTTGACCAGGGCCTGTAGGACTCTGGTTAAAAGTAGTGCACTATACCGTATAGGGAATAGGGTGCCATTTGAGACACAGGCAATGTGCAGCAGCTAAAAGTGTCCTCCTGAAATATGGTACTAAAGCTCCCCCTTAAACCCCCCTACAAACTGCTATATACAGAAAACTTATTTAGGAAATTAAGCTTTAACCTATATGTTGTCACCATGGCCTTATGGTGGATTTCTGGTTGGGTCAATCTCTTATGTGACCTACTTAGATTTATATTACATAAAGCAATAAACTGTGGTTTAGTCACGCTAATGCTGGGAAACAATCATAAAGGACAGGAAATAGAATAAAAAGACACAACAAACAAAGCAAAAACAATCCACATGGCATGAAAAAGGCCTATGTGACCCTTCTGGGAATCAGCACTCACCCTAATGGTCCACATCCACCAGGCCAACCAACTGGCTGAGGCCCTTTGATGGGATTGCCTCTATACTCCATGGCTAAGACTAATGCTGGGCTATCTGCTTAACCTCTGACGCTCTTAGGGCACGTTGGGATCACACCAGTGATCAGTGTGTGTGTGTGTGTGTGCGCAGAACCAGAGGATGAACCAGACGGACTATGCCTGCGTACCAAATGGCACCCTATTCCCTATTCGCCTTATTCTGGAACGTCACAGTGGTCACAGTGACTTTGTTGCAATTGTGTTTCTATTTCCGGCAGCATTCGCGTGACGCTAGCGCATGTAAAAGTGCCACTTTCCGTTGAGAGCTTGATCGTTTTACACTGACAGAAGCGCACAAAATCTTAAAATCGATCACCACGACAAGCGTTATGTGTTCAGTACGAGGCTGTCACAATAATTGGATGAAGAGGAGGCCGTTTTAACAACAGCAATGTTTTGAACACCAACCTCTAGGTCGATCTGAATGTACCTGTGGAGCCCCATACGACCTGCATCCACCTCCTGAAGACGCAGAGTCTTTGCGGCTCTGGCTCAAAGCGTTGAATCTAAAGAAACCACCGAAACATCCCTTTCTGTGCTCCTACCATTTCTTTGACAAGAAGCTTACAGTGGGACATCCTTACTCAGAAATATGGCTTGGCTACGATGCTCGATTCGTGAAGAAGCGTCAGGTGTTGGCCGGGCAGTCATCAGTGACAGGTTAAGCCAAACGCTTGAGCAGTTCGCCTGCTCTCATTTTGTGTCTCCCTCTTGCTCTTGTAGCTAAGCAGTCTCATAATAGCACAATTTGATTCCTCTACAACGCAATAAAAAAAGTCCCATTTTATATTTTCTTCATTATTATGATATTACATATTATTAGGCGCATCCATGCAGTATGACGTTTTAATGTACGATTTTGTTATTAATTGTCCATTGACTTGTTTAACAAGCCATACTGATTTCTTAACAGATGACACAACAGGCTCGAGTGTTCACCAATTTAAAGATGGAGATTGGCCAACACAGATACTGTAGTAGGAATGGATATACAGTGCCTTGCGAAAGTATTCGGCCCCCTTGAACTTTGCGACCTTTTGCCACATTTCAGGCTTCAAACATAAAGATATAAAACTGTATTTTTTTGTGAAGAATCAACAACAAGTGGGACACAATCATGAAGTGGAACGACATTTATTGGATATTTCAAACTTTTTTAACAAATCAAAAACTGAAAAATTGGGCGTGCAAAATTATTCAGCCCCTTTACTTTCAGTGCAGCAAACTCTCTCCAGAAGTTCAGTGAGGATCTCTGAATGATCCAATGTTGACCTAAATGACTAATGATGATAAATACAATCCATCTGTGTGTAATCAAGTCTCCGTATAAATGCACCTGCACTGTGATAGTCTCAGAGGTCCGTTAAAAGCGCAGAGAGCATCATGAAGAACAAGGAACACACCAGGCAGGTCCGAGATACTGTTGTGAAGAAGTTTAAAGCCGGATTTGGATACAAAAAGATTTCCCAAGCTTTAAACATCCCAAGGAGCACTGTGCAAGCGATAATATTGAAATGGAAGGAGTATCAGACCACTGCAAATCTACCAAGACCTGGCCGTCCCTCTAAACTTTCAGCTCATACAAGGAGAAGACTGATCAGAGATGCAGCCAAGAGGCCCATGATCACTCTGGATGAACTGCAGAGATCTACAGCTGAGGTGGGAGACTCTGTCCATAGGACAACAATCAGTCATATATTGCACAAATCTGGCCTTTATGGAAGAGTGGCAAGAAGAAAGCCATTTCTTAAAGATATCCATAAAAAGTGTTGTTTAAAGTTTGCCACAAGCCACCTGGGAGACACACCAAACATGTGGAAGAAGGTGCTTATGTCAGATGAAACCAAAATTGAACTTTTTGGCAACAATGCAAAACGTTATGTTTGGCGTAAAAGCAACACAGCTCATCACCATGAACACACCATCCCCACTGTCAAACACGGTGGTGGCAGCATCATGGTTTGGGCCTGCTTTTCTTCAGCAGGGACAGGGAAGATGGTTAAAATTGATGGGAAGATGGATGGAGCCAAATACAGGACCATTCTGGAAGAAAACCTGATGGAGTCTGCAAAAGACCTGAGACTGGGACGGAGATTTGTCTTCCAACAAGACAATGATCCAAAACATAAAGCAAAATCTACAATGGAATGGTTCAAAAATAAACATATCCAGGTGTTAGAATGGCCAAGTCAAAGTCCAGACCTGAATCCAATCGATAATCTGTGGAAAGAACTGAAAACTGCTGTTCACAAATGCTCTCCGTCCAACCTCACTGAGCTCGAGCTGTTTTGCAAGGAGGAATGGGAAAAAATGTCAGTCTCTCGATGTGCAAAACTGATAGAGACATACCCCAAGCGACTTACAGCTGTAATCGCAGCAAAAGGTGGCGCTACAAAGTATTAACTTAAGGGGGCTGAATAATTTTGCACGCCCAATTTTTCAGTTTTTGATTTGTTAAAAAAGTTTGAAATATCCAATAAATGTCGTTCCACTTCATGATTGTGTCCCACTTGTTGTTGATTCTTCACAAAAAAATACAGTTTTATATCTTTGAATCAAATCAAATCAAATCAAATTTTATTTGTCACATACACATGGTTAGCAGATGTTAATGCGAGTGTAGCGAAATGCTTGTGCTTCTAGTTCCGACAATGCAGTAATAACAAGTAATCTAACTAACAATTCCAAAACTACTGTCTTGTACACAGTGTAAGGGATAAATAATATGTACATAAGGATATATGAATGAGTGATGGTACAGAGCAGCATAGGCAAAATACAGTAGATGGTATCGAGTACAGTATGTACAAATGAGATGAGTATGTAAACAAAGTGGCATAGTTTAAAGTGGCTAGTGATACATGTATTACATAAGGATACAGTCGATGATATAGAGTACAGTATATACGTATGCATATGAGATGAATAATGTAGGGTAAGTAACATTATATAAGGTAGCATTGTTTAAAGTGGCTAGTGATATATTTACATCATTTCCCATCAATTTCCATTATTAAAGTGGCTGGAGTTGAGTCAGTGTGAGTGTGTTGGCAGCAGCCACTCAGTGTTAGTGGTGGCTGTTTAACAGTCTGATGGCCTTGAGATAGAAGCTGTTTTTCAGTCTCTCGGTCCCAGCTTTGATGCACCTGTACTGACCTCGCCTTCTGGATGATAGCGGGGTGAACAGGCAGTGGCTCGGGTGGTTGATGTCCTTGATGATCTTTATGGCCTTCCTGTGACATCGGATGGTGTAGGTGTCCTGGAGGGCAGGTAGTTTGCCCCCGGTGATGCGTTGTGCAGACCTCACTACCCTCTGGAGAGCCTTACGGTTGAGGGCGGTGCAGTTGCCATACCAGGCGGTGATACAGCCCGCCAGGATGCTCTCGATTGTGCATCTGTAGAAGTTTGTGAGTGCTTTTGGTGACAAGCCGAATTTCTTCAGCCTCCTGAGGTTGAAGAGGCGCTGCTGCGCCTTCTTCACGATGCTGTCTGTGTGAGTGGACCAATTCAGTTTGTCTGTGATGTGTATGCCGAGGAACTTAAAACTTGCTACCCTCTCCACTACTGTTCTTTATGTTTGAAGCCTGAAATGTGGCAAAAGGTTGCAAAGTTCAAGGGGGCCGAATACTTTCGCAAGGCACTGTACGTTCAGAGAAGGACGCACAAACCCAAATGGGAAGAGCCATCTCTAAGTGATCACAACTAGAGCTCAGGTGATCATGTAAAGCCAACTACCTGTGAGGCAGGGACACAGTGCCCAGCAGCACCGCCCTACAAAACCCTGCTGAGGACCGAAGGACTCTGTCGACTGCATACAGGCTTGTCTCTTGCTGCCTTTTCTACCCTGGCAGAACATCTCCCCTCTACAAGGGCAGCTTTCAGTTAGACCTGACAGACCAACTTCTGATGACACTGATGAAGCTCAACTTACTGCAGAAATACCTAGCAGAAAGGTTCTGTGTTTCCCATTATATTGTCAGTCAAGTGATTAGTTATAGGATTGACATGATGGAAGAGAATCTGAGGGACTACATTCCATGGCTGCCAAGTCAGAACATCCATGCTACAATGCCACAATGATTTAAGGACCACTACCCAGGAACAACCTGCATTATCGACTGCTCAGAAACGGCTTTACCTTGTGGTCTAGTGATGTTCATCTCCTCAGCATATGGAGGTAGATGTAGCGACAAATACAGTTGAAGTCGGAAGTTTACATACACCTTAGCCAAATACATTGAAACTCAGTTTTTCACAATTTCTGACATTTAATCCTAGTTAAAATTCCATGTTTTAGGTCAGATAGGATCACCACTTCATTTTAAGAATGTGAAATGTCAGAATAATAGTAGAGAAAATGATTTATTTCAGCTTTTATTTCTTTCAGCACATTCACAGTGGGTCAGAAGTTTACATACACTCAGTTAGTATTTGGTAGCATTGCCTTTAAATTGTTTAACTTGGGTCAAATGTTTTGGGTAGCCTTCCGCAAGCTTCCCACAATAAATTGGGTGAATTTTGGCCCATTCCTCCTGACAGAGCTGGTGTAACTGAGTCAGGTTTGTAGGCCTCCTTGCTCGAACACGCTTTTTCAGTTCTGCCCACAAATTGTCTATAGGATTGAGGTCAGGGAATTCCAATAGCTTGACTTTGTTGTCCTTAAGCCATTTTGCCATAAATTTGGAAGTATGCTTGGGGTCATTGGGAAGTGGGAAGACCCATTTGCGACCAAGCTTTAACTTCCTGACCGATGTCTTGAGATGTTGCTTCAATATATCTACATAATTTTCCTTCCTCATGTTGCCATCTATTTTGTGAAGTACACCAGTCCCTCCTGCAGCAAATCACCCCGACAACATGATGCTGCCACCCCTGTGCTTCACAGTTGGCATGGTGTTCTTCGGCTTACAAGCCTCCCCATTTCTCCTACAAACATAACGATGGTCATTATGGCCAAACAGTTCTATTTTTGTTACTTCAGACCAGAGGACATTTCTCCAAAAAGTACGATCTTTGTCCCCATGTGCAGTTGCAAACGGTAGTCTGGATTATTTTATGGCGGTTTGGGAGCAGTGGCTTCTTCCTTGCTGAGCGGCCTTTCAGGTTATGTCGATACAGGACTTGTTTTACTCTGTATATAGATACTTTTGTACCTGCTTCCTCCACCATCTTCATAAGGTCCTTTGATGTTCTGGGATTGATTTGCACTTTTCGCACCAAAGTATGTTCATCTCTTGGAGACAGAATGCGTCTCCTTCCTGACGGCTGTCTGGTCCCATGGTGTTTATGCTTGCATACTATTGTTTGTACAGATGAACGTGGTACCTTCAGAAGTTTGGAAATTGCTCCCAAAAATGAACCAGACTTGTGGAGGTCCGAGTCCTTGCATTCCATTGTCGCTGCTCATCTGGGCAGGCTATGCCAGTTAGCCCACTGGACACTGCATTCTGCACCTGTGATAGAATGTTTGTTCCAAAAAGACATTCAGAGAAAATCCCATTATTAACAATTGTGTGACTGAAGACTGTGATCAACGTAATCAAAACACATGCATGTTTCATCATTAACTTACCTTGCTATTGTTCCCAATGAGATCATACCACTTCTACTTACCATGCTTTAGGCATTAACCCCCAACCACAATGATATTTTACAAACCTTATTCACCCAGAAAAACAATAACACTAAAGAAATACATGTGTTGCTGACATGTTAAATACGTTTTCTACCCTACTCACCTGGACTCCACAAATCCACATTGCTTCACCAACATGAGATTTGACAGGATACTTACAGATTCCCCACACTAATACAGCAGTTCTGTTGATCCACAAATACACGTTAACATAACCAATAACTCACAACATTCTCAATTCCGCTTTCATCCTACAAAACGTTTGGTCTAACTGCTATGTTAAACATGACTATTTTATCATTGTGTCTAGACAAGGCGGTATTGTGCACTTTCATCTATAAAAGGAACAAAGAATACAGGCTATGAACATCAATTGCAAGAGCAAGTTATGCAGAGATTGATCATAGATCAAATCTGAGAACTCTTATTATAACGTTAGCCTATGGATTATAGTAACGATCACCACAACACATGTATGCTGCTTGTATGATGTAATCACTTATGTTAAGTAATGTTAAACATAGAAACGCAAGTGATTTTGCTTATGAGCCTACCTTCCACAAAATTGAGGCTGCATGACTTTCCAAGGCCAGCGATGCACGCGCATCCAGCCGTCTCTACGGATCCGTTTCTGGATACAAGAACCCAAGCTGAATGGTGGAGCTGCTTGATTGGCTGGGATGAGCGTTGGCCTTCAAAAATACCAATCCTTTTCCTCCTCCTGGTGAAAAATAACTCGGCCCGCCTTACCACTGTGGAGGTACTGATAGGCCTCTACTCTTGTAATTTTTCATAGTGGAACCATCTACTCCCAAAGAGAGCACGAAGTAATTTAAAATGTCCCCATACGTAATTTCAGGCCATTTTATCATGTCATCCACCCAAGTATTAATCGTGGACGGATGTGGTATGGTGATACCATCCGACCTCCGAAGATCCATTTGTGTGTGTCCCCAAATGTGAGCCATGTTTTGTTTTTGTGTTAAGATGTGTTAATTATGCGTGTTTTTTAATCAGATCAAATCAAATCCAATTTTATTGGTCACATACTGTACACATGGTTAGCAGATGTTAATGCGAGTGTAGCGAAATGCTTGTACTTCTAGTTCCGACCGTGCAGTAATATCTAACAAGTAATCTAACAATTATTATTAGCTAGCCACCACTCTGAGGTAATATGCTAGCATTACCGGAAGATGTGAAACAGAAACAAAAACACAAACATGTTCGAATGGAACTGTGTCAAGTAGGTGGGGCAACATAAGGCGAATATAGCGTCCTGATTAAAATTTGTGCAATATATAGAGAATAGGGTGCCATTTGGGATGCAGATATTGCTTATTTGTCCTCTTCTCTGTCTAGTCCATTCTCTGCTATGGGAGGTCCTGTCGTATTAGAGACAGACGTTTGATGGCTGTGGGAGTATTGAATGAGCAAGAGGATAGAAGAGTCTCGCTCAACCAGCTGTCAGCTCACATGAGTCTGGCGGACGCAGATTGGACATGGCACACACACACATGCACACACACACGCACACACACACGCACACACACACACACACACACACACACACACACACACACACACACACACACACACACACACACACACACACACACACGCACACACACACGCACACACACACGCACACACACACGCACACACACACACACACACTACGAAGCATTACTACGACTCTCCACCACACACTGTTGAGATTTGGATATCAACCCAACATGCTGCTAGTGAGCAGGTGTCAGGTCTGACCAGATCAGGTGAGCACTGAGTACTGACGGTTAGCAGCTCACTCCCAGCTGACCTCAGATCAGAAGAGGGCCCTGTCGAAAGTAGTGCACTATATAGGGAATAGGGTGCCATTTGGGACACAGACAAAAGTGCCACAGGAGGACCAGGAAGTCACTCAGAGTCCAAAAGTCCCAACACACTGGCATCAGCAGGGCTTACGTTATGTCATCAAAAATGGACTCAATTATGTATCATGTCAATTCAGGCTTCCTCTTCTGTCTGTCACGTCTACGTCTGGGGCATGAAGCTGTGCTAAACTGACAGAAATTCCAAGCGGCTTTTCATGAGCGAAACTTGAGCAGCACCATTCTGTCAGCTCAACTGTGAGCCGTGGTCAACATGTTATGTCACGACAGCAGGTAGACAGGAGGCTGCATCCATAATGTAGAACACCACATTGAAAATAGAGCTGGAGGAAGAGGAAGTGGGAAAGGCGGAAGTGCTGACAACTTAGGGTGAAGGGTTTGATCAGACCACGGGGTAAGGCTCAGAAGATCTGAATGTATGTCTGTGTGTATGTACAGTATGTACATAAAGTATAACGCATTCTGAAAGTATTCAGACCCTTTGAAATGTTCAAAATTGTGTTACCTTTCAGCCTTATTCTAAAATGGATTAAATTGTTTTTTCCCCCACATCAATCTAAACACAATACCACAAAAGGACAAAGTTAAAACGGGTTATTAGAAATGTATTCAAAATAAAAAACTGAAAAATGAGATTGACATATGTATGTGTTCGTGTTCCCTAACAATTAAAGTGGAAATGACAGCATTTTAGCAACATCAAATCTTATTAAAATCTGTTAATATATTGACACTTTTCAGTTTTGATACTGCTACTATGCAAATATACATAAGGTACCACGTTCATCTGTAGACCTCCACAAGTCTGGTTCATCCTTGGGAGCAATTTCCAAACGCCTGAAGGTACCACGTTCATCTGTACAAACAATAGTACGCAAGTATAAACACCATGGGACCACGCAGCCGTCATACAGCTCAGGAAGCTCTGTCTCCTAGAGATGAACGTACTTTGGCGCGAAAAGTGCAAATCAAACCGAGAACAACAGCAAAGGACCTTGTGAAGATGCTGGAGGAAACAGGTACAAAAGTATCTATATCCAGAGTAAAACGAGTCCTATATCAACATAACCTGAAAGGCCGCTCATTCACATTGTTATCTTTTCCCAAATAGTTTCATATTTATCCATGTAAGATTTACAAAATGTAGATGTAAATCTGATATCTATATTGTGAAATCTCTTAAAGATACAGTTATGTTGATATACCATCCGTAATGACATCACAACATGCTAAATTATATGACATGATTGTTGTTTCGATCCCCACCAACCGTTTCCCACATTGTTTATGTTAGGAATATTGTTTCATTATCCACTTTCGGATGTTGGAGTTTTGGCAGCAGATTCTCTCTCTACACACATCAGATTCCTTTGTTCAACACTGCAGGTCCAGTGAGAGAATTTACAACCGGTCGTTAAAGTCATAAGACTCCCTCCCCCTCCTCTCTGGTGGGAGAAAGGGGGTGGCCTCTCAGTGATCCTCACCCAGGAGGGAAAGTCATGACAACCCTTTAAGGGTCTAGATAGCACATTTCCCCCCCCTAACATTGTATATCGGGAATAGGGTGCCATTTGGAACACAACCCATATGTAGTTCTCCCCCTCTTAGGTCCATGGTTTAGCCAGGCCTGTTCTTAAAGATGCTCTGATGTGACATCAGCCCCACTGTACTCTCCCATGCATACTGACCCCCCAGGGCATAGCGCTCACTCATTACTCTGCTGCAGTACAGAGGGAGAAAGAGAGAGGGGGGAGAGATATACAGGATGGGAGGGAGGAGAGAGGGAGAGAGAGAATGTGAAATTGTGCTGCTACTGTGACCGAGGGACAAAGAGATTGAGTTAGGTGGAAGCAAGAGAGGCGACAATTTCAAAGGGCTGTAGAGTTGACATATTTTCATGCAAATACTCCTGCAATGGGTGAGATAACCAGAGGCAGGAAGGGGAAATATGCCCTATTTGTATAAAACCACGACAAAACTAGCCCGAGATAAGCTTTGCTCCTGCAGTATACCTGAAGCTCTTGCTGTGTGTCATTGAACAGAGCATTATAAGATATTCACACACTGAAAACTGCTACCGGCAAAGTTTTGTGGGCGCAACACACAATGCATTTCAGTGAGATTACATTCCGAGCCCCACTCTGAATTACAATGAATCATTCAGAACGTCCAGTCCCCTACTCTCAGAGCTGAAGAGGGCTCCGATGTTCATCTCCGGTCCAACTGGAGGATTGTTTCTCAAGCCCGCCGAACCTCTTACGTGTGAACTGCATTAGAAAAGAAAATGAAAAGCGAGAAAAATTGAAGTAGAACATGAATTGTGGGGAATGACCTTTGAGGTGCCGAGGCCCCTGAAGTACTTTGCCACATAAATGACCTAGGGTTAAACAAACAAACAGACAAACACAGACAGACAGACAGACAGACAGACAGACAGACAGACAGACAGACAGACAGACAGACAGACAGACAGACAGACAGACAGACAGACAGACAGACAGACAGACAGACAAAGAGACAGACAGACAGACAGACAGGGCCCAAAAGTAGGGCTTTTCTCAAAATGTGTGCACTATTTAGAGAATATGGTGCCATTTGGCACAGAGACTGTATCCATTCAAAAACCAACTTGCCCACATCATGCCAGAGACTTGTGAAAATGTGAATGGGAGGAAGCGTCGGTACAAATGACACCCCTACTGCAGAGGTGAACTATCATACAACTATCATACCTTTGGGGGCGAATCACAGAATAGAGAGAGCGAGTGTATTTCTGTCAGTATTGTACTGTTACACATTTAATGCACTGCTGGAGCTAGAAACAAGAATTTCGCTGCACCTGCGTTAAGATCTGCTCATCTGTGTACACAACAAATACACTTTGATTTGATTTGAGAGAAAGACATAATATACATGTGTGATGTAAACATATGTTTCCCATGCCAATAAAACCATTGGAATTGAATTTAATTGAAAGAGTTAAAACAGGAAATCAAGCGTATAGGGGTACTGGTAATCTGCAGTTACAGGCTTCATCGGAAACCCAATGAGGTGTGAAATGTGCCGGTTATTCAGCAACTCAAATGAGTTTTCGTTTAGATTATTTATAAAAGGTACACACAGATAGCAGCCCGGCTGACCTGCGTAGAATATTATCTTATAAATTAGGTCAATTAGAACTGTAAACTGTAAAGGAAGTACCATGTTTAGGATGCGAGACGCTAACGTTAAACCTAAACTTTGTTATAGTAAGTTTGCAAATTAGGTCATTATTTTGGTTTAATGAACAGAGATGCCAAAAGGGCTTTTTGCTACGCATATTTTGGTGTTTTATTAATAAAAAACGTACTTAGACCTTATTAATACTTTTATCATAAAAAAACGGGAAAAAAAAGTCATTTCAGGCCATTGCATTATGCATAGAGATTCTAATGGTTTGCATATTAAAATAATCCTTAATTGACCAATTACAGTTGGGTGTACACACATATTTCAATTCAACTGAGAGCACTCGAACGGTGGCCTGTGTGTCCCTACCCTATTCCCTGTATAGGGCCTTGGTCTAACTTAATGCATTAAAAAAGGGAATAGGGTGGCAATTAGGAGGAATCCTATACTGGTGCTTCTGGTGTAAAATCTGTATTTTACACATTTGTGGAAACCATTTGTAGCTTTCTAAACAGCTATGATATGTTGAATTAAAATTGTTCCACTATATTCAAATGTATCTCATTAGTTACACATTCATATATGAGTTAATTAGTTTAGATAGGGGAGAGGCATTGTGCTGTGTTGTTTTAAAGCTTGACCTTATCACCAGGCAATAGTTAAGATTGGATAAAACTAAAGTCTGCAGGACTTGTTTGGATGACAGTGGTATTAAAAATGCTGAGCATCTCTTTATCATAGACGTACCTCTCCCCATCTTTACAACAATTGAAACAATATGCTTTGACCATAACAATTTACAGTCTAAGGTTAAACCAAGATGTTAAGTTTCCTCAACTTGCTCAGTCACATCATTCATTACAAGATTCAGCTGAGGTCTAGAACTTAGGGAATGATTTGTACAAAATACAATGCTTTTAGCTTTAGATATGTTCAGGACTAGTTTATTTCTAGCCACCCATTCCAAATCTGACTGCAACTCTTTATTTATGATTGCAGTAATTTCACTAGCTGTGGTTGCTGACGTGTATAATGTTGAATCATTAGCGTACATAGACCCACAAGCTTTGTTTAATGCTAGCAGTAGATCATTAGTAAAAATAGAGAACAGTAAAGGGCCAAGAGAGCTGCCTTGAGGAACACCACACTTTACATGTTATACATTAGAGAAGCTTCCATTAAAGAAAACCCTCTGTGTTCTATTGGATAGATAGGCCATATCATGGGTTGAGAGCGGAGGGTGTAAAGCCATAACACATACATTACCGTTCAAAGGTTTGGGGTCACTAAGAAATGTCCTTGTTTTTGAAAGAAATCAAATTTTTTTGTCCATTAAAATATAATCAAATTGATCAGAAATACATTGTAGACCGTGTTAACCAGTTGGATATAGGGGGCGCTCTTTTAATTTTTGGGTGAAAAACGTTCCCGTTTTAAACAAGATATTTTGTCACGAAAAGATGCTCGACTATGCATATAATTGACAGCTTTGGAAAGAAAACACTCTGACGTTTCCAAAACTGTAAAGATATTGTCTGTGAGTGCCACAGAACTGATGTTACAGGCGAAACTCAGATAAAAATCCAATCAGGAAGTGCCGCATTTTTTGAAACCGCCTCATGCCAATGACTCCTTATATGGCTGTGAAGGAGTTAGGAGTCAGCTTACGTTTTCCACGTTTTCCCTAAGGTGTCTACAGCATTGTGACGTCTTTTTAGGCATTTCCATTGGAGAATGGCTGTAAGAGACCATATTGGGCGAGTGGTCGCATGGTGTCTCCCGGAGAAAACCTTGCATAAAATACTGAGGTAGCCATTTTTCCAATCGTTTCTTATGAGAAACCAACTGCCTCGACGGATATATTATCGAAATCATATGTTAAAAACACCTTGAGGATGGATCCTAAACAACGTTTGCCGTGTTTCTGTCGATATTATGGAGTTAATTTTGAAAAAAGTTTGGCGTGGTAATGGTGGCATTTTCCGGTCGATTTCTCAGCCAAGCATGATGAACAAACGGGAGCTATTTCGCCTACAAAAATAAGAAAAGGAACATTTGCTATCTAACTGGGAGTCTCCTGAGTGAATGCATCCAAAGTTTTTCAAAGGTAAATGATTTAATTTGGTTGCTTTTCTTATTTTCGTGAAAATGTTGCCTGCTGCCAGCAGAGCTAGCATAGCATTATGCCATGATAAACTTACACAAATGCTCGTCTAGCGTTGGCTGTAATGCATATTTTGAAAATCTGAGATGACAGTGTTGTTAACAAAAGGCTAAGCTTGTGTTTGAATTTATTTCATTTGCGATTTTCATGAATAGGAAAAGTTGCGTTATGGTAATGCGCTTGAGGCTATGATTACACTCCCGGATACGGGATTGCTCGTCGCTAGAGGTTAATGTTGTAAATTGTAGCTTTTGGAGCTGGAAACGGCAGATTTTTTATGGAATATCTACATAGGCGTACAGAGGTCCATTATCAGCAACCATCACTCCTGTGGTTCCAATGGCATGTTGTATAAGCAAATCCAAGGTTATCATTTCAAAAGGCTTATTGATCATTAGAACATTATTTTGCAATTATGTTAGCACAGCTGAAACTGTTGTGCTAATTAACCTGTCTAGGACTAGGGTTCCACTAGCATTCAGTCATTTTTCCAGCCAAAGAGAGGAGTCACAAAAAGCACAAATAGAGATAAAATTAATCACTGACCTTTGATGATCTTCATCAGATGACACTCATAGGACTTCATGTTACACAATATATGTATGTTTTGTTTGATGAAGTTCATATTTATATAAAAAAATCAGAATTTACATTGGCGGGTTACGTTCAGTAGTTCTAAAACATGCGGTGATTGTGCAGAGAGTCACCTCAAATTACAGAAATACTCATAATAAACATTGATAAAGATATGACTATTATACATGGAACTTTAGATAAACTTCTCCTTAAAGCAACTGCTGTGTCAGATTTCAAAAAAACTTTACGGGGAAAGCAAACCATGCACTAATCTGAGTACAGCCTTTAGACAACAAAGCAGCCAAAAAGGTACTCGCCATAGTGGGTAGTCAACATTACTCACTTACCTTTGATGATCTTCATCAGAATGCATTCCCAGGAATCCCAGTTCCACCATAAATGTTTGATTTGTCCGATAATGTCCATCAGTTATGTCCAAATATCTACTTTTGTTAGGGTGTTTGGTAAACAAATCCAAAAGCGCGCTCAGGTCGCACCGAACTTCGGATGAAAAGTTCAAAAAGTTCCGTTACAGCCCGTAGAAACATGCCAAACTAAGTATGGAATCAATCTTTAGGATGTTTTTAACATACAACTTCATTAATGTTCCAACTGGACAATTCCTTTGTCTGTACAAAGGAAGTGGAACGTAACTACCTTTCACGTGAGCGTGCCAGACCGAGGCTGTGGCACTCTGCCAGACCACTCACTCAAAAGAGCTCTTATGAGCCCCTCCTTTACAGTAGAATCCTCAAAACAGTTTCTAAATATTGTTGACATCTAGTGGAAGCCTTGGGAAGTGAAACATAACTAATATCCCACTCTATCTTCAATGGGGCTGAGTTGAAAAACTACAAACCTCAGATTTCCCACTTCCTGGTTGCATTTTTACTTAGGTTTTTGCCTGCCATATGAGTTATGTTATACTCACAGACATCATTCAAACAGTTTTAGAAACTTCAGAGTGTTTTTCTTTTCAAATGTACTAATTATATGCATATTGTAGCTTTTACGACTGAGTAGCAGGCAGCTTAATTTGGGCACGTTTTTCATCCAAGCTACCCAATACTGCCCCCTACCCCAAAGAAGTTAAAGAAGCAATAAAACTGGCCTTCTTTAGAATAGTTAAGTATCTGGAAAATCAGCATTTGAGGGTTCGATTACAAACTCAAAATGGCCATAAACAGAGTACTTTCTTCTGAACAATCTATTCTTGTTCAGAAAAATGAAGGCTATTCCATGCGAGAAATTGCCAAGAAACTGAAGATCTCGTACAACGCTGTGTACTACTGCCTTCACAGAACAGCGCAAACTGTCTCTAACCAGAATAGAAAGGGGAGTGGGAGGCCCTGTGGCACAACTGAGCAAAAGGACAAATACATTAGTGTCTAGTTTGAGAAACAGACACCGAGTCCTGAACCTGCAGCTTCATTAAATAGTACCCGCAAAACACCAGTCTCAACATCAACAGTGAAGAGGCGACCCAGGGATGATGGCCTTCTAGGCAGAGTTTCTCAGACAGAGTGTCTGTGTTCTTTTGCCCATCTTAATCTTTACTTTTTATTGGCCAGTCTGAGATATGGCTTTTTCTTTGCAACTCTGCCTAGAAGGCTTCTCTTTCCCTGAGTTTTCCCCCTCTCTCCAGCATAAGGCGCTAGTCGATTCAGGCGCATCTGGGAACTTTATGGATCGCGGACTCGCTCTTAGGTTAGGGATTCTGCTGGTGCCGATAGATCAACCCTTCCCCGTGCACTCCCTAGATAGCCGGTAACGCAGGGGGATCATGGGGAGCGGATTAGTCTGTTCCTTATTGATTCACCTGTTTCCAGTGGTGCTGGGGATTCCCTGGCTGACCATTGTTATGTTTGGAGGAAAAAGGGGGAGGCTTGCAAGCCGAAGAACACCATCCCAACAGTGAAGTTGGAAGAATGACTTGTGTCATGCACAAAGTAGATATCCTTCTTGCAAAAACTATAGTTAATTAACACAACATTTGTGGAGTGGTTGAAAAACGAGTTTTAATGACTCCAACCTAAGTTTATGTAAACTTAAAAACTTTGAATGTATAAATATATATATATGTATACACATACATATACACATATGGCAGGCTTTCTCAAAGCTAATTGCTGAATGTAAAATAGGACTAGGCCAAATTACCTGTCGGTTGAAAGTTGCGGAGAGAGAGAGCATCACTGGCCAGTGATGATAACATTGTTAAGCTGATATATTAAATGGTTGCACATGACAAACAGTGACGAGCACAGTGAAAAATAAGATCCAAACGAATTGACATCCATTCGAAAATGGAAATAACTTGCAAACTGCAAGCAATGACATGATGTATAAGATGCACAGAAGAAGATGGGTGTGGGTGTGGAAGAAGATGGGGAAGAATACAGCCCAAAGAACAATGCCTCATCTTCAGATTAAGAAGAAATCCCCCAAGCTGAAAGATACATTTTTGTCAAAGAACAGCAAAATAACAAGGTCCTTGTCACCATATGACATACCAGGGAAGGGTGGCAGCACAAAATGTCATAAGGATGACCCCAGGGCCCACAAGTTGCCCATGCCCAGGACATCGCCTCAACATTCTACATGTTCATCACACCAGCCATTAAAAAAATCATCCACGAGATGAAAAATATGGAGGGTTTCCGTAAATATGGAGACAATTGGAAAAGGATGGATGAGATTGACCTGCGTGCCTACATAGGGCTGCTATTCTTAGCAGGTGTGTATAGGTCTCGAGATGAGGCTACATGTAGACTCTGGGATGCAGAGAGTGGAAGAGTGATTTTCCGTGCCACGATGCCACTGAAAGTCTTTCACACTTTCTCAAGAATGCTACGATTTGATAACCGTGAGTTAAGACCTGTCAGACATGTGAGAGACAAACTGGTGGCCATAGGAGAGGTCTGGGAGAAGTGGGTGGAGCGTTTGTCATGCCTCTACAACCCTGGGCCTGAGGTAACAGTGGATGAGCAACTGGTTTCATTCAGGGGTACATTTTTATTTTCGTATATGTAATGTAAGTGATTTTCACTGTTAATTGTATGATATATTGCTGTAATATCGTTGGTATGTAATTGTTTTTTGTGACACTGATAATAATTACTGATAGTAATCTCTTTTGTCAAAAGGTCGCTGTCCTGTCCGGTAATATGTGCCCAGCAAGCCAGCAAAGTATGGCATCAAGATATGGGTGGCCTGTGATGTACAATTCAGCTATGCTTGAAAGATGCAAGTCTACATAGGGATGCCGACCAGTGGAGGAGGCCCAGAGAAGAACCAGGGGATGCGGGTTGTGCTTAATGTGACAGATGGACTGAGGGGGCACAATGTCACGTGTAACCATTTCTTCACCTCTTATGAACTCAGCCAGCAGCTCCTGAAGAGGAAGATCACCATGGTTGGCACAGTTAGAAAGAACAAGCCTGAGCTCCCCACTGCACTCCTCAACAAGGGGGAGAGAGGCCTTCTCATCAAAATTTGCCTTCACCCCCACCACCACTCTGGTTTCTTACCTCCCAAAGAGTAATAAGAATGTGGTCCTCCTGAGCACACTGCACAAAAAGGCTGAGATCAGTGATTGTGAGGACAGGAAGCCAGCCATCATTCTGGACTACAACCACAACAAAGGAGGCATGGACAACCTGGACAAGGTGATTGGAACTTACAGCTGCAGCAGGATGACAGCCCGCTGGCCCCTGGGCATCTTCCATAACATCATTGATGTGTCCTCATACAATGCCTTCATGATATGGAACAAGAGCAACCCTACCTGGATGCCTGATAAGCGGAACAAGAGGAGGGTGTTCCTGGAGCAGCTGGGAAAGGCACTTGTAACCCCACACATCCAAAGAAGGGAGTGCCTCCCCCACACAGCAGCCTCTGCAGCGCTTGTGAAAGCTGAACAGGGGGCTGAATTGTGTCCTGTTCCACCTTATGCTGCTACTGGGGCAGGCAAGTGGAGGAGATGCCAATTCTGCCCCCCAAAGAAGGACTGTAAAACAAATACTATGTGCTGAACATGTGAGAAATACATCTGCAAAGTCCATGCACACACACTTGCATACTGTCCTACATGTGCCAATTAGAGTTGATTGATTCATGTTCTTCATGTTTTTGCTTTGTATCTATTATCTTATTTTATTCTTATTTATTGTTGTTGTTTATACACCTTGTGGGTGGGGGCAGTGGTTAAAAAAATGGGAGAAAACTAATTTTGTAGTTGAATTCCTAATAAGAATATATCACTATGTTGCCAAAAAAGTTAAAGATTGTTATTGTTTCCCTTCAATAAAATGCATTCAAAACTACTTTCTGCACATTTCTGCTATTTTCTTAGGCTATACAAGTGCTATTTCTTGCTAAATAAAATGTATGTTTACACCTATGCAGTACCTTTAGTAAAGAAAACAATTATGACTGGTGTGTTGTAATAAAAATGAGTGGCGTCCACAGATTAAATGGAGACTTTCTGCAGTGTGAAGAAGGAAAACCCAGATATTCACAACGTTTGTGATGAATGACAGGTTGTTTCTTCATGCAAAATAGATTTGAGGTTTAAAATTCAATTAAGCTGCTTTATTTTAGGGGTTTAGTGAAGGCGGGTCATTTTTTACCCTTAAGACAAGGGGAATATACAGAATGTTAAGACTACACAAGGGTTAAGTAGCACCATCCTGTTGCTCTGCTCAAACCATCGTATTACGCTACTCTCGTCACCCCACTGGGGAATCATCGATACGGCTGGTAAGCCTATCTTCAAAGAAGCATCTTCAAGAGCGAATGGAAGGGAAATCAATTTTGTAGTTCTGTTCAAGACTGCACGACAAGTCACCAGATACTGGGCAACTACGAAGAAGGACAACAGTAGAAGAGTTGTTGGAACCATTTCGCACAATCAGAGCCTCACGAGCGTGCCACGAAAAGGCCCAACCCCCTTTCCAAGGCTGCCCCGTTCACCGAGAGATCCCAGGCATTTCACGTAAATACATTCATGATTTCTGCTCAAAGCGGGCAGCGGTTCATGTGCAAAGTATATGGTTGTTGTAGGTGGGAGTAGTTTCTGAATGTGGCAATGTTAAGTGTCTCTCTCTTTCTCTCTCTCTCCATCTCTTATTTAACAAGCATCCATGTTGTTGCCATTTCGCTAGGGACCTGTTTTCAGCGGATTACGTCTCCCGTCAATAACCGGTGCAGACACTCTGTGTGTTTATCCTGTGTTCCCATTTAATTAGCTAGTAAATAAATAATTAAAACAATTTGTGTAGTACTGAATCAGATGTAAGGCTCGGGTTTTTGCAGATGCAAGGAGGTTAGGACTGTTCAGAATGGTGATATGATACAAAGTTATGATTGATAAGTTTACTGTTTATAGATGTGATAGGTAAAGACCTTTGAGTTTAGTTCAGGAGATGGTAACTCTTTAAAGAACCCCTCTCGTGGTGCCCCAGGTCCTAATGAGTTAATTGTTACATGATTATTTGAATTGGGTAACAATTAAACATGGTTAGTTAATTAATTAGAAATATAACAGTCTTTAGATGAATGTTAAAGTTAAGTCACATCACTGGATTTGCAGCCTGTACAGCTTTCCCATTTGAAAAAGTATCATCATGCTGACTTGAGGTAAAGGGCCATTTGAGAAGTGGTAATGCTCCGGAAAACAGACCGTAAGACAATGGAGTGTATCAGAGATTTGGAGGGAGGTAGGGAGGGAACTAGTTTGAGAGATAGAGAACAAGTTTGCAAGACAGAGAAAGAGAGAGCGGAACACAATAACACAGGTATCCTTCTGAGGAGATCTTGATGTGGTTCTGTGTAAAACACTGCGCTGCGACATCAAACGGCAGCTGCCAAGTGTGTTGGTACAGATTAGGTAGTGGACCGTAATTATGCGTGATCTGATGGAGCAAATCTTGGTTGCTTGGCAATTGGGAGCACAGCAGTGTAACATCCCAAATAGCACACTATTTCATATTTAGTGCACTACTTTTGAAGTAGTGTACTATATAGCGAACACGGTGCCATTTAGGACACAGCCCAGAACAGACAGAGCAGAGCAGATGACTGGGGTTGGGGAAGAACAGAGATTAGAGGAGAGGAGAGACTGGGGTCAGTGATTGGACAGCCAGCTGGACATTACACACACCAGTAACCATGTGCTGGAGATATGGTCGATCACCCGTCATGCTTATCTCAGAACAGCTTTTCTGACATGCTGTTTGTCATTGATACTGAACAAGTAGCTAGTAGTAAGGCATGTAGTAATGTGTGTACAACTGGCCTAGAGGCCTATAGACTACTTCTGTGTCTATAATGGCATCATATTCCCTAGATACTGTACTGCTTTTGTCTAGGGCCCAAAGCTTCCCCTCGAGAGAAAGCTTCTTACTGTAACCAGTGCCTGTAATCTGATTCATCTTATCAATCAACCTACCAGGGTATTTACAAACAGTACAGGACCTATATCACCGACGTGTATTGATCAAACTTTTACTAACGCCGCAGAACTTTGTTCTAAAGCTGTATCCACATTTGATGTAGTGACCATAATATTGTGGCTATATCCAGAAAAGCCAAAGTTCCAAAGGCTGGGCCTAAAAGAGTGTACAGTATAAGAGATCATACAAAATGTTTTGATTCCAATGTTGAAGTATGGGCGGCAGGTAGCCTAGTGGTTAGAGCGTGGGGCCAGTAACCGAAAGGTTGCTCGATCGAATCCCTGAGCTGACAAGGTAAAAATCTGTCATTCTGCCCCTGAACAAGGCAGTTAACCCAATGTTTCTAGTCTGTCATTGTAAATAATAATTTGTTCTTAACTGACTTGCAGAGTTAAATAAAGGTTAAATATATATATTTTTTTAAGTTAGTCTAATGTGTGTAAGGAGGAGCATCCAGAAGCTGCCCTTGATGCATTCATTAAAGATGCACTATGAAGAAATCGCTCCGCCATTTCCTGGTTGACACAAATCTAATACTGTGGTTCGCCTAAGGGAGTGATTGTTTTTTATATTGAAGGATACCTGTAGGTAATCCGACGTCTTTGAAATTAAAATGAAATGGTTCCAACAACTCTTCTACTGTTGTCCTTCTTCGTAGTTGCCCGGTATCTGGTGACTTGTCGTGCAGTCCTGAACAGAACTACAGAATTGATTTCCCTTCCATTCGCTCTTGAAGATGCTTCTTTGAAGATAGGCTTCCCAGCCGTATCGATGGTTCCCCAGTGGGGTGATGAGAGTAGCATAATACGATGGTTTGAGCAGAGCAACAGGATGGTGCTACTTAACCCTTGTGTAGTCTTAACATTCTGTATATTCCCCTTGTCTTAAGGGTAAAAAATGACCCGCCTTCACTAAACCCCTAAAATAAAGCAGCTTAATTGAATTTTAAACCTCAAATCTATTTTGCATGACGAAACAACCTGTCATTCATCACAAACTTTGTGAATATCTGGGTTTTCCTTCTTCACACTGCAGAAAGACTGCATTTAATCAGTGGACACCACTCATTTTTATTACAACACACCAGTCATAATTGTTTTCTTTACTAAAGTAGAGGTTTATTATTATTATTGCTAAAGGTACTGCATAGGTGTAAACACATTTTTTTTTAACAAGAAATAGCACTTGTATAGCCTAAGAAAATAGCAGAAATGTGCAGAAAGTAGTTTTGAATGCATTTTATTGAAGGGAAACTTTATTGGCAACATAGTGATATATTCTTATATACTGTACAATTAGGAATTCAACTACAAAATACTAGTCTTCTCCCATTTTTTAACCACTGCCCCCACCCACAAGGTGTATAAACAACAGCAATAAATAAGAATAAAATAAGATAATAGATACAAAACAAAAACATGAAGAACATAGATCAATCAACTCTAATTGGCACATGTAGGACAGTATGCAAGTGTGTGTGCATGGACTTTGCAGATGTATTTATCACATGTTCAGCACATAGTATTTGTTTTACAGTCCTTCTTTGGGGGCAGAATTGGTATCTCCTCCACTTGCCTGCCCCAGTAGCAGCATAAGGTGGAACAGGACACAATTCAGCCCCCTGTTCAGCTTTCACAAGCGCTGCAGAGGCTGCAGTGCGGGGGAGGCACTCCCTTCTTTGAATGTGTGGAGTTACAAGTGCCTTTCCCAGCTGCTCCAGGAACACCTTCCTCTTGTTCCACTTATCAGGCATCCAGGTAGGGTTGCTCTTATTCCATATCATGAAGACATTGTATGAGGACACATCAATGATGTTATGGAAGATGCCCAGGGGCCAGCGGGCTGTCGTCCTTCTGCAGCTGTAAGTTCCAATCACCTTGTCCAGGTTGTCCATGCCTCCTTTGTTGTGGTTGTAGTCCAGAATGATGGCTGGCTTCCTGCCCTCACAATCACTGATCTCAGCCTTTTTGTGTAGTGTGCTCAGGAGGACCACATTCACATTCCTCTTTGGGAGGTAAGAAACCAGAGTGGTGGTGGGGGTGAAGGCAAACTTTGATGAGAAGGCCTCTCCCCCTTGTTGGGAGCTCAGGCTTGTTCTTTCTAACTGTGTCAACCATGGTGATCTTCCTCTTCAGGAGCTGCTGGCTGAGTTCATAAGAGGTGAAGAAATGGTTACATGTGACATTGTGCCCCCTCAGTCCATCTGTCACATTAAGCACAACCCGCATCCCCTGGTTCTTCTCTGGGACTCCACTGGTCGGCATCCCTATGTAGACTTGCATCTTTCAAGCGTAGCTTAATTGTGTATCACAGGCCACCCATATCTTGATGCCATACTTTGCTGGCTTGCTGGGCACATATTACCGGACAGGACAGCGACCTTTTGACAAAAGAGATTACTATCAGTAATTATTATCAGTGTCACAAAAAACAATTACATATCAACGATATTACAGCAATATATCATACAATTAACAGTGAAAATCACTTACATTACATATATGAAACTAAAAATGTACCTCTGAATGGAACCAGTTGCTCATCCACTGTTACCTCAGGCCCAGGGTTGTAGAGGCATGACAAACGCTCCACCCACTTCTCCCAGACCTCTCCTATGGCCACCAGTTTGTATCTCACATGTCTGACAGGTCACGGTTATCAAATCGTAGCATTCTTGAGAAAGTGTGAAAGACTTTCAGTGGCATCATGGCACGGAAATCACCCTTCCACTCTCTGCATCCCAGAGTGTACATGTAGCCTCGCCTCGAGACCTATACACACCTGCTAAGATTAGCAGCCCTATGTAGGCACGCAGGTCAATCTCATCCATCCTTTTCCAATTGTCTCCATATTTACGGAAACCCTCCATATTTTTCATCTCGTGGATGATTTTTTCAATGGCTGGTGTGATGAACATGTAGAATGTTGAGGCGATGTCCTGGGCATGGGCAACTTGTGGGCCCTGGGGTCATCCTTATGACATTTTGTGCTGCCATCCTTCCCTGGTATGTCATGTGGAGAAAAGGACCTTGTTATTTTGCTCTTCTTTGACAAAAATGTATCTTTCAGCTTGGGGGATTTCTTCTTAATCTGAAGATGAGGCATTGTTCTCTGGGCTGTATTCTTCCCCACCTTCTTCTTCAGATACCTCCTCCTCTTCTAAATCATTGTTCTCTTGTTCCTCCTGGACACCTGAAGAAAATCTGATCTACGAGCTGTTGGGCCCTGAAATGTGCACTCATGGCTTCAGCAAAGAGAGAACTGTGGGGACTGTCATCTTGCAGCACCTTTATAGCCTCTGCCTGCATTCCCCATTAGTAAACAATGCTTTCTTCAAGAAATGTTTATTTTGTCTGAAATTGCTTGGATTTTGTCTGTGAATTTGAGTCGTGTGTGGGGTCGTGGAGGGGAGATGCTGCACATGCACAAGGAATTTTTAATCAATAGCACACATAACCTCAATTTCGCATTGGGTGTGTGTGTGTTTGTGGTTTTTGTGGTGTGTAAAATATTTTATAACTGCCTGGTCAAAAATTACCCTAAGACAATCTTTGTACCCCGTGGTGTTTAGCTTTCATGGAAATATGAACAAAGGCAATGTTTCACTTTTTCTCATGTTGGGGTCACTCAAGGAAAAGATACAAAATTTAAAGTTGAAAAAATATAATTTGAGAGGTTCTCTCTGCTGTTAAACATAGTGGTGGGTCATTTTTGACCCTTAAGACAGCACAAGGGTTAAATTCGCTTTCAAAGATACTTTCTTAAGAACAGCTAATCAGCTGTAGCAGTGATTGTCCGGGAGGTGATATTATCGTCTCCACCTCGTGTTGAGATTCAAAGTTCAAACCATTTTAAACGCGCAGCTGCTGCTTCACACTTTTCTTGCATAATGTGTTTTTTTCTTAACCCATCATTTATTCCTTTTGCTCGAAAGGGGCGGCTCCAGCAGGCTGGCACGCTTCCTGACCTCACTCAGGGGCGGTGATTACTCACTGTGTAAAGTCATGGAAAATAATTACCTCTTATAACTTCTCAAATCACATCCCTGTCTTAAAAACAATTGAACCATTTTTCATATTACATGCACAACGCATCGTATGGAAACTTCATTATTGCAGTGAGTATACTTTCTAAGTTACAGTATTTCCTTTATGCATGTTTTAATGATGTCAAAGAATTACAAACAAAATGACATTAGTGTTCTATAGATCACCTCTAACCATTCCCCACATTCTATGTTAGATGTATTGTTCCAGAATTTGCTTTTGAACGTGTTAGAGTCTCAGGGGGAAAAGGTCTATTGAGACAAAGCACATTCCTTTGTTGAATTTGGAGAGCACAGGCTTGGATCTTCTCCATTGATTTACAACAGGATGTGAGTTGTTAATCCCCACTAGTTCTTTCCTTCCCCCTCTACAGGTGAGAGGGGGTCTGATTGAAGTTAACCTAACCTGATCTGATCTGTTTGGATAGCTCATGGTCAGTTATGGCACTAGGATCCAGACAAGCAGGCAGGCAGGCACGCACACACGCACACACACACACGCTGGAGTAGGGCAAGCTGTAGGGCTACATGACTTGCCACAGGGAGTTTATGTCCTCCAATCACAGTAATTACCTAGACTACTAACGTGTTCACGTTCTTAATGCAGTGGAACATATCACTTTTAAAGGAGTGATATGTAGAAATCACTCCACCATTTCATGGTTGCTAAAACTCGAATAGTTTGCCTAACAAAACAAGCAATGTACAGTGCATTCGGAAAGTTCAGACCCCTTGACTTTTTCCAAATTTTGTTACATTACAGCCTTATTCTAAAATTGATTAAACTCATTTTTTCCCTCATCAATCTACACAATACCCCAGAATGACAAAGTGAAAAAAGTTTTTTTAGAAATGTTTGCAAATCTATTCAAAATAAAAAAACAGAAATACCTTATTTATATAAGAATTCAGATCCTTTGCTATGACACTCGAAATTGAGCAGAGGTGCATCCTTTTTCCATTTATCATCCTTGAGAAGTTTCTACAACTTGATTAGAGTCCACCTGTGGTAAATTCAATTGATTGGACATTATTTGGAAAGGCACACACCTGTCTATATGAGGTCCCACAGTTGACAGAGCATGTCAGAGTAAAAACCAAGCCATGAGGTCGTAGGAATTGTCCGTAGAGCTCCAAGACAGGATTGTGTAAAGGCACAGATCTAAATTAATCTTAAATGGAAGCATCAAGACTTTTCCTAGAGCTGGCTGCTCGGCCAAACTGAGCAATCGGGGGAGAAGAGCCTTGCTCGGTGAGGTGACCAAGAACCCGATGGTCAGTCTGACTGTGCTCCAGAGTTCCTCTGTGGAGATGGGAGAACATTCCAGAAGGAAAACCCTCTCTGCAGGACTTCAACAAATCAGGCCTTTATGGTAGAGTGGCCAGACGGAATCCACTCCTCAGCAAAAGGCACATGACAGCCTGCTTGTAGTTTGCCAAAAGGCACCTAAAAGACTCTCAGACCATGAGAAATAAGATTCTCTGTACTGATGAATCCAAGACTGAATTATTTGGCCTGAATGCCAAGCGTCACGTCTGGAGGAAACCTGGCACCATCCCTACGGTGATAAAAGGCACCTTGTCCGAGAGAGATTGTCCGAGAGCCAAATACATTTAAACTCAGTTTTTCACAATTCCTGACATTTAATCCTAGTAAAAATTCCCTGTCTTAGGTCAGTTAGGATCATCACTTTATTTTAAGAATGTGAAATGTCAGAATAATAGTAGAATGATTTATTTCAGCTTTTATTTCTTTCATCACATTCCCAGTGGGTCATACGTTTACGTACATTAAATTAGTATTTGGTAGCATTGCCTTTAAATTGTTTAACCTGGGTCAAGCGTTTCGGGTAGAATTCCACAAGAATCCCACAATAAGTTGGGTGAATTTCAGCCCATTCCTCCTGACAGAGCGGATGTAACTGAGTCAGGTTTGTAGGCCTCCTTGCTCGCACACGCTTTCAGTTCTGCCCACAAATGTTCTATGGGATTGAGGTCAGGGCTTTGTGATGGCCACTCCAATACCTTGACTTTGTTTTCCTTAAGCCATTTTGCCACAACTTTTGAAGTATGCTTGGGGTCATTGTCCATTTGGAAGACCCATTTGTGACTAAGCTTTAACTTCCTGACTGATGTCTTGAGATGTTGCTCCAATATATCCACATAATTTTCCTGCCTCCTATTTTTTGAAATACACCAGTCTCTCCTGCAACAAAGCACCCCCACAACATGATGCTGCCACCCCCCATACTTCACGGTTGAGATGGTGTCCTTCGGCTTGCAAGCCTACCCCTTTTTCCTCCAAACATAACGATGGTCACTATGGCCAAACAGTTCTATTTTCGTTTCATCAGACCAGAGGACATTTCTCCAAAAAGTACGATCTTTACCCCCATGTGCATTTCAAAACCGTAGTCTGGCTTTTTTATGGCGGTTTTGGAGCAGTGGCTTCTTCGTTGCTGAGCGGCCTTTCAGGTTATGTCGATATAGGACTAGTTTTTACTCTGGATATAGATACTTTTGTACCTGTTTCCTCCAGCATCTTCACAATGTCCTTTGCTGTTGTTTTGGGATTGACTTTCACTTTTCGCACCAAAGTACGTTCATCTCTAGGAGACAGAACGCGTCTCCTTCCTGAGCGGTATGACGGCTGGGTGGTCCCATGGTGTTTATACTTGCATACTATTGTTTGTACAGATGAACAGGGTACCTTCAGGCATTTGGAAATTGCGCGCAAGGATGAACCAGACTTGTGGAGGGCTACAATTTTTTTTTTTGAGGCCTTGGCTGATTCCTTTTGATTTTCCCATGATGTCAAGCAAAGAGGCACTGAGTTTGAAGGTAGGCCTTGAAATACATCCACAGGTACACCTCCGATTGACTCAAATGATGTCAATTAGCCAATCAGAAGCTTCTAAAGCTGTGACATCATTTTCTGGAATTTTCCAAGCTGTTAAAAGGCACTGTCAACTTAGTGTATGTAAACTTCTGACCCACTGGAATTGTGATACAGTGAATTATACATTAAATAATCTGTCTGAAAAACAATTGTTGGAAAAATTACTTGTGTCATGCACAAAGTAGATGTCCTAACCGACTTGCCAAAACTATAGTTTGTTAACAAGAAATGTGTGGAGTGGTTGAAAAATTAGATTTAATCACTCCAACCAAAATGTATGTGAACTTCCGACTTGAACTGTACATGGTTGTCAAAACATCATGCCAGGGTAAGCCTACACAAAACACAGCCCTTATTTTAAGGGTTTCTAAAATCCCTATGTGAAAAATGAATGGTGGAAAAAAAGATTGGAAACATTATCCTGTTTGACCGCTAGGTATCATGGGTATGGTGACACCTCCGATGTGAGGCTCTATATTTGTACTTTAGCCAAATTCATTTGAATTGTAGTCATATTGTCATTTTCTGAAATCTTAATCTGTTCCGAATTGTCACACATATTCCAACTTTTAACATCACTCAAATTAACGGACTCATGATCGGACTAAAGATTATTCAGATTTTTTTTTTTTAAATCTCCAATACTTTGTTCGGCAAAGTGCATCCAAACACAATTTACACTACATCTAACACTTTACCAGAATCTACCAGCTACACATTACACAGCAGTAACTCTCCTCTCCTGCAGAGTCCTGTTGCTAGCCTAATGTTTAATCTGGTAGTGTCGCAAATGGCACCCTATTCCCTTTATAGTGCACTACTTGGTCTGCCCTACCCTGGTCAAAAGTCATACAATATAAATGTAATATGGTGCCATTTGGGATGCAACCAGAGGTATGTTCTGATGGCAGCTGTGTCCCTACTTTACCATACTCTACCTCTCTGAACTCACTAAACTCTCCAGCTAGCTACCTAAAAGCTGTTTTAAGCCTCACAACCAACCCCATAGGATTACTGCTGTATCATTCATTCCAATTCAGACACTCACACAGTGCTTGAAGTCGACTGAAATAGATGCTCATTTTGGTTGTCTGTACAAATGTTATTTTGGTGCCAGTGCTCGTCATATTTTTAAGCCATTATTCTATAAAAGGTGCCAGTACTCAAGCAGTATAATATTTGAGGTGAAGGTACTCTGTGTGTACTGGCCCAATTCAAGCACTGCGTACAGTACGGCCTCGGAAGTTCCACACACCAATACTACCACACACAGAATGGAGAATTTTCTCTCTTCTCAATCTTCCGCAGCATAGCCAGAGTTGGTTTGAATGTGGCTGGCAGAGAGTAACCAAGTTCAGCACTTTTTATCTCCTAACAAACACGTTTCCTTCCTTCTTTGGAGTATAAACTCTTATAATCTCAGGGCCAACATCTGGTGTGCCACCAAATATCATTAAATGTTCTGAACCGTGTAGAAAAAAAAGTCATGGCTACTGGAGAGCTGCTGAGGCGACAGACACAAAGAGCACATAGCTGATTCAGCCCCAATCGTACTCTTTCCCCCAGTCTCTCTCCCATCCCTCTTTCCATCTCCATATCTGCTTCCCACTCCATGTCTGACTTCTTCTATCCTACATTATCCTCCCCCTCTCTCTTCTCTTCCTCCATCTCTCCCTCTCTGTCAGACACCCACACTCCAATGTGTTCCTGTCCATGCGTGTCATGACTGGGGTTACAGCAAGGTTGTTGCCGTCTAATGCAATGTTCTGTCAGAAAGGTCAAAGTTCAACGAAAAGAGCTTGTGTATTGGTCTGAATAATGATGACAGTCAGGGCCAGCCTTGACAGACCGGATCATGGCAAACATACCAACTACTGTGACACTTTCAGTATTTAGAAAGTTCTATATCTTGAAATCTTGATTGCGGACGTGCAAAACATTTTGGGACTGTATCAACAGTGGTTGTTATGCTATAAAGTATCGGTACTGCAACCCAACCTTCAGATAAGAATGTGCATCTTTTCTCTTGCTTGCAAAAAACGTGCCCTGGGAACGTTTTCATCATGAGGTTGGGTTGCAGTATAGTTATAAAGCAGATATGCATTAACTCACCCACTTTATTGTCTCCTCTTCCACACAATGTCTCGCCAGTCCTTAAATCCAAGCCTGTTGTCCTCCATGCAAGCGGGCAGGTCTTTAATAAAAACAGAACAGGAGAGAGAGAGAAAAACAATGTTGAGAGAACATAAAAAATAGAAGAACAAATAAATAACAGTTTTGTTTTAAGGCAATTACACTGCTCAAGGAATACGAAAACAAGAGACTTAACTCTCAAACCAGAAATGCTTGGTTGGAGAGACATTCAATACTGTAACGTATTCAGCTAAGATGAGTTTCGCTAAAAAATCAAACCTGCGCTGTCTCAGTTCTCATCCCAAACGCGGTCCTTTGGGAAGCCGTGAGATATAGCATGAAAGAGAGAACATGCACGGAATCCGCCCAACCTCCCCAAAAGGAGAAGATAAGAGCAAGCATTTAACTTTAAGCCTATTTGTGCTCCTTGAAATATATAAGGCTGAGGGGTCCTGCAGTCTCTTTGAGGAACTGCTCTCAGTCCCAAATGTCATCAAATCCACAAAAAAATCCAATTTCATGTCACATGTGCCGAATACAACAGGTGACCTTGCAGTGACATGCTTACTTACAAGCCCTTAACCAACAATGCAGTTTTAAGAAAACACCATAAAAACCTAACAGATAAGAATGACAAATGATTAAGGAGCAGCAGTAAATAACAATAGCAGGGCTGGATACAGGGGGTACCGGTACAGAGTCACTGTGCGGGGGCACCCGTATCGAGGTAAGAGGTAATATGAACATGTAGATAGAGTTATTAAGGTGACTATGCATAGATAATAACAGAGAGTAGAAGAAGTGTTCCAAAGGGGGAGGGGCAATGCAATGTCTGGGTAGCCATTTGATTAGCTGTTCAGGAGTCTTATAGCTCGGAGGTAGAAGCTATTTAGGAGCCTCTTGGACCTAGACTTGGCGCTCCGGTACCGCTTGCCGTGCGGTAGCAGAGAGAACAGTCTATGACTAGGGTGGCTGGAGTCTTTGACCATTTTTAGGGCCTTCCTCTGACACTGAGCAGTTGCCAGTTGGTGTGCTTGGACAATGTTAGTTTGTGGTTGATGTGGACGCCAAGGACCTTGAAGCTCTCAACCTGCTCCACTACAGCCCCGTCGATGAGAATGGGGGCGTGCTCGGTCCTCCTTTTCCTGTAGTCCACAATTATCTCCTTTGCCTTGATCACGTTGAGGGATAGGTTGATGTCCTTGCACCACACGGTCAGATATCTGGCCTCCTCCCTTCCACTGTTGTGTCATCAGCAAACTTAATGACGGTGTTGGAGTCGTGCCTGGCCGAGCAGTTGAGCAAGCTCCCCTGAGGGGCCCCCGTGTTGAGGATCAGACAACGCTGAGCTGTTGTCAATATAGCATTCTCACATAGCATAGCATTCTCACATAGCTGTTCCTTTTGTCCAGGTGTGAAAGGGCAGTATGGAGTGCAATAGAGATTGCATCATCTGTGGATCTGTTGAGGCGGTATGCAAATTGGAGTGGGTCTAGGGTTTCTGGGATAATGGTGTTGATGTGAGCCATGACCAGCCTTTCAAAGCATTTCATGGCTATTGACGTGGGTGCTATAGGTCGGTAGTCATTTAGGCAGGTTACCTTAGTGTTCTTGGGCACAGGGACTATGGTAGTCTCCTCTCCCCTTCCATATTTAGTGCACTACGTTTAACCAGGGCTCTGATCAAAAGTAGTTCCCTATAAAGGGAATAGGGTGCCATTTGAGATGCAGACTCATTTTCTACAGTCTGTGACTTCTTTAGTTTTGAGCAGTAAGCAGACTGCCATTACCTAACTGCCATTCAATAGAAGACATGGAAATAAAATACTGTACAACATTCCTCATCAGTAGGAAAGCAAAGGGTGTGAGGAACGGCCTAAAAAGTGGGAAATCATCCTTTAATTAAATGTTAGATACAAGGAGAGGAAATGTGGGGGGAGAAGGGGATTGTGACAGGGGTATGGGGAAGGTCTGGCTGTGACAATGCTGGCTATTAGTAGTGCTCCTTGAGTGTGCCTCTCCTCTGCTCTCCTCTGCCCTGCCCTCCTCTGCACTCCTCTCCCTGATGTCTGATGCACCATGTCTGGGAGAAGACAATGTGGAAATGACAGACCCACACAATACCCTGAATCACCAGGGAAATAACATCCATGCACTCGAACACTCACCCCCTGATTAAAGTCCACCCGTCACCTGCCGGAACAGTGATGTGTGCATGCATTCGTGTCCGAGTGTACGTTTCAGTTTCATCCAAACCCAGAACAAATGTGACATGCTGATTAAACTGCCAGTGACTCTTTAAACTGTAATGATTTTTTTTTCTATGATCCTGTGGCCCCCCTAGACTCATTTCCCTTCCCACTATGGCCCTCTTCATTACATCACTCGTACCTGGCTAAGCACTGAGGTGGCACTGTGTACATCCCAAATGGCACCCTCTTCCCTATATAGTGCACTACCTTTGACGCACATTATAGGGGATCGGGTGCTTTTTGGGATGCAGAACTTCCATCCAAAGAGGTGTTAGAAAGGGATGGGCTTCAAATCTGCAACCCTCATCCCCCCTACGCATACATTCACAACCTCCTGGAGCCAAATTAATACTTGTCAGTGAGTGTATGGATTTCACATTAGAGTGTGTGAATTAATTACGTGTGCCCTTCAGAGGTCTGCTACACCAGTTTGGGGGCTGACAGCTCCAGACCAAAACTCAAAGCCCTGCATTTACATTACAAATATACTCTTTCTCTACTGTACATGATGGCTCAGTGCTGCACTCATTAGTAAGGCTCAATAGATGTTAAGCTTCATGTCATAGTTTCCGTCGTTTCCACGGTTTGAGTAAAGTTTGGTTGATTAAACACCGTTTTGGTAATTTTATCAGTGACTTACTGTATTAATCAACAGTATGATACTGTATGAACTGAATTCAGTATAGTACTGAATACAGACCCCACCCCTTCCCCTCCCCCAACACATGATGGACTGACTGGACTGACAGATTTTTCACATTAATTTTTGATTGTTTTTGTTTGGATGACCATATGGTTTGTCTAATTTGAATTGATGACTTATTGTTTTAACTGTTTATTATTTCGAATTTTGAATTAATTATGGATTCAATTGTAACTTTTTTGAACAAAACAAATAAATTGACCTTTAAATGGTTGAGTGGCTAGCCTTCTGATCTGTTTTGCCCTGTAGTTAGTGATGAGGAAACGAAGCTTCCTGAAGCATTGAGCAGTTCCAGCCAATTGTGTCAAAAATAGGTTCATTACTCGAGGCTTTGATCAACACTAGTGGCACCTTCATGACCTGGCCACTGGAAATTGGTATAGAATCAGCTTGATCCCCTCTGTCGAGGATGCTTGGATCTTATTTTTTAAATTTTCAGTGGTATTATTAACAAACATGACCACATAAAGACTGGTTCAGCCACTGGTTCGACTGTGATCTGGTAGAGTTACTCCACCATTCAAAAGGCTATGCACACAATTCCACAATTACGTTCAGGCAAATGAGGCTATCCGGAAGGCCAGTTAGTTCCTTTAAGGAGCAGTTCTCTTTCTGTGGGTCTAACCCCAAGACGTTCTGGACAACGGTGAAAGACCTGGAGAATAAACCCTCCTCCTCACAGCTGCCCATGTCCATTAATGTTGATGATGTGGTTATTACTGACAAGGAGCGCATGGCTGAGCTCTTTAATCATCACTTCATTAAGTCAGGATTCCTATTTGACTAAGCCATACCGCCTTGCCCGTCTAACACTTCCTTATCTCCCAGCCATCCTAATGCGACTAGCCCTGATACCCTGACTACACCGCTCGGGTGGGGTACGTAATTTAAGGATTATATGTTATTCAATTATTGCACCCACACTGCTCACGCGCGCCAACGAGCGTCTGCGTTGACAAGGGCTGAAATAGAAGTCATTCTTATTTCTGACACAGATCGCGCTGCAAGTCCTGCCTCTCCCATCTCCACATTGGTTTATAGAAGCAGGTACCCACGTGCCATCTCCTCATTGGTTATATCCACGTGGGTGATTGAAAGACAAACTGTTTTGCCGGTTGTCGTGGTAATACTATGAAAGTGTAGATGCCAATCACCATATAAGTTCAAAGATGAAAAAGCCTGGGAGGAGAGATGACTAGAAACGATTTGGTTGACTGTTTTATGTGTGGATTAATTGTCGGAGTAGAGGACCTTGTGCATTTCAGATAAAATAACAACTCAATGTTTATATCGAAGGACAAATTACCTAGCAACAGCAAGTTAGCTAAATAGGACAAATTAGCTAGCAAGTGCAAGCTAACTAGCTAAATTGCCATACATGTTTAATGCTTTTCGACCTGTACCCAAATTACTGTCATTGGGTCAGAGTTTGTTTTGATATTTTAACCTGTGTGTCTTGATCGAGTTTGGTGTGGGGGACAAAATCAATTTATGCATGATAGCGCACGCGCGCAGACGGTTTGGGTTTTGTGTGATGCTCCTCCCTCTTTTCCCCCTGCCCCGCTACACAGTTTCTCCCTGCAGATGGTCACTGAGTCTGAGGTGCTAAAGGAGCTCCTTAAACTTGACCCCAAAAATCCATCTGGGTCAGATGGTTTAAATTCTTTCTTCTTTAAGGTTGCTGCCCCTATCATCACAGAGCTTATCACTGGCCTTTTTAACCTGTTTCCCCTCTCTGGGGAGGTTCCTATTGCTTAGAAGGCAGCCACAGTGTGCCCTTAAATTTAAAGGGGAGATCAAGCTGATCCTAACTGTTATAGCCAAATGTATATCTTGCCCTGTTTATCAAAAGTGTTGGGAAAACATAGTCAATAATCAACTGACTGGCTTTCTTGATGTCTATAGTATTCTCTCTGGTATGCAATCTGATTTCAGCCCAGGTTATGGATGTGTCCCTACAACCTTAAAGGTCCTAAATGTCATCATTGCCCTTGATTCTAAGCAATGTTGTGCTGCTATTTTTATTGACTTGGCCAAAGCTTTTGATACGGTAGACCATTCTATTCTTGTGGCTCGGATAAGGAGTATTGGTGTCTCCAAGGAGCGTTTGGCCTGGTTTGCTAACTACCCCTCTCAAAAAGTGCAGTGTATGAAGTACGAACATCTGCTTTCTCAGCCACTGCCTGTCACCAAGCGAGTACCCCAAGGCTCGATCCTAGGCCCCACGCTCTTTTCAATTTACATCAACAACATAGCATAGGTAGTAGCAAACTCTCTCACCCATTTATATGCAGATGATACAGTCTTCTACTCAGCTGGCCCCTCCCCGGATTTTGTGTTAAACACTCTACAACAAAGCTTTCTTAGTGTCCATCAAGCTTTCTCTACCCACATCGAAATGGTACAGTACAATTCTTTATATGATTAAAGCACTGATTTGGCGTTGTTGACTCTTCTCATCTGCAGTTAAAATAGACGTACGGGACTGGTGCACTGGATTCTTAATGTCATCCTATTTTAATCACCAAAGATTTATACAAATCTGGAATTATTTTAATCACCAGATATTTGGATATATTTAGAATGAGATTTTTGTTTTGGCATTTTCTCCATGTAGAGTTATGCAGTATTCGTCTCTGTTTGACAGTGTAATATTTGTTCATCATAGTACTAATTTTGTCCCATCACCCTGTGAGTTTTGCTAATAAGTTTATGGTTGACATCAGTTTCACTGACCCTTGGTGTAAGGACAGACAGTGAGTTTCCAAAGTAGTGCAATGTCAGTCTAATCTGCATCCCAAATTACAGCCTATACCATATTTAGTGCACCATAGCCCTGGTCAAAAGTAGTGGACTAAATAGGGAATAGGGTGCCATTTGGGACTCTAAAATGAACTCTAAAATGAACTTACTGGGTCTTACTGAGTCATCATAGAAGAGGGTCT
Source organism: Oncorhynchus mykiss (assembly GCF_013265735.2). Classification (NCBI taxonomy): domain Eukaryota; kingdom Metazoa; phylum Chordata; class Actinopteri; order Salmoniformes; family Salmonidae; genus Oncorhynchus; species Oncorhynchus mykiss. Next base: position 30,174,051 of record NC_048579.1, read on the forward strand.
GTCTGTGGAGAAGCTTGTTGGGACGGCCAGAGGCTAAATCTAAATCCCCCTTTTCTGTCAATAATTCTCTGCTTTTTCACAGCCTTGCTAATCCTCTTTCTGACTCGCCTCTTTTCATCACCACAACAGCTGCCTCAAACAATCAGGCAAAAGCGGTCATGCCATGTGTGTGTGTGTGTGTGTGTGTGTGTGTGTGTGTGTGCGTGTCATACTATCTTCATATCGCAATATTTTGATCTATACTGAACAAAAATGAAAATGTTAACATGTAAAGTGTTGGTTCCATGTTTCATGAGCTGAAATAAGATCCCAAATAACATTTCCCATATGCACAAAAAGCTTATTTCTCTTAAATGTGTTTACATCCTTGTTAATGAGCATTTATCCTTTGCCAAGATAATCCATCTACCTGACAGGTGTGGCATATCAAGAAGCTGATTAAACAGCATGATCAATACACAGGTGCACTTGTGCTGGGCCACTCTAAAATGTACATTTCTTTCACACAACACAATGCCACAGATGTCTCAAGTTTTGAAGGAGCGTGCAATTGGCATGCTGACTACATGAATGTCCACCACTGCTGTTGCCAGATAATTGATTGTTAATTTCTCTACTATAAGCCGCCTCCAACATCATTTTAGAGAATTTGGCAGTACATCCAACCAGCCTCACAACCGCATACCACTTGAAACCGCACCAGCCCAGGATCTCCACATCCTTTACCTGCGGGATCGTCTGAGATCAGCCACCCGGACATCTGATGAAACTGAGGAGTATTTATGTCCGTATTAAAGGCTTTTGGGGGGAAAACTAATTCTGATTGGCTGGACCTGGCTCCCAAGTGGGTGGTCCTATGCCCTCCCAGGCCCAACCATGGCTGCAACCCTGCCCAGTCATGTGAAATCCATAGATTAGGGCCTAATTTATTTATTTCAATTAACTGATTTCCTTATATGAACTGTAACTTAGTAAAATCATTCAAATTGTTGCATGTTGCATTTATATTTTTGTTCAGTATAGATGTGGGTCATGACGCAGCAGACCGAGAGGGAGACAGTAGTGAAACACAGAGGGACATTGAGAAGTAAATAGAATGATAAGTGTGCTCAGCGCCCCCTTAATTCATAGCAAATTGACTTACAGTACTCCAGCATAGACCATAACATTAACGCCATCGAAAGTCAAGATATCCCATAGTATGGTAACATAATAAAATGCACTGTAAACAAATCCTGAAGTTTGAATAATGGAGCTGAGCCCATAGCTGTACAGTGTGGAGATTATGCATGGAGCTAGCCAGCCAGAAAATCAGGGAGGCAGGCTTAGGCCTGGTTGTGCTGACTCAGTGTTGGTGTAGTATAGCTGGGGCTTGGGGGGTTAATGCAGCTGGGGGCAAAGGTCTGATCCAGGTCCCATCGGTAGCCATCGGGACTTCAAAGAGTCCAAATGGCCATCTCCACTCGGCTCAGATTCACTGGGCAGCCCAGAAGTCCCAGCTCACAGGTCAAACTTATGTCATCTTTTATGAATCGCGCTTGCATTGATTGTGCCTGAATAGATTCATGAATACAGCCCTAATTCCGTATCACACCGAAACATATGGTTATTTTTTCAAAGGCAGTGATTTCCCGACTTTTATGTAAAAGCGTTTTTTTTCTCTCTCTCCTTCGCTCCCCTATCATTCTCTCCTCTCTCTTTTCTCGCCTTCAATCTCTCACTCTCATTTGGCAGAGAGGGCCACACTCATTTTCCCTTCAGATAGATTTCATTTGTTTTGCATAGTGATGAATTATTCAAAGTCCTGCCCATGTGAGCACTGCAATCAACTTACAGGAAGGAGCAGTACACGGAGAGTGACTTCCGAAACTTAAGTGTCAAAAGATTTTTGTCTGCCACCTACAATTTATTTCGGATTAGATACCATAGTGCAACACAGTGTAATTGGCTAGGCCTATATAATGCCTCAATAGAACTACACTACAAAAGGTAAATGGTGTGCATTTACTATGTTACATATTCACTTGCAAATGTGCTATTGGTTTTTTCCATTCATGTATTTCCCAGTTTGTTTATTAATTTATGAATACACATGTTCATCCTTTTAATGATTCCCTCTCACTAGTCTCTATTTCCGTCCTTGTCTTGAAGTGTTGTGCGTGTTAGGCACCCCAGCAGAGCGTGAAATTCAGATCCTCCCCTACAGTGGGGCGCTGACGCTGAGTGACAGAAGAGAGACAGAACACTGGAGAGCAATCTCATCTGTCTGAGTCTCTGTCACTCTCAACTCAAAACACTGTGTTTACATCTTCACATAAAGTATAGCTACTGCTACTACTGCTATATAGTGTAGTAGGCTATGAATAGGGTAGCAAAGGGTCGGAAACTTTCCAGAAAATTTCCGTACATTTTCCATGGGAAGTTAAGCCCAGGGATTTGGGGAATTTTGCTTAAATTCATTAAATATGTTTTGCTTATAACAGTGAACCTTTTTTGTGGGATACACATAAGACAATTCTAAGTCTTGTGGCATATTTTGGTTAAACTATCCCCAATTCAATGGAACTGCAACCCTCTGCATTCACAATGCATTCTTCCATCACATGTGCAGTGCACTCTTCCATCACATGTACAGCCGATTCTCAAGATCTAGGACAGTATTGAGATGCTATTGAGCCCACACTACTACACTGTCTGAGCCAAGGACTACATTCTTTCTAAGTTTTGATTACAATACTGGGTGGGGTGAATACATTTTATATGACATACATGATTGTTTGTTGTTAACTAGTAAATAGTAGCCTACAGAAAAGTGTGTTTAAATCATTTCTAACTTGAGCCTGCTAACTGAGGAGTGTTAATTCACCCGTTTCCATACAGGTATCATTTTAAAACATTTATCTTACAAAGGAGTTGTTTAATCTAACTGCTTAACTATTTATCTGTACATGGAATTGTATTTGGTTTTTTTTTACCATTTTTTACCCTAATCTTTACAGAAAAATGCCACGGGCACTATCAGCTAATGTAGAAGGAAAAGCAGTTGCAAAAACTGTGCAAAATTATATGTGAAGAATGCAAAAATCAACCTCTGACAAAAGTCCCTCTACTTCTATTCGAGGTGAAAATTATGAATCAGACACCTTATCGATAGCAACAGCTCATGGTCCTCCTGGAATCAGAAGTTCTTTTGACTCAATGGAGGAACGTAGTCATAGAAATGCTGATGAATGTCCTTCCTGCTCGAGCTGTGTATGCAACTGGTTCACCTCTGATGCTCACAGGCAATGTGTATTGGAAGACATTTCTGAACGTTCTTCGCCCAGCATACACCCCTCCAACCAGACATGCTTTATCTACTCATTTTCTGGATGCAGAGTTCAACAGAGTTCAAGTGAAGGTCAAGCAAATCATAGAGAAAGCAGACTGTATTGCAATCATCTCTGATGGGTGGTTGAATGTTCGTGGGCAAGGAATAATTAACTACATCATCTCCACCCCTCAACCAGAAATCTACAAGAGCACAGACACAAGGGATAAGAGACACACCAGTCTCTACATTGCAGATGAGCTGAAGGCAGTTATCAATGACCTTGGACCACAGAAGGTACAGTGCATTGCGAAAGTATTCGGCCCCCTTGAACTTTGCGACCTTTTGCCACATTTCAGGCTTCAAACATAAAGATATAAAACTGTATTTTTTTGTGAAGAATCAACAACAAGTGGGACACAATCATGATATTTCAAACTTTTTTAACAAATCAAAAACTGAAAAATTGGGCGCGCAAAATTATTCAGCCCCTTTACTTTCAGTGCAGCAAACTCTCTCCAGAAGTTCAGTGAGGATCTCTGAATGAGCCAATGTTGACCTAAATGACTAATGATGATAAATACAATCCACCTGTGTGTAATCAAGTCTCCGTATAAATGCACCTGCACTGTGATAGTCTCAGGGGTCCGTCAAAAGCGCAGAGAGCATCATGAAGAACAAGGAACACACCAGGCAGGTCCGAGATACTGTTGTGAAGAAGTTTAAAGCCGGATTTGGATACAAAAAGATTTCCCAAGCTTTAAACATCCCAAGGAGCACTGTGCAAGCGATAATATTGAGTGGGTTGTAATAGTCACAGTGGGTACTACATCCTATATACTTCCTTATAAACTCAGTCACCGTATCTCTGTATGTGTCTAGATTATTTTCGCAAGCTACCCAGATCATATCCCAGTCCACGTGATCAAAACAATCCTGAAGCTTGGATTCCGATTGGTCAGACCAGCGTTGAATAGTACGAAGTACTGGGCACTTCCTGTTTGTTTCTGCCTATAGGATGGGAGGAGCAAGATGGAGTCATGGTCAGATTTGCCAAAAGGAGGGTGGGGGTGGGCCTTGTAAGCATTCCGGAAGTTTGAATAGCAATGGTTGAGAGTCTTAGTAGCACGAGTAGGACAGTCGATATGTTGATAGAACTTCATCAGCCTAGTCCTCAGATTTGCTTTGTTAAAATCCCCAGCTACAATAAATGCAGCCTCAGGATATGTGGTTTTCAGTTTGCATAAAGTCCAGTGAAGTTATTTGAGGGCCGTCAAGGTTTCGGCTTGAGGTGGGATGTAAACGCCCGTGGCGATGATGGAGGGAAGTTCTCTTGGGAGATAATATGTTCACCATGTAATTGTGCGGTATTCTAGGTTGGGTGAACAAAAGTAATTGAGTTCCTGTATGTTCCTAGAATTACACCATAAGTCGTTAATCATGAAACACACCCCTCCGCCCTTCTGCTTCCCGGAGAGATATTTATTCCCGTCTGGGCGATGTAGAAAAGTTTTGCGTGAAGTAAACATGCAGGAAAAGGGAACGCAGATCGGGCATCCTTCTGAAGATTCGTAAGCGAGCGAGAAAACTCCCACTGCCATCTGTTCTTCTTGCTAACGTGCAATCATTGGATAATAAAATTGATGACCTACGATTAACATTATCCTACCAACGGGACATTAAAAACTGTAACATCTTATGTATTACAGAGACATGGCTGAATGAAGATATGGACAATAATGAGCTAGCGTGATTTTCCTTGCACCGGTAGAACAGAGACTCTACCTCTGGTAAGACGAGGGGTGGGGGTGTGTGTTTAGTTGTTAATAACAGCTGGTTCAATCCCCCACTTGGGTATAACCCATGAGGAGATGGCACGTGGGTACCTGCTTCTATAAACCAATGAGGAGATGACTTTCAGCGCGATCTGCGTCAGAAATAGGAACGACTTCTATCTTAGCCCTTCGCGTCGTAGACGCTCGTTGGCGCGTGCGAGCAGTGTGGGTGCAATATTTTAATAACATGGATTTCTACATTTATTTTTCGATGCTCGCACAGGCGACGTGTCCGGTCTGGTCAGCATGTAAGACCGCTCTCAACCAACTCTATAAGGCCATAAGAAAAGACAAATGCTCACCCAGAAGCGGCGCTCTTAGTGGCCGGGGACTTTAATGCAGGCAAACTTAAATCAGTTTTACCACATTTTTACCAGTATGTCACATGTGCAACCAGAGAAAAAAAATCCTAGACCACTTTTACTCCACACACAAAGATGAATACAAAGCTCTCCCCCGCCCTCTATTTGGCAAATCTGACCATAATTATATCCTCCTGATTCCTGCTTACAAGCTAAAACTAGAGCAGGAATACAGAAGTGGTCAGATGACGAGGATGCTACACTACAGGACTGTTTTGCTAGCACAGATTGGAATATGTTCCAGGATTCATCCAATGGCATTGAGGAGTACACCACCTCAGTCATCGGCTTTATCAATAAGTGCATCGACAACGTCGTACCCACAGTGATTGTACGTACATATCCCAACCAGAAGCTATGGATTACAGGCAACATCTGCATCGAGCTAAAGGCTAGAGCTGCCGCTTTCAAGGAGCGTGAGACTAATCCGGATGCAAACAAGCAACGCGCCAATACAGGATTAAGATTGAATCCTACTACACCGGCTCAGATACTCGTCGGATGTGGCAGGGCTTGAAACTATTACGGACTACAAAGGGAAAACCAGACGCGAGCTTCCCAGTGATGTGAGCCTACCGGACGAGCTAAATTCCTTTTATGCTCGCTTCGAGGCAAGAAACACTGAAGCATGAGAGCACCAGCTGTGCTGGATGTCTGTGGGATAACACCATCGGTAACCGATGTGAACAAAATCTTTAAACAGGTCAACATTCACAAAGCCGCTGGGCCAGACGGCTTACCAGGACGTGTACTCAAAGCATGCGCGGACCAACTGGCAAGTGTCTTCACTGACATTTTCAAGCGCTCCCTGACTGAGTCTGTAATACCTGTTTCAAACAGACCACCACAGTCCCTGTGCTCAAGGAAGCGATTTTAACCTGCCTAAATGATTACCGCCCCGTGGCACTCACGTCGGTAGCCATGAAGTGTTTTGAAAGGCTGGTCATGACTCACATCAACAGCATCCTCCCGGACTCCCTAGACCCACTCCAATTCACATACCACCCCAACAGATCCACAGATGATGCATTCTCAATCGCACTCCACACTGCCCTTTCTCACCTGGACAAAAGGAACACCTATGTGAGAGTGAGTGTTCAACACCATAGTGCCCATGAAGTTCATCACTAAGCTAAGGCCTCTGGGACTAAACACCTCCCTCTGCAACTGGATCCTGGACTTCCTGACGGGCCGCCCCCAGGTGGTAAGAGTAGGTAACAACATGTCTGCCACGCTGATCCTTAACACAGGGGCCCCTCAGGGGTGTGTACTTAGTCCACTCCTGTACTCCCTGTTCACACACGACTGTGTGGCCAAACATGACTCCAACACCATCATTAAGTTTGCTTAAGCCACAACAGTGCTGATCACCGGCAATGATCACCTGACCGGCAATGAGACTGCCTATAAGGAGGTCAGAGGTCAGAGAGGAGGTCAGAGAACTGCCAGTATGGTGCCAGGATAACAACTTCTCCCTCAATGTCGGCAAGACTGAGACTAAGGCCCCCATTAACATTGACGGGGCTGTAGTGGAGCGGGTCGAGAGTTTGAAGTTCCTTGGTGTCCACATCACCAACAAACTATCATGGTCCAAACATACCAAGACAGTTGTGAAGAAAGCACGACAAAACCTTTTCCCCCATCAGGAGACTGAAAAGATTTGGCATGGGTCCCCAGATCCTCAAAAGGTTCTACAGCTGCACCATCGAGAGCATCCTGACCGGTTGCATTACCACCTGGTATGGAAATTGCTCGGCATCTGACCGTAAGACACTACAGAGGGTAGTGCGTACGGCCCAGTACATCACTGGGGCCAAGGTTCCTGCCATCCAGGACCTATATAATAGGAGGTGTCAGAGGAAAGCTCATAAAATTGTCAGACTCCAGTCACCCAAGCTATAGACTGTTTTCTCTGCTACAGCATGGCAAGCGGTAATGGAGCGCCAAGTCTAGGACCAAGAGGCTCCTCAACAGCTTCTACCCCCAAGCCATAAGACTGCTGAACAATTAATACAATCGCCACTGGACAATTTACATTGACCTCCCCCCTCCCTTTTGTACACTGTTGCTACTCGCTGTTTATTATCTATGCATAGTCACTTTACCCCCACCTACATGTACAAATTACCTCAATTAACCTGTACCCCCGCACACTGACTCGGTACCGGTGCCCCCTGTATATAACCTCATTATTGTTATTCTTATTGTGTTACTTTTTATTTTAGTCTACTTGGTAAATACTTTCTTAACTCTTCTTGAACTGCACTGTTGGTTAAGGGCTTGTAAGTAAGCATTTCACAGTAAAATCTACACTTGTTGAATTCGGCGCATGTTACAAATAAAGTTTGATTGGATGTACTGAGAATCCTGCTGGCTTTACCGACTCCGACAGAGTATCCCAAGAGAGCCATGTTTCCGTGAAACAAAGTATGTTCCAGGCCCCTAAGCTCATCAACTTTGTTATCCAGAGACTGAACATTAGCAAGTAATATACTTGGAAGCGGTGGGTGGTGTGCGTGCCTCCTACGTTGAACCAGCAGGCTGTCTCGAGTGCCTCTCCTCCGCCGGCGATGTTTTGGGTCGGCCTCCGGAATAAGTCAAATTTCTCTGGGGTGAGTGAACAAAGGATCTGCTCCAGGGAAGTCGTATTCCTGGTCGTAATGCTGGTAGTTCTGATGATTCCAATAGTTCTTCCCGGCTGTATGTAATGAAACAACATTTCCTGAGCTAATAATGTAAAAAATTGTAGATAAAAATCTAAATACTGCAAAGTTTCCTAAGAGCTAGTCGAGATGCTGCCCTCTCCGTCGGCGCCATCTTTCTGTGCAACTTCCTGCACACGTTTACTGTGAACACTGAAGCTGTACCCGCTTAAAGTTAGTTTTAAACAGTAGGCTACTGTGGTTATTTGATCATAATGTAGGCCTACCAGAGTGGCCTACCATAAAAAACAATGGAGAAAAACACATCCCATAACATTTTAACATGGAAATAGCTGTTCTATAATTCAGCCTACAGTTGCAGCCAAATGTGTGGTGTTCAATGCCTACAGTACATTCCATGAGACTTTTGGAGAAAAAAATTACATGCCGGGCTTCACATTAACCTTTTTATCTAGGTTCCCATACCATTATTACAGAGAATCAGACAAATTACGCTACGCTCTGCCTATTGGCTACTTAGCTTATTCAAGACCATCTCAAAATACAACAATTCCCCTTTTAGACATAAACATCTCTTTACCTGACTCGCTTTTCAAAGATGTCTAGAAATGCACACATTTTGTGCTTTTGTTGGAAGCCACCACTCCCCTATTGTTGACAAGAAATGAACTATAACTGGGCTAATAACTCACTAACTAGCAAAAAACTCTTAACAACACGTGGCAACATGCAGCTTTCACTTTGATCTCAAAACAAGCACATCTACTTGGAACCGCTCATACTGTACCCGAAACACAGTCCAGTTCAAAATAAATGGTACAGATCCATATATGGCCATTTGCATATTGGCCTGAAGCTCTGATTGGTTATGGCGGGGTGTATAGAGTATGGGCCTGAGTGATGCCTGTCAGTGCAATATAGTCCTACTCCAATGGGCTCTGCCTACAAGAAAATATCTTGCTCAGTTAGTTTTGCATACTTAAATCTTCCATAGTTAATTTTGTTTCACTATATTACATTGGAATTGGTTCGATCCCGGGCTGTGTTGCAGCCAGCCGTAAACGGGAGACCCATGAGTTGGCGCACAATTGACCCAGTGTCGTCGGGGTTAGGGGAGGGTTTGGCCGGCTATGATGTCCTTGTCCCATCGAGCTTTAGCAACTCCTTGTGGCGGCCGGGCGCATGCATGCTGGCTTCGGACGCCAGCTATACTGCGTTCCCACCGACACATTGGTGTGGCTGGCTTCTGGGTTAAACTGGCATTGTGTCAAGAAGCAATGCGGCAGTGTGGCTTGGCTGGGTTGTGTTTCGGAGGAAGCACGGTGCTCGAGCTTCGCCTCTCCCGAGTCCGTGCAAGAGTTGCAGCAACACAAAAAAATTGCATTATCTACCAAATGGATATCACAAAATTGGGGACAAAAAGGGGTAAAAAGTACAACATAAAATAAACTTTTTTTTTTTTTTAAATGGCTAATGCATTGATTCGATTACTGTTTCCACAGTAGAGCAAAATGTTGATAGTGTTAACTAAAGGGGAAAACTGTAGAAAGTTGAGTGAAGTTCAATCTCGTGCTTATCTGCTGGGGATCATATTTCTTCTGTGCGGAAGTCCGAGGGGAGCTGACACCCGCGCGCAGCTTAGAGGGAACATTGGTCTCCAATCCATTTCCATCTGTTTGAGAATCCTAGAGAAGCTTACTCAAAAGGAAGAATGTAGGTTTGAGGATTTTCTTTCAATCGGTTGCATCCCAATTGGCATCCTATTCCATATATAATGCACTACATTTTGAACAGAGCCTTATGGTACACTATATAGAGAATAGGATGCCATTTGAAGCGCACACATACTTAATATCTTTTATCCCAGATTGATTGGTCAGTCTTTTCAAGTGTTGCCATAGATCTGGCCAATCCTAACGCGCTGCTTCAAAGTAATAATCAATCTGATCGAGCAGGAGAGCTGGGAAACAGGTGAGGGTGTCTATGATGGTGCCTGTACTGCACCTAAATGTTATATATTTTCTCTCTCCTCTGGTCTGCTGTAGTGTGTGATGATGTCCTATACATAAAGAGGTCACGTCATGGTCGTGCATTTCATCACAGGCCTTTGTGTGGGTGGAGAATCACACTGCTCATTAGCAATCTGGGGAGGGAGAGGGAGAGACTAAACTCCATCTCTCTACGTCAATTTGAAGCTGTACAATCTTTTTTAAATGTAAGATTCTCCAGAGTAACAGGTCTTATGAAATATCTTGTATAACTCTCATTCCCCCTTGACAGGCATCATTTATTGATATATTCCTCACTGGAAATGTGTGTGCAGCAATATGTAATAATTGAGAGGTTTAGTGCATAATGTAATTAAGGATTTCCCCTTACACGGATACACTACTGTCTGTTTACAAGACATACACACAGGAACACAAGTACAGGCACATAGGGCACACGCACATGCAAATATATCACTCCGCATCCATTTCGTCCCTTGATTGCTGTGATTCATTCCACTGCACATTCTCCAGTGTTAAAGTGGTAAAGCGGCCTTCACTGGTTCTAACAGCAGACCTATAAGCTTGCAGCCAGATCTGTTGGAAAAAATGGTGTGTTGACCAAATACAATGTTACTTCTTTGTAAAAAAAAAATTCAGCTATAGCTATAGTTAACAGCTATTTCTGCTTTTTGTGACTCCTCTCTTTGGCTGGAGAAAAATTGCAGTTTTTTTTCTGTGAATAGGCACTCGCCTAACATAATCGTTTGTGGTGCTTTCGCCGTAAAGTCTATTTGAAATCGGACACTGTGGTGGGATTAACACGAAGTGTATCTTTAAAATGGTGTAAAATACTTGTATGTTTGAGGAATTTTAATTATGAGATTTCTGTTGTTTGAATTTGGCGCCCTGCACTTCCACTGGTTGTTGTCATATCGATCCCGTTAGCGGGATCTCAGCCATAAGAAGTTTAAACAAGTTGAGGTGACTAAATTACTTGGTGCTACTATAGATTGTGAAACATATAGATTCAATGGTTGTAAAGATGGGTAGAGGTATGTCCGTAATAAAGAGATGGTCTGCTTTTTTGAACCCACACTCCAAAAAGCAAGTCTTGCAGGCTCTAGTTTTGTCTTATCTTGATTATTCCCCAGTCGTGTGGTCGAGTGCTGCAAGGAAAGACCTAGATAAGCTGCAGCTGGCCCAGAACAGAGTGGCACGTCTTGCTCTTCACTGTAATCAGAGGGCTGATATACAGTTGAAGTCGGAAGTTTACATAAACTTAGGTGGGAGTCATTAAAATTAGTTGTTCAACCACTCCACAAATGTCTTGTTAACAAATTGTTTACAGACAGATTATTTAACTTATATCTGTATCACTGTATCACAATTCCAGTGGGTCAGAAGTTTACATATACTAAGTTGACTGTGCCATTAAACAGCTTGGATATATTTTTTTAGAAGCTTCTGATAGTTTAATTGACATAATTTGAGTCAATTGGAGGTGTACCTGTGGATGTATTTCAAGGCCTACCTTCAAACTCAGTGCCGCTTTGCTTGACATCATGGGAAAATCCAAAGAAATCAGCCAAGACCTCAGAAAACAAATTGCAGGCCTCCACAAGTCTGGTTCATCCTTGAAAACAATTTCCAAACGCCTGAAGGTACCATGTTCATCTGTACAGATGCATGCAAGTATAAACACCATGGGACCTCGCAGCCGTCATACCGCTCAGGAAGGAGACGAGTTCTGTTTCCTAGAGATGAACGTACTTCCATGCAAAAAGTGGAAATCAATCACAGAACCCCAGCAAAAGACCTGGTGAAGATGCTGGGGGAAACAGGTACAAAAGTATCTATATCCACAGTAAAACGAGTCCTATATCGACATAACCTGAAAGGCTGCTCAGTAAGGAACAAGCCACTGCTCCAAAACCGCCACAAGAAAGCCAAACTACAGTTTGCAACTGCACATGGGGACAAAGATCGTACTTTTTGGAGAAATGTCCTCTGGTCTGATGAAACAAAAATATAACTGTTTGGTCATAATGACCATCGTTATGCTTGGAGGAAAAAAGGGGAGGCTTGCAAGCCGAAGAACACCATCCCAACCGTGAAGCACGGGGTGTCAGCATCATGTTGTGGGGGTGCTTGCTGCAGGAGGGACTGGTGCACTTCATAAAATAGATGGCATCATGAGGAAGGAAAATTATGTGGATATATTGAAGCAACATCTCAAGACATCAGTCAGGAAGTTAAAGCTTGGTCGCAAATGGGTCTTCCAAATGGACAATGACCCCAAGCGTTTGCTTTTGCCACAACTTCCAAAGTTGTGGCAAAATGGCTTAAGGACAACAAAGTCAAGGTATTGGAGTGGCCATCACAAAGCCCTGACCTCAATCCTATAGAATATTTGTGGGCAGAACTGAAAAAGCATGTGCGAGCAAGGAGGCCTACAAACCTGACTCAGTTACACCAGCTCTGTCAGGAGGAATGATCCAAAATACACCCAACTTATTTTGGGAAGCTTGTGGAAGGCTACCCGAAACATTTGTCCCAAGTTAAACAATTTAAAGGCAATGCTACCAAATACTAATTGAGTGAATGTAAACTTCTGACCCACTGGGAATGTAATGAAGGAAATAAAAGCTGAAATAAATCACTCTCTACTGTTATTCTGACATTTCACATTCTTAAAATAAAGTGGTGATCCTAACTGACCTAGGACATGGAATTTTTACTCTGATTAATTGTCAGGAAATGTGTAAAACTGAGTTTAAATGTATTTGGCTAAGGTGTATGTAAACTTCCGACTTCAACTGTATGTGGTAGTAGTTCCCTAACAATTATTATAGAACTGACAGCATTTTTGCACCATCAAATCTTATTAAAATCTGTTAATATATTGACACTTTCTTTTTTTGATATTGCTACTTTGCAAATATGCAAGTAGCCATTTCACTAACGTTTACACCTTCTGTAGAGACCTATCCACTTAGCAAGATGTGGCTGGGGGCTATAGCATTTCTTTCAATGAAGTGTGTCTGGGTAAGCGGCATCTAATATTTATCAAATATTTTTATCTGGACACTTTGTTTTGATATTGCTACTATGCAAATAACCATTACACTGTAATGTGTACACCCTCTGTATCTCGTGCATGTGACAAATAAACTTTGATTTTATTTGATATAGTGTGTGTTTACCAGAGACAGTAATGTGAACGACAACATGACCTGCACCAAGGTCAGATTAACATATTCTAATAACGATTGAAATATTTTCATTAAAAAAAACTTTATTTTGATGAATTTATTCATACTATTTCATCCTTCCACAAGATATAGTCCCGACACAAATGGTCGTTCGGTTGCCAGAGACGCGACACAGTCATTAAGTCTTTTTGTTCTGTATCTATGGACGTGAACCAGTCATTCGTTCACATGTTCCATTGCCATACTGGCTGGCAACATTCTTATCTCTTGCTTGCCAGCTAGCCAACTACGACTAACTTACAGTCACTTCAAACAGTGCAGCCAGAATAACAGCCAAGTAGCTGCATTTGCATTTGATTAAGCTGTTTTATAGTGACATTTATTTTTAAATAAATCCATAATAACGTGTTAATGATGCGCAATTCCGCCTGGCATAGAAAGTGTGTTCTCTCGTCAGGACACTGTTGTTCAGAGGAGCTAGCCAACAACACAGCTAACACAATCACTTCAAACGGAAGCTGGAATCGAGCTGCATTTTTGTTTTCTATTGAAAATCTGTCTACCCGTCAGTCTCCTCCCAACATGAACATTACTACGGGACAGCTGGAAATAAAAGTTCAATATTGAAACTATGTTGCAAATGTCGGAGAGACAGACGGTAAGGTTTAAACAATTCTCCTCTGATGAAAACCAAATGCTAGCCTAAAATAAATTGAAGTTAATGTCTAGATGCTTTTTATAGTGGAGATCAAGTTTATAAATTGCCTGGCTGGGCTGATGAGGCAGTCGATTGCGCAGTGAGATGGAACAGAGTAAATAGGCATTTAAAGGTCACAGCATTAGCAGGTGGTAACTTGAGGAATGGACACTGGCTGGAATAAGGTTTTAGCCAGTCAGCATTCAGGAATAGACCCAACCATTTTATAATTCCCTATAACGCACAGTATAATTGCACAGTATAATTAAATGGCTATGAAGTTCATTCTTACATGTTACTATTTTTGAGCTGCTTTTGAAAGCAAAAGTTGAATTGATAACATTGGCATTGTTGAACCCGATTTTCATAATAGCAAGTTAGAATGATGGTTTGGTTAGCTAAACAAAAGTATGTTTGTTTGGTTACCAATGCAATTACTGTAGCTAGTTAGTAAACTAGCTAGCTACTTCAGTGGTTGTTATATTTCTACTGGCAAATGAATACATTTCTGCCGGCAAATATGTTAATTTCTAGCCATGGTATAAAAGGGATAATCAACTCAGAGCTCCATGTGTTCTCTGGAAAATAATGCAGATCAGAGTGGCAGTGGGTCGTAAACCTTTTAATGGTTGAATATTTTATTTACCCATTCCCATTGGATCTGTTTTGCCCTATAACCACAAAGTTTTGATGCCTTTGAATAGATCTCTAGAAATGAAAGTGATAATAACACCTAGTATTCATAAAACAATTGGTCATTTTACAGGAAATGCTTTAAAGTGTAGTTTAAGTTAAAGATCCTGAATAGTCATTCTGAAAAGTACTTTTTCTCTCACGGCTAACTACAAGGAATTTTGAAAAGACAGGTTGAGTGGGCGGGGCGCTTATATCCATGAGCTCACCTTGACTGACAGCTCCTTGAAAAGCCTATGTTCAGCAACTTGTTGCAACTTAGATGAAGTGAGAAATTTGGTGATACACAAAGCAACTCAAACAACATTGAAATTGCATCAATAATATACTTCCCATTTGGCATGTCTCTTGTGATGCGGATCACAGCAGCACTGACGGATGTGTTGACTTGATGTTTGGAACGACCCTTGTGGGGGCTAAATCAGAATTAGTTAGGTAACATAGTTAAATAATATGCTTATGTGAGATACTTGTCATTAGAATGTCAACTACAGAAAACATTTGAGAACAATTGGAGATGGTGGGTGTTGAAATCCTCTCATACTTCTTGAGGTGAAATGATTCGGTTGTGGTTATACACCAAATCCCAGTAATATGTACTTGGAACAGAGACACTAGATCACTCCATCTGATTGAGAGGATAACTAAATCACAGAGGGACTATGGAGAACAACATATTAAGCCATTAAGTCATTGTGTACTGTTTACAAAATATATTATAAGCTCTTTCACAGAGGTACATAGGGGATGCGATTAGGATGGTGTACAGTATCGCATGATGCTATTGCTCTTCCAGGAAGGAGATAAACATGGAGTGGGCGCTAATCACATCTCGGGATATACAGTGCCTTCAGAAAGTATTCACACCCCTTCACTTTTTCCACATTTTGTGTCACAGCCTGAATTTAAAATGTATTAAATTTCGATTTTCTGTCACTGGCCTACACACAAAACCCCATAATGTCAAAGTGTCAAAGTATATACTTCTTTTATGTTCACAAATGAATTAAAAATGAAAATCTGAAATGTCTTGAGTCAATAAGTATTCAAACCCTTTGTTATGTCAAGCCTAGATAAGTTCAGGAGTAAACATTTGCATTACAATTCACATAATAAGTTGCATGGACTCACTCTGTGTGCAATAAGTGTTAATATGATTTTTGAATGACTACCTCATCTCTGTACCCCACACATACAATTATATGTAAGGTCCCTCAGTCGAGCAGTGAATTTCAAACAGATTCAACCACAAAGACATGGGAGGTTTTTCCAATGCTACACAAAGAAGGGCACCTATTGGTTGATGGGTAAAGACTTAAAAAGCAGACACTGAATATCCCTTTGGGCATAGTGAAGTTATTAATTACACTTTGGATGGTTTATCAATACACCCAGTCACTACAAAGATAGACGTGCTTCCTAACTAAGTTGCCGGAGGGGAAGGAAACCGCTCAGGAATTTCACCATGAGGACAATGGTGACCTTAAAACAGTTACAGAGTTTAATAGCTGTGATAGGAGAAAACTGAGGATGGATCAACAACATTGTACTTACTCCAAAATACCAACCTAATTGACAGATTTAAAATAATTAAGCCTGTACAGAATAAAATTATTCCAAAACATGCTTCATGTTTGCATCAAGGCACTACAGTAAAACTGCAAAAAAATGTGGCAAAGCAATTAACTTTTTGTCCTTAATACAAAGTGTTATGTTTGGGGCACATCCTATACAACACATTACTGAGTACCACTGTTCATATTTTCAAGCATAGTGGTGGCTGCATCATGTTGTGGGTATGCTTGTAATCGTCAAGGACTTCCAGCAGAACACATGGCCAAATCTGACACACACATCTTCAGGAATGTTCCTGAGTGGCAGAGTTACAGTTGACTTGAAGATCTATGGCAAAACCTGAAAATGGTTGTCTAGCTATGATCAACCCAACAACCCATTTGACAGAGCTTGAAGAACTTAGAAAAATTAATGGGCAAATGTTGAACAATCCAGTTGTGGAAAGCTCTTAGAGACTCACAGCTATAATTGCTTCCAAAGGTGCTTATACAAAGTATTGAGTCAGGGCTGTGAATACTTACGTAAATGAGATATTTCTGTATTTCATTTTCAATATATCTGCAAAAAAAACAACATGTTTTCACTTTGTCTTTATGGGGTTTGTGTGTAGATGGGTGAGAAAACAAATCTATTTAATCCATTTTGAATTCAGGCTGTAACACAACAAAATGTGGAATAAGTCAAAGAATGTATGAATGCTTTCTAAAGGCACTATAAGAGCTGCTTCTTGCACTCACACAATGGATGCTTTACATTTATGTGTGTGTACTGTATATACACTACATATACAAAAGTATGTGGACACCCCTTCAAATTAGTGGATTCGGCTATTTCGGCCACACCAGTTGCTGACAGGTGTATAAAATCGAGTACACAGCCATGCAATCTCCACAGACAAACATTGGCAGTAGAATGGACTTACTGAAGAGCTCAGTGACTTTCAATGTGGCACCATTGTAGGATGCCACCTTTCCAACAAGTCGGTATGTCAAATTTCAGCCTTGCTAGAGCTGCTTCGGTCAACTGTAAGTGCTGTTATTGTGAAGTGGAGAAGTCTAGGAGCAACAATGGCTCAGCTGCGAAGTTGTAGGCCACACAAACTCACATAACAGGATCGCCAAGTGCTGAAGCTCGTAACAATCGTCTGTCCTTGGTTGCAACACTCAACACCGAGTTCCAACTGCCTCTGGAAGCAACGTCAACACAATAAATGTTCATTGGTAACTTCATGAAATGTGTTTCCATGGCCGAGCAACCGCACACAAGCCTAAGATCACCATGCTCAATGCTAAGCGTCGGTTAGAGCGATATATCACGCTTCACGATCTGGCAGTCCGACAGATAAATCTGGGTTTGGCTGATGCCAGGAGAACGCTACCTGCCCAAATGCATAGTGCCAACTGTAAAGTTTGGTGGAGGAGGAATATGGTCTGGAGCTGTTTTTCATGGTTCGAGGTAGGCCCCTTAATTCCAGTAAAGGGAAATCATGATGTTACAAATCAAATCAAATCAAATGCATTTATAAAGCCCTTCTTACATCAGCTGTGTACAAAGTGAGGTCCATACATAAATGGTTTGTCAGGATCGGTGTGGAAGAACTGGCCTGCAGAAAGCTCTGAGCTCAATCCCATCGAACACCTTGGGGATGGATTGGAACGCCGACTGCAAGCCAGGCCTAATTGCCCAACATTAGTGCCCAACCTCACTAATGCTTTTATGGCTGAATGGAAGCAAGTCCCGGCAGCAATGTTCCAACATCTAGTGGAAAGCCTTCCGAGAAGAGTGGAGCCTGTTAATGCCCATGATTTTGGAATGAGATGTTTGATGAGCAGGTGTCCACATACTTTTGGTCATGTAGAGTATATTGTGTGTGTATGTATGTTTGCAGATTTTTATAAATTCGGTCTTATTAACCAATGCTTCTGTATTTCTTGAAGGTTGAATGTAGTTAGGGTATAAGTGGGGAATCAGCAGGGATTATTCTCACTCGATCTTTGCTTAACAGATCCACTACACATTTTACTGTGTGCAGCAACAGAGCTACAGGATACACTCATCTCTGTTGCGTTTTTGAACAACTGTTACTGCAATTTCCTGCAATCTAGAGCAGGTGTGTTGCCTTGCAGTCATTCTGATTCCCATGTAAAATAACATTTTGAATGACTCAAATGTCACCCATGATATTTGTTTGGTATGGAAATGCTCATCATTTTTGAAAAAGCACATCCTGGCTAACTACTACTACACAATTGTGCACCCTATTCGGGGACCTGTTTTGGCTCAGGAGCACTACTTTCAACTACTTTCAGCTGAAGTTCTACAAAAACCTCCGAAAAATCTCTTTAAATCATGTCAAATGAGTTTTGAACGCTTGTTAAATGCACTTTACATACGCTATATGACTTGACTGTAAGAAACACAAAGCCAACAGGTTTAAGTGATTCTGTACAAAAGCAATCAGCATCCTGAAACAGACACTTTACTGTATGATCCATACTTAAAAGACAATGATAATGATAAAGACAATGTCAGTGGTGAAAATCAATACAACTTGTGAGGTTTAAAATCACAAGTGACAGTCATCCCCTGTAGTCTCTGTGTGTGTCGCAAATGGCACTCTATACCCTATATAGTGCACTACTTTTGACCAGAGCCCATAGGGCTTTGGTTTAAAAGTAGTGTACTATATAGGGAATAATAGTGTGCAATTTGTGGTATGTACCTGTCTTTGTCTAAGTGCATGGGATTATGAACAGTGCTGAAAGTAACTTAGTAAAATTACTTAAAAGTACTACTAACAAATGATTGGTTGTTTGGTTGACCCAACTGCTGGGTTGCAGGCGTTCACTCAGTTGGGTCGCTTTTGTTAAAACTACTGGGTTATTGATGCTGGGTGCTGGGTCATTGGTGCTGGGTTGTTGAGATATAACCGAGCAGGTCAGCTCAGAAGACTGGAGGAGTAGTTTACTCATTCCTTTTCATCTGTTCTGTTGTATAGTTATCACATGTTAAGGTTGAACACTGATGTTTTTGTAGGTTCAATGAGGCTTACACAAGTGTATGTATTTGGTAAAACAGTGGCAGTTGGTGCAGTTTAAGACGAGGGAGGACAACTCTTTATTTTTTTGAGCATGGCCTTATTTCTATTACAGCATATTGGTTGACTGTCATTCATATTCCATTCACCCAGCTCAATATAACATTGATAGATTTAGGCTACTTAGGGCCTCCTGAGTGGCGCAGTGGTCTAAGGCAGTGGTCTAAGGCATCACTACCGTGACCGGGAGTCCCATAGGGCGGCACACAATTCACTTTCATTGCAGCCACATACATACAATATAGCATTATGCATATGATCGTTATAGAATTTCTTCTCACATCTATGTGCTCCTCCTCTCACCTTTTCCCTTAGCTTGTGGGCTTCAGTGCACAACAGATCAGCTGTCTGTGACTAGGTCGAAAAAACCTTTCCAAGCCAAATTTTCATATCATAACCGCTACACACAGCCTACATCATTGTCCCCCTACTATAATATTATAGTCAACATAGCTACTAGAACTAACATATTAGTAAACCCGCTAAAATCATGCAGTACAGTCAGCAAGGAGTTTGGCAGTTACACCAGCAGGCCCTGGTGACAAATGAATCAAGCCAAAAGCTTACCTAAACTTGGAAGTTCCAGTGTTGGATAGTCATAGCCAGCTAGCTATCATAGCATCCCTCTCTGTTTGAGCCGAGTGTTTGAGTAGGCTAAACTAGCTAGCTGCATTCGCTAGCTATATAAGTGACAGTGAGAGTGAAAAAAATATTAAATATAGTTAGTGTTCTAGCTTCTCCTTCATTTTTTTATAAATAATTTTCTTGAACTGTTAAACTATTGTCTTTTTCTCTTTGAGTCAACTACTCACCACATTTTATGAAGTGCTAGCTAGCTGCAGTTTATGCTTTCAGTACTAGATTCATTCTCTGATCCTATGATTGGGTTGACAACATGCCATTCATGCTGTAAGAGCTCTGATAGGTTGGAGGATGTCCTCCGGAAGTTGTCATAATTACTGTGTAAGTCTATGTAATGGGGTGAGCACCACGGGCCTCCTAGATTTTGTATTGAAGTCAATGTACCCAGAGTAGGACAGAAACTAGCTGTCCTCTGGCTACATCATGCCACTACCCTACAGTGCTGTTGAGGCTACTGTAGACCTTCATTGCAAAACAGTGTGTTTTAACGAATTGTAGGTTACATGTAGTGTATTCGGAAAGTATTCAGACCCCTTCCCTTTTTCCACATTTGTTATGTTACAGCCTTATTCAAAAATTGATGAAATAGTTTTTTCCCCCTTTTTTTCTACACACAATACCCCATAATGACTAAGCAAAACCGGTTTTTAGACATTTTTACAAATGTATTAAAAATAAAAACTTGAAATATAACATTTACATAAGTATTCAGACCCTTTGGTATGAGACTCGAAATTTAGCTTGGGTACATCCTGTTTCCATTGATCATCCTTGAGATGTTTATACAACTTGATTGAAGTCCACCTGTGGTAAATTCAATTGATTGGACATGATTTGGAAAGGCACACACCTGGCAACATAACGTCGCACAGTTGACAGTGCATGTCAGAGCATAAACCAAGCCATGAGGACAAATTAATTGTCTGTAGAACTCTGAGACAAGATTGTGTCGAGCCACAGACCTGGGGAACGGTACCAAACATTTCCGCAGCACTGAAGGTCCACAAGAACACAGTGGCCTCCATCATTCCTAAATGGAAGAAGTTTGGAATCACCAACATTCTTCCTAGAGCTGGCCGCCCGGCCAAACTGAGCAATTGGGGGAGAAGGGCCTTGGTCAGGGAGGTGACCAAGAACCCGATAGTCACTCAGAAAGAGCTCAAGAGTTCCTCTGTGGAGATGGGAGAACCTTCCAGAAGGACAAAAATCTCTGCAGCACTCCACCAAATCAGGCCTTTATGGTAGAGTGGCCAGACGGAATCCACTCCTCAGTAAAAGGCACATGACAGCCTGCTTGGAATTTGCCTAAAGGCACCTAAAGGATTCTCAGACCATGAGAAACAAGATTCTCTGGTCTGATAAAACCAAGATATAACTCTTTAGCCTGAATGCCTAGTTTCACATCTGGAGGAAACCTGGAACCATTCCTACGGTGAAATATGGTGGTGGCAGCATCATGCTGTGAGGATGTTTTTCAGCGGCAGGGACTAGGAGACTAGTCAGGATCAAAGGAAAGATGAACAGAGCAAAGTACAGACATATCCTTAATGAAAACCTGCTCCAGAGCACTCAGGAATTCAGACTGGGGAGCAGGTTCACCTTCCAACAGGACAATGACTCTAAGCACACAGCCAAGACAACGCAGGAGTGGCATCGGGACAAGTCTCTGAATGTCGTTGAGTGGCCCAGCCAGAGCCAGGACTTGAACCCTATCGAACATCTCTGGAGAGACCTGAAAATAGCTGTGCAGCGACACTCCTCATCCAACCTGACAGAGCTTGAGAGGATCTGCAGAGAAGAATGGGAGAAACTCCCCAAATAACAGGTGTGCCAAATTTGTAGCGTAATACCCAAGAAGACTTGAGGCTGTAATCAATGCCAAAGGTGCTTCAACAAAGTACTGAGTAAAGCGTCTGAATACTTATGTAAATGTGATATTTCCATTTACAAGTAGCCTGTTTTTGCTTTGTCGTTATAGGGTATTGTGTGTAGATTGATGAGGGGGGAAAAAACCATTTAAGCCATTTAGAATAAGACTAACAAAATAAAATGTGGAAAAAGTCAAGCGGTCTGAATAATTTACAAATGCACTGTATATTTAGTATAGTTTAAACTAAAAAAGGAGATATTTTTAAATGTTGAACTATTAAACAGTTTCTGAAATTCACTGAAGAGGATGGTCCTGAGGAACTTGAGGAGTCCTGGGGAGCCTCCACTGTCCTATGTAAATCCCATTGTTGGATGCAATAAGGTGGTATATCTTATTACGCAATCAGGTGGTATACCTTGTTATAGTAATTAATAAATAATTGTCCGACTATTATAGAACGTGTAAAATACACAACAAAAAGGAATTTGCAGTATATGAACTGGAATTACATTTTGTCTCAAAGGTGGCCAATAAGATCTATCTCAAAGCCACGCCCCTAATAAGACAAGCCTCCTGAAAATCAAATAATTGAAGGATTACGTTATAAAAGACACAGCTGCTAGGTCAAATCATCATGACAGTAAAAAATACCCAAATG
This sequence comes from Oncorhynchus mykiss, assembly GCF_013265735.2. Lineage (NCBI taxonomy): Eukaryota > Metazoa > Chordata > Actinopteri > Salmoniformes > Salmonidae > Oncorhynchus > Oncorhynchus mykiss. Next base: position 30,196,656 of record NC_048579.1, read on the forward strand.
ATGGTTCAATTAACCCATGATTGGGTAATCCAAACTGACTGGGTCAAAATAACACAGTGTGTGTTCTATCCAATGTTTGCATAGCGCTGGGTTACCAAATAACCTAAATTGCATTGTTTTTAACCAGCATTTTATTTGTTTTATAACTTTTACTTTTAAGCCACTACATTCCTCTCATTAACTTTTCAAATCCCTCCAGTCGGGCTTCCGGGCCATGGATAGCACTGAAACTGGCGTGGTAAAGGTACACTTTTAAAAAATGCTGCGTATAAAACAACCCAATTTGGGCAAATATTGGACAGAATACACGTTGAGTTATTTTGACCCAGACAGTTGGGTCACAAACGACGCATTTTGCAACACAAGTTTTGAAAAAGCATGTGATCAAACGAAGCTTAGGACGTCATTGATGACGTACCTCTGATAAAGTCATACACGCATCGGCACACTGCTTCGAAGTTAGCTGCTTAGCGATTTCGATGCATGCCTCGGAGCGCTGGCATCAAACGTAGCGCCACTACCAGTATGAATGAAGTTAGCTGCTTAGCGATTTCGATGCATGCCTCGGAGCGCTGGCATCAAACGTAGAGCCACTACCAGTATGAATGAAGTTAGCTGCTTAGCGATTTCGATGCATGCCTCGGAGCGCTGGCATCAAACGTAGCGCCACTACCAGTACGAATGAAGTTAGATGTAATTTTGCCAAATTCTTGTCCTAATCCACCCCTGATTATGTCAGCGAGTGAGTGCAAGGTCCTTCATGAAGACAGAAAAAGGGCTATGTCTCTATTTGCCATTGACAGCCTAGTCTAGATTAGCGACTTTAGTAAATATATCAATGGGATTAGTCTTTCAAAAAAGGCTATACCGCTTCAGCTCGCATTTGGGATGAATGAATCAAATAACAGGGTTGGGAATCAATCTTTACGTGATTGATAATGAAGTCCTCGTCAGTTGAAAGCAAAGCGATACAGTGAGTGTCAGGTAACATGATAAATAGGTGGCCCACCCAGACACAGGCGACTGTGGCCCCATACCACACTTTGTTTGATGCACAGCACATTTAACACAATGGTTGTGATACAACAGATGTTTGTGATGCAACAAGAGAGTTTGTCTGCACACATTTCTTTACACAACCACTGTGCAGTGTCTCCCACAACTATTGTGCCAAATTAATTGTACGTCAGTTGTACAAATGGAGTGGGTACGTGGCCTGTGGTGACTGTAACAGCTGCACATCGTTTTTTACCAGTTCTTTGATCTGTACTGTTTAGTCTTTCAATTGTTTTCTTTGGTGCGAATGAATAAAACCTAACAGCTGGAATTCCATTCCAGGTGACATGGCTCTATGGGAGGGGAGGTTAACGGTAAACACACGCTAGTAAGGAAGGGGTTAACACAGGGACACTTTGTTGGCAGTTGCCTACAGTAGCGGAGGGAGAGGTTACATCATAGGCCAGCTCCTGCATCTCGTCACCTGAGGAAATTATCCTCCCCTCTGGGCCAGCATCCAGGAGACGTGCCCCCCCCCATAAGACAACGTCTGTCTAAATTAGGAACACAGCTAGCCTGCCTGCACAACCCCGCACATGCGCACACACACTCATACAGTGACACAATGCAGCTTCGCATTACAAAAGCCTCCTCTTCATGATAGATCTCATGTCAAAAGCAGCTCAACAAGCTGTCAAGAGCAGCGTCATAGTGTTACAGTATTAAAACCTCCCGGTCGTTAAACTACACTACTGCCTCTTCCAGCTAGAGGCTACTGTGGAAAAGAGCAATTGGGGCATCCTCATTCAGCAGCACTGACTATGGCTTGCATCCCAAATAGCACCCTATTCCCCAATTGGCTTTGGTCAAATGTAGTGCACTATGTAGGGAATAGAGGTTCCATTCGGGATGCACAAATGGAAGCCTGTAGTGTGTCATAAAGGGTGTGATCACTGCGCTGGGTTACAGAACTCATAAGTTCTTGTTGAGTTGTCTACAATCAGCTCTGCAACAGAAATACAAAAATCTTTCTCAACACAACATTGCAGGTTTGCAGCAAACCACAAATCCAAACAAATGAATAGCCAATAAATAATGTTAAACAAATAATCAATCATTGAACCTGCAACACCCCCCAATGAAATCCCATTGTATCATCCATACGATGGAGGACATATCAGTGTAAGATTTCATGGCTGGTCACATTTAGACTGACAACATAACAACAAGGTCTCCTTGTAGAGCTATGACTACCACAACCTTTCTAATTCTCTCTTTTCCCTCTGTTCCATGAGCGTACTAGCTACGACACCCCTCCCCAGTGCTTAATTTGTAAATTGGGAGGTGACGGAACAAAAAGTGAGAAGGAAAAAAAGTGACCTTTTATACATTTTAAGGTGTTTTCACACCTGGTCCCTTTCAGAAAAGGTTTGGGAACTCAGTGCAGTTCGCTTACATTTTTTCTGCAGTGTGAATGCTTCAAAAGAAACTCAGAACTCTCAAAAGAATCCTCGAAGCGAATGGACCTGGAGAGGTCGTCTGAGTTCAGTTCACTTGAAGTCTGTGGTTCAGTTCCCTTTTTTTAGTGCAATGTGAACACAAAGCTCTCCAGGTTCACTTATCATTATTTCAACACCAAGCACTATAAGCCACTGCAACACCTTTCCCTTGCAATTCCCCCTCACATTTGTGCCACAAACTTAAAAAAAACATGATGTACAGGTTGGTGGTACATTTTGAGTATAAGCTTTTCAATTGAAGCATTATTTAATCTGCAATTCTTCTTCTTGCTTTGATCCTTTTACCAGTATTTTTTTACATGTAAATAGGATATTTTGGTTATGATTAGTATGTCCTATTTTGTAACTAAATGCAGACTATTAGCTTCCAGAATGTAGGTAGGGACATCCCTGGCTGTCCAATAACAGGTTCTGATGGTATGGCTTCTCCTCCACTGTGCATTTACCCAGAGTGCATTGAGTAAATGTTGGAAAAAGATTTTGGTTATTTTCTAAACATTACAATGTGAATGCAAAGGGGGCTCAGTCCACACAATGTTTTAAATGAACTAGAAAGATAGCTGAATCCTCATTCAAAGGCAAGGGCAGTGTGAATACAAAGACAATAGTTATTTAGCTTTTTTTTTTCCCCCACCCAGAGTTCACTTTAAAGAGGACTGAAATCACCCTTAGCTGACTGGAGACTTTAGCAGACTCATTTTTAATACCTCACAAATGATCAAAATGACTACTTTGACACTGACAAACTGAGATCAATAAAAAAACGACCTTGTCCTGAATCCTTCAATAGCCCAGGCCTAGGTGTGTGGAGACATACTGTAGGAGGAAATTACAGTCCTAAAAAAGCTTTCCAGTTTCACTGACTCATCCAATGATGTGCAGCTCACTCACCAGCGATGGCGGATGTTTTAGCCTACTTTGTAAAACAATACGGTTCGCTCAATAGGCCTATTTGGAAGTTTAGAACTTCGTAGCCTGTAGAGAGATTAGTTGTATATTTACAGCTGAATCCATTTGCTTTCCAACCTGCATTTTCCAGCGATTGTATTTGAAATATTGAGAAAGGCCTGTTTTTGTCGGCATGCTGTTTCCTGACCGATTTGCAGGGCGTTCCCGACTGCAGGTATGCCTCGTGATTGGGCTACACACAATCCACAGCTAGGCTATTTAAAAAAAATATATACTGCTCAAACAAATAAAGGGAACACTTAGACAACACAATGTAACTCCAAGTCAATCACACTTCTGTGAAATCAAACTGTCCACTTAGCAAGCAACACTGATTGACAATAAATTTCACATGCTGTTGTGCAAATGGAACAGGTGGAAATTTTAGGCAATTAGCAAGACAACCCCAATAAATGAGTGGTTCTGCAGGTGATAACCACAGACCACTTCTCAGTTCCTATGCTTCCTGGCTGATGTTTTGGTCATTTTTGAATGCTGGCGGTGCTTTCACTCTAGTGGTAGCATGAGACGGAGTCTACAACCCACACAAGTGGCTCAGGTAGTGCAGCTCATCCAGGATGGAACATCAATGCGAGCTGTGGCAAGAAGGTTTGCTGTGTCTGTCAGCGTAGTGTCCAGAGCATGGAGGCGCTACCAGGAGACAGGCCAGTACATCAGGAGACGTGGAGGAGGCCGTAGGAGGGCAACAACCCAGCAGCAGGACCACTACCTCCACCTTTGTGCAAGGAGGAGCAGGAGGAGCATTGCCAGAGCCCTGCAAAATGACCTCCAGCAGGCCACAAATGTGCATGTGTCTGCTCAAACGGTCAGAAACAGACTCCATGAGGGTGGTATGAGGGCCCGACGTCCATAGGTGGGGGTTGTGCTTACAGCCCAACACCGTGCAGGACGTTTGGCATTTTCCAGAGAACAACAAGATTGGCAAATTCGCCACTGGCGCCCTGTGCTCTTCACAGATGAAAGCAGGTTCACACTGAGCACGTGACAGACGTGACAGAGTCTGGAGACGCCGTGGAGAACGTTTTGCTGCCTGCAACATCCTCCAGCATGACCGGTTTGGCGGTGGGTCAGTCATGGTGTGGGGTGGCATTTCTTTGGGGGGCCGCACAGCCCTCCATGTGCTCGCCAGAGGTAGCCTGACTGCCATTAGGTACCGAGATGAGATCCTCAGACCCCTTGTGAGACCATATGCTGGTGCGGTTGGCCCTGGGTTCCTCCTAATGCAAGACAATGCTAGACCTCATGTGGCTGGAGTGTGTCAGCAGTTCCTGCAAGAGGAAGGCATTGATGCTATGGACTGGCCCGCCCGTTCCCCAGACCTGAATCCAATTGAGCACATCATCATGTCTCGCTCCATCCACCAACAGTCTGTTGCACCACAGACTGTCCAGGATTTGGCGGATACTTTAGTCCAGGTCTGGGAGGAGATCCCTCAGGAGACCATCCGCCACCTCATCAGGAGCATGCCCAAGCGTTGTAGGGAGGTCATACAAGCACGTGGAGGCCACACACACTACTGAGCCTCATTTTGACTTGTTTTAAGGACATTACATCAAAGTTGGATCAGCCTGTAGTGTGGTTTTCCACTTTAATTTTGAGTGTCACTCCAAATCCAGATCTCCATGGGTTGATAAATTTGATTTCCATTGATAATTTGTGTGTGATTTTGTTGTCAGCACATTCAACTATGTAAAGAAAAAAGTACTTAATAAGAATATTTCATTAATTCAGATCTAGGATGTGTTATTTTAGTGTTCCCTTAATTTTTTTGAGCAGTGTATATAAACTATGAATCCTCTGGGGCTAAATTATAGGCCTACTACTGGAGTAGTAGTCGGAATGATTTCATTTCTTTCTGAACAGACAGGAGTAAATCTATAACTTTGGCAAATGTATTTCAATTTATCACGGGTGCTGCGGCACCTCCAGCACCCTTACCGCGGCTATGATTCAATACCGGAAAAAAATGATGAAGTGCAACGCTGGAGAGATGAGAGTTGCAGGGTCATATCTATCAGAGGGAGAGAGATCATAGAAAGTTCATCTCAGTCTAGTTCTGCGAGAGATACAGGTGCGCTTCTCTCTCTCTCTCAACACAGCAAATGGCCATGCGTTGGTCTACATAGGCAACAATGTTGCTCAAAAAAAAAAAAGCCGGGCCGGTCCAACAAGAATCAATTCTTAGAATATCAGGCAAGTTGTCACATGACGATTTTTTTAGGGGCAGCAGAATTACACAGGAGTCAACTTGAATTAACTCTGATTGCTTTTATTGGAATTTTTACATTGCAAAGAAGATTTTTTTTTTAAAAAGCCACAAGAGGTACCGACCGGATCCTGACAAATGAGTTCCGGATCGAAACAGTCCAGACCTAAGAGGTGCTGGATTCTGTTCCGGCAGGGTCAGACTCAAATTAAGCACCGCCCCTCCCCCATCCTGTTAATCATGTTTATTGACTTCTGCTTTAAGGGCAATTAGAGGATGTTGACACACCGGTGCCCTGTGGTCTGCTTCATAATGTGATTCTGTATGAATCGATATATGCCATCGACACCAAACGCTCCTTGTCAGCTATCTTATTACCCAGACAACAAAGCCCCAGATACAGTTCCACACTTAGGGTTACACAACTAACAACCGCATATATTTATATGGGGTCTTGTTGTTATAGCTTGTCTTGTACTGTTCTTGAAACCCAAGTGAGGGTACAAACACAGCATGTTGCATAATAACACAATTATACTAACTAACTGGCTGACTGAGCTGCTACAATAGAGAATTTTTATATGGTATAACTATGGAAAATTCTTAATCATGACTGTGAAAGAAGCGCTAACTGGCTGTAGGATTGCAAAATACCAGTAACTTTCCCAAAAGGCCTGATTTTCAAAGAATTCTGGTTGGATTCCTGGAAGTTTTCCACTGGGATTTCTAGAAAACTGGGATTTTTGGGAAAGTTACAAGAATTTTGTCAACCCTCCCTGTATGACAACTATGTCCACAAGTAGCTGTAATAATTATATTAAGTAAGACAAGGTGATGAGTGAATCTCACTGAGACAGGCAGAGAGACACACAGGGACCTTTAGTAAGTGGATTTGAGCATTAGAGAAAGCTGCCAGGGTAAAGGTCACAGAGCCAAGGGTTTTCTACTGTGACTCTCTCTGACTGTTGTAGAAAAGCATTTGTTCCCAACATGGAGGTCTGATCAGTCTGACTGACACAGACACAAACACACACAGGGACTGTCTTAAGACATAGGCTTTAGCTTGAAGGGCTAACGAAGTTGCTTACATATACAGAAGGCTAATGTGCGGTATCCAGAGAAGAGAGATAACCACTGTGATAGATAAGCCAGTTGACATGTTTCATGCTGACCGTACAATTACTCTGACACGGCATCACAACAACATTATGAGTTACCAATACTTCCCCTTCCATCTTTATCTGTTTTACCTACTCAGCACAAGGCCTTCAAGGTCCCAAACAGTCATTCTGATTCCCATGAAAAATACATTTTTGAGTGACATTTTTTTGAGTGATATTTTTAGGTGAAAGAAATGCTCAAAGTGTCCATTTTTTTCTCTCTCAAAGCTAACTACCAGGACATTTGAAAAGACAGGCTGAGTGGGCCTTGACTGACAGCTCTTTGAAAAAACTGTCAAAACACTTGGATGAATTGAGCAGTGATGCAGTAAAATCATCTCAAGTTAATTTAGTGATACACTAAGTAACTCAAACAACATTGAAAAATTGAAGAAACTTGATGATAAACTGTAGAAGCAACAGACATTTTCCAAACTTTGGTCATCATACTTTGATCTGGTTTCATCCAAATATCATCCATGTCATGATTTTGACTGTTCATGACCTTTCAGACCTTGAACGTGATCTAATTTAAGATTGACTGCATCATCCTTTTTCTGCTCAAATGTGGTGTGTGTGCGAGAGAGAGAGCTGATTAATGGCTTGATGCCCACAGAGGGAGCGTTCACAGCTGAGGTGGACATTGTTTGCATATTCTTAGGATCTGAAACTAGCAGCCCTCCTGTTGCCAGATCAAGTCCCTCATTTTTTTGGCGCAGCTACCAGGTTAGCTACAGGGTTAATAAAAATATTAGAAAATTAGGGGTCAGGGCTGGGTGTCTACGGCTCTACACGCTCCTGGATTGTGTTAGGGTTCGTTCCTTACGTCCTTTGTCAATCATTGGTGAAATTAGCATTATGACAATATCTTTAATTAAATCATTCAACAACCTTCATTAATGCAATTGCAGACAGAAGTTGACAAGCAGGAACATAGCACGCATGTTTCTGAGTAAGTTCCACCTCAAACAAAAGGTCTCAAGTTGTTTTATTAAACCGAAGTCCCGCCTTAGTGATGTCACTGACGACGTCATTACCTTTTTACTCCTCAGACCAAAACCCTGCATCCATAGCTATACAAACATAGAGTTTGTGTTTTATCTAAAAGCTAGGCAATAAATGTCCCCTCCCCAAAGTTGATTTATTGTGGAATGTCTGAGTAGTCTCTTATCTCCCACACTCTCCTGCAGAATTCTGTCTCAGTCACACATTGTGAGAGAGTGAGTGAGAGAGAGAGAAAACAACCGTGGAACAATTCTAAAACTATATAATTAATATATATATTGTTAATCTGTAGTCTAGGACCCTATAAATGGGGTCTTATAACCCCTCCCCTTCTATGAATATAACGTAAGCATAATCAATTATTCTAATACATCCAACATTTTGTATAGCCCCAAATCATGACCGCTAGGTGAATCCTGACAATTGCATCTCTGTTCTGCCACCTCTGGATTCTTGGCCGTCCTAACCCTATGGGAGGTCAGCTCCTGCTCAGCCCAGTCAAACATCTCTCTGTCCTGGCAGCCAGAGGGTGAAATCAGCTTCCCCCGATGCTGTGACAGCAGAGTCCCTGCCCATCTTCTAAAAACGTCTGGAACCATACCTCTTCAAAGAGTATCTTAAATAAGACATATCAGTTAGTCGTATCACCCCTTGTCTTATGCACTTGTATTTTCCTTCTAGCGCTGACTTTATTGAGAAAACATAGCCTACTTACCACGACGGTGATATGTTGTTGTCTCGCCTAGCTATCATAAGATGACTGCGCTAACTGTAAATTGTTAAAAACGTCTGCTAAATTACTAAAATGTAATAAGGAGCGAGGAGTATCCTAGCAGACCAGGCTAGGAATGCTTCCACTGCACAAAAACAAATGCAGAGTGCTTTACGGAACAACTGTGTCAACAAGGAAATGCATATGTTGTACTTCGGGCAACTGGGTTCAGACACGCACAAAACACAGCATACACGCTTTGCCTTCACACAAAAACTTAATCCTATGCCAGCTGTTAAGAGATATTTTTTGCATTGCACATTTTTTTTATTGTAACGCAATTTCTTTTTAGATATATTTTTGAAAAACATGTCTTTATAATTTATTCATAGTGGTTTAATAAAAATGTATAACTGTTGCTTATTTAATATTAACATACTCAGATAGGTCCATTTGAAACAAAGTATTATTTGCAATAGTTCACACCTCCAATCGCAAAACACATAAGGCCTATCCCAAAACTAAACCTTTGAAAATAGAAGCTTGACAGAGTTGGCAATGTCATGAGAGAGATCTATCCAGAACCCAAGGATGAGAGTCTAATATACGTCCAAAATTACATGCTATTCCCTGGCTCTGGTCAAAAGTTGTGCACTAAATAGGGAATAGGGTGCCATTTGGGGATCACCCTTAAACAAAAAGCCCTGGCATGTCAGTGCTCTCCATGGCAGTATACTGATTACCCTGACTAAGCCAGTTTCTGCTGCCTGTGCATGCTCTCTCCCAGATAGTCCCATCTCTGCCAGCACCACCGAGGGCTTTAGGGTGTCTTTGCCAGTGCCAGTATTTCATGCTTTCGACATGCAGGCTTTCAGTCTGCTTTTCCAGCTATAATGTGGAAACACATTGGGAAACAGAGCGGAGCTCCTCTTCTTCTCTCTTAGACTCATTACAGTACAAAAGCACACTTCTCATTCATAATAAATTGATACATTTCCTTCTGAATGAAGCAATGTCGTTCATTTAGTTGAATTCTGGTCTGCTGTGCATTTGCCAAAATGTGTCAGTTTGTTTTATTGTTTGATGTACCAAAGAAGGGGGGAGAGGATATAAAACAAATTTAAATAAGGAAATACATCTTAGAAGCATGACAAAAAAAAGTTGAACTCTACACTGTAAAACATGTCCTGTCATTTTTACAGTAAATTACTGGCAGCACAGAAGCCAGTATATTTCTGTAGATTTACAAGACCTTTACTGTAACACAAATTTACTGCACATTATTGGAACACCTGATTACAGTGACATGTTGTATTTCTAGAATGTAGAGTGCATTAAGGGAAGCACAGTGGTAAATTAACTGTTTTAGATTGACAGTGCAGGTAGCTAGTGCCAACAAAAGGGAGGATTTCTGTTACATGTATTTGATATTGATATTGCAATACCTATTTTGTAATTAGCATTCCGTAGCACTCACCTCCGTCATCATGAAGTGCTTTGAGAGACTAGTCAAGGACCATATCACCTCCACCCTACCTGACACCATAGACCCACTCCAACTTGCTTACCGCCCAAATAGGTCCACAGACGATGCAATCTCAACCACACTGCACACTGCCCTAACCCATCGGGACAAGAGGAATACCTATGTGAGAATGCTGTTCATCGACTACAGCTCAGCATTTAACACCATAGTACCCTCCAAACTCGTCATCAAGCTCGAGACCCTGGGTCTCGACCCCGCCCTGTACAACTGGGTACTGGACTTCCTGACGGGCCGCCCCCAGGTGGTGAGGGTAGGTAACAACATCTCCACCACGCTGATCCTCAACACTGGGGCCCCACAAGGGTGCGTTCTGAGCCCTCTCCTGTACTCCCTGTTCACCCACGACTGCGTAGCCACGCACGCCTCCAACCCAATCATCAAGTTTGCGGACGACACAACAGTGGTAGGCTTGATTACCAACAACGACGAGACGGCCTACAGGGAGGAGGTGAGGGCCTTCGGAGTGTGGTGTCAGGAAAATAACCTCACACTCAACGTCAACAAAACTAAGGAGATGATTGTGGACTTCAGCAAACAGCAGAGGGAACACCCCCCTATCCACATCGATGGAACAGTAGTGGAGAGGGTAGTAAGTTTTAAGTTCCTCGGCGTACACATCACATACAAACTGAATTGGTCCACCCACACAGACAGCATTGTGAAGAAGGCGCAGCAGCGCCTCTTCAACCTCAGGAGGCTGAAGAAATTCGGCTTGTCACCAAAAGCACTCACAAACTTCTACAGATGCACAATCGAGAGCATCCTGTCGGGCTGTATCACCGCCTGGTACGGCAACTGCTCCGCCCACAACCGTAAGGCTCTCCAGAGGGTAGTGAGGTTTGCACAACGCATCACCGGGGGCAAACTACCTGCCCTCCATAACACCTACACCACCCGATGTCACAGGAAGGCCATAAAGATCATCAAGGACAACAACCACCCGAGCCACTGCCTGTTCACCCCGCTATCATCCAGAAGGCGAGGTCAGTACAGGTGCATCAAAGCTGGGACCGAGAGACTGAAAACCAGCTTCTATCTCAAGGCCATCAGACTGTTAAACAGCCACCACTAACATTGAGTGGCTGCTGCCAACACACTGACTCAACTCCAGCCACTTTAATAATGGGAATTGATGGGAATTGATGTAAAATATATCACTAGCCACTTTATGGCTACTTAATATAATGTTTACATACCCTACATTATTTATCTCATATGTATACGTATATACTGTACTCTATATCATCTACTGCATCTTTATGTAATACATGTATCACTAGCCACTTTAACTATGCCACTTTGTTTACATACTCATCTCATATGTATATACTGTACTCGATACCATCTACTGCATCTTGCCTATGCCGTTCTGTACCATCACTCATTCATATATCTTTATGTACATATTCTTTATCCCTTTACGCTTGTGTGTATAAGGTAGTAGTTTTGGAATTGTTAGCTAGATTACTCATTGGTTATTACTGCATTGTCGGAACTAGAAGCACAAGCATTTCGCTACACTCGCATTAACATCTGCTAACCATGTGTATGTGACAAATAAAAACATGGATTTGATTTGTAGCCTATTGGTGACAGAAAACACATTTACTTTATATTATTATTTCCAATACAAATGTATACTTGCAAGTAGGCCGCTTAACTAGAAAATTGATTGGTAACGGTAACATAAGCTTTTTACTTGCTATGACTGTGGTATATTCTTGTTGACCTTAGCTTAATACATTGACTGTAAGTTGCTCTGGATACGAGCTTCTGCTAAATAACCAAAATGTAAAAGGAAAACTTGCAAAGCACACAGCTGGGGTATGATTCTAATGAGCGCCACCCCTAAACAAGGCCACATTTGATGAAAATACAAATAGTTTGAAGGCGGGGCTAATTAGAATAATACCCAGAAGTGTGCTTTGCAAATGTTACATTTTTCACATTGACGTTTTGGTCATTTAGCAGACACTGTTTCCCTAGAGCGACTTACAGTCAGTGCATCATCTAAGGTTGACAAAAAAATACACTGTTATGTGCCTTTAACTGAGGCGTGGCTTCTGTCTGGCTACTCCAACATAAAGGGCTGATTGGTGGAGTGCTGCAGAGATGGTTGTCCTTCTGGAAGGTTCTCCCATCTCCACAGAGGAACTTTAGAGCTCTGGCAGAGTGACCATTGGGTCCTTGGTAACCTGTCTGACCAAGGCCCCTCTTTCCCCGATTGCTCAGTTTGGCTGGGTGGCCAGCTCTAGGAAGAGTCTTAGTGGTTCCAAACTTCTTCCATTTAAGAATGATGGAGACCACTGTGTTCTTGGGAATCTTCGATGCTGCAGAAATGTTTCGGTACCCTTCCCCAGATCTGTGCCTCGACACAATCCTCTCTGACCTCTACTGACAATTCCTTCAACCTCATGGCTTGGTTTTTGCTTTGACATGCACTGTCAACTGTGGGACCTTATATAGACTCGTGTGTGCCTTTCCAAATCATGTCCAATCAATTGAATTTACAACAGGTGGACTCCAATCAAGTTGTAGAAACCTCAAGGATGAACAATGGAATCAGGATGCACCTGAGCTCATTTTCGAGTTTCATAGCAAAGGGTCTGAATAAGGCATTTCTATTTTTATATATATATATATATATATTAATTATTTTACACCATTATGACTTTGGTCATAATACTTTGATCTGTTTTCATCCAAATATCATCAGATTTAGTGGAAACATGATTTTGACTATTCATAACGTTTCAGACATGCTGTCTCTGATCTGTTCCTTATGTCCATTCTTATTTATGTGGCACTACTACCACATATCAGTTAACTGGAACAGCATTCTCACTAACGGGTGCAACAAGTAGCAATAAGGAATTCCCCTTGACCACGCCCACAAAATGGGACAACAAACATTCAACAAACATAAAAGAGCCAACTTCGTTGTCAGTTTTTGTTAGAGATAACAAAACATGCCGAGAAGCTGCTGTATTTTTCAATGTACATGTAACCAGGTAAACAATCCTGACCCACGGTTTGCAATGCTCCCATATAGGGAAATAGACCTTTTGCGAAGAGCCCTGTGGATTCAGGCTATTCAGAGTGGGAAATGTGGGGACCTGGCTCCCGAGTGGTGCAGGATTCTAAGGCAATGCTTCTCAGTGCTAGAGGCGTCACTACAGACCCTGGTTCAATTCCAGGCTGTATCACAATCGGCCGTGATTGGGAGTCCCATAGGGCGTCACACAATTGACTCAGCGTCGCCCGGGTTTGGCCAGGGTAGACCGTCATTGTAAATAAGAATTTGTTCTTAAACTGCCTTTCCTAGTTAAATAAAGGTTAAATAAAATAAATACAATATTTGTTATGAAACTACTACCACATATCACTTAAATTGGTAGGGCACTTTCACTAACAGGTGCAACAAGTATAGCCTCTTACAAGACACACCTCAACACGTGTTACTGAGACACAACACCACCATGAAACACACAAAAGGTTTTTGGCACTCCTAAATTACAGTATCAAACTGAATTACAGTAAATTACTGGCAGCACAGTAGCCAGTAAATTAATGCAGATTTACAGGAAAATATTTGTAAATTCCAAAAACATGGTATGATAAAGTATTTTGTGGGTGTGGTACTGAATTACAGTAAATTACTAGCAGCACAGTAGCCAGTAAGTAAATTACTGTAGATTTACAGGAAAAATCACCCCAAAATATGGCATGGTACTGTATTCTGTGGGGTACAGCAATCTCACTAATGGGTAAACAAATATAGCCTCTTGTAAGGCACACCTCAAAATATTTTAATGAGAGACAATTTTGCTGCCGACAATATTTTCCCACAATGCCCCATAATTCACTGTATGCTGTTGTAAATATACAACAAAACAGGTACTACTGTATTGTAAAATTACAGCAATTGCTGTAGCGGAATGCCATTAAGCCCCCATAATGCATTGCTCTTTACAATACTGTAATAGCATTACGGTAAAAGTGTTGCTGTAAATATACAGCTATTTGTTACAATGTAAAGGACAAGTTGCATATTGTTTTATATAGCCACCACTTTCCTTTTTATGTTTAACAACATAAAAAAAAGATCTGAATGTAGAGGGGTATTTGCAGGTATCCTATTTCCAGCTGATCAAACAACACTTCTCGGAGCAGTGCCCATAGCAGTGTTTTCTCCATAAACACTTCCTGTACATTGCTGAGGTGTCAGAGCTAGGACGAATTGAAAAGATAAAGGAACAGGTGGCGTTTAAATTGAAACAAATGCAGCCAAATTCAATTTGCATTCTAAGAGCCTGTGTTTGCTCAGTGCGTCAGCAGAAGCTGTTTGGCCAATCTTGTCACATACATACATGTAAATACACGCAAGCATACGGAGGCGCGCGCACACACACACACACACACACACACACACACACACACACACACACACACACACACACACACACACACACACACACACACACACACACACACACACACATACACACACACACACACACACACACACACACTCCTATCCTGTTACAATGAGCTCAGCCTATTAGACAGCCAGCTGGCAGCCTCACAGATCAGCACTATAGAATCGCAGAGACACAACTTGCGAGTGCACAATAACACACCGGTGGGAGCCCCCTTCTCTTCCTCCCCAGGCAGGGTGTGTGCGTAAGGGTCAGCCCTGTGGTGCCTCATGGCCCCTCTCACACAGCTATGCCATTACACAGAGCTGCATGGGGACAGAGAAGGGACAGCAACCAGCATACAGCCTGGCTACACAGACGCTGTCCATGGTGCTGATCTCATTCCTCAATGGAACTGCACACACTGATATCTCTCACACAGTGACACGTTCATTCTCCACACACGCACACACTCACGCACACACTCCACCATCTGTCAATACACACATTCCATTCACACTGACTCTTAGTATTCCGGGCATTCAATTGAATTTGATAAGCTTCACTATAGCGTGTGTAAAATAATAATATCTCTCCTTCTACAAATTGAAACTGAATTCTAGACTTATCGGTATCTATCTTGATACAAATGTAATGATTAAAATAAACTATCAAGGGAGATATTATTTTGCTCAATATTTGGGCATTGTGACCTCAAAGCCTCCTCAGTAAATTAATTGAAAAGCAGTTAAAGCTGGTTAATTCTACAATAGTCCGTTGCTCAAACTCAGGACACACACACACGCACGCACACACACACACACACACACACACACACACACACACACACACACACACACACACACACACACACACACACACACACACAGACTGATGCCTGTCCTCCAGCTGTCTCACCATTTTGTGCTCAATTAGCGACACACACATACAGACACCCAAGCCCCGCCGCTCGTGACCTTTCCCTTCCCACTAATGAAATTACTAATAAATCCAGACATCACCCAAGCCCCCCCTCTGACCAAGGGTGAGGGTCGAGAGAGAGAACACAGGAGTCTTTATCAAGGGGACTTAGGTTGTGTCCCAAATGGTACTCTATTCCTTATATAGTGCACGTACAATGGGCCCTGTCAAAAGTGGTGCACTATATAGGGAATAGGGTGGCACTTGGGACACAGCCTTAGAATGGTGACTAATTCTCTCCTGGCCCCATGTTGTTATTGGGAATGGAGGCAGTCTTGGGGGGAGGGGGCAGGTATGTTTTTGAGTTTGCACCTAAAAACAGTTGGAAAATGCTTGTGAAAAACCAATCACCAGTATCTCCGGTGCATGTTGTGTGTACCACGTGTTCATAGGTTGTTGCACACGACCCCTACCCTACCTCACACATACGCACAACAGTGCAATAACAAATAACAAAATGTGCCTTCAAGACCACTTGATTAAAGGCAGTGATAGTCAGGCAAGAGACCTGAACCAGGGTTGTTCATTCATACAATAGTGAACAACGTAGAAAAATGTTTTGCGACAGAAAACGAAAATAAGCATTTCTTATTAGGTCCATCCCTGTTTTGGCCTGTTTGCTTGATGTAGGGTCAGTTAACAATGCATGGTAATCTTAAACCACAGCTGGAGATGGGAAGCAGGCTAGGAGCGTGAGAGAAGTCCATCAGCAGAGCTGCATCCCAAATGGCACCCTATTCCCTATTAAGGCCCATAGGGTTTTCCGGTAGAAATTAGTGCACTGTATAGGAAATAGGGTGCCATATGGGACGTAAGAAGACGGCTCCACAGGGAGAGGTGTTAAATACATCTAGGCTCATGGATCAGGCAAGCCTTCGTCCACTACCCCCCCCCCCCATCCATCCATCCATCTATTGCTCCATCACTCCCTCCATTCATTTATCCATCCATCCTGGGCATTAGAAAATAGTATTTTTGGCCCTGCTCCCTCGCTCCCTGCCTCTACTCCTTGGCACTGGACTTGTTTTGGCTTCAGAGCACCATTACACCCCTACCTCGTCTCCCTTTTCCTCCACGTTCACCTCCCCCTCTCGGTAGCCAGTTTACAAGCTTACTAATGAATGGACAAACTTCATTTTGTTCTAGTTTACTTACACTTCACTGGCTTTAGGTTTGTTTTGGTTGGAGGCAAGCAGGGCAGAAAATGCTCGTAGATCAATGCTGATCACAGTTGATTTATCCTGTGATTTCAGTAATCCTACAGACTTGATTTGATAAATGATCATCTGAAAGCCAAGAGATAATCCTGGAATTAATGCAAACATGACATTCTGTTGAGTTCCGTTTGAATTATTGTTTGAATTGAATTAATTCCGATACAAACATGATTAAATAACAAGCGGAAGGCTTTTAAATAATAACACATGCCAGTGTGGCACAGACAATTAGGCACAGATTATACAAATGTTACTAAGGATAAAGAGAAATGAATTGGCATGGACTAAATACTATGCTACACTACAGCGAGAAGTAAAACACAACATCAAAGCTTTGTTAGGCTCACCCTTATTTCTCCACGTCTTTCACGGAGAGGAAACAACTGAGTTTAGCAACTCGAGTAAAACGCCTGCGCGGCAAATAATATATCAGCCCACTAAAACCGGAATCAAAGCTTTATCTTCACGTCCGACATAACTTTCATCCAGTGTTGGCCCAATCCAGACTCATTGATGAGCATCAGATCATAATGATCTAGTTTTCCACATCATCGTGGCTTGAGCTTGCCAGAAAACAGGAAATAATAGGAGTTATATTTCTCTCCAGGAGGATGTTGTGTGCGATTTTGTTTTAATCATTATATTTCATTTTGCATTTAACCTCCAAATCCTGACACACCAAGCACTTCATACCAAAATGTACACACACACACACACACACACACACACACACACTATCGCCACGCCCAATAGCGTCACACACACACGCCACGACCATCTGTCAGACTGTAGCTTCCTCCCGCTCCCTCTCTCTCTATGTCCTGCTGAGATACACATTCACTAATGATTCCATAACTTGGTTACCACCTCTTTACGGTGCTTAGCAAGCTCCATCACGGCGGCTATATAAGACGCTCCGTTAGCACATTGGTGGGTTAGAGTGCAGAGTAGAGTGATCAGCTTGACAGGTCCACTGAGTCTTCATAACACAGAATTGCTGAGATTAGCCAGGCCTGGGTCATATTCATAAACAATCTAAGATAGGAGTGCTGATCTAGGATCAGTTTTGCCTTTGAGTGCATAATGAATACGATTACATGCACAGGGGGGGACCTGATCCTACTCTGAGACGCTTTTTGAATATGAGCCCTGGGCTGTAGCAATGATACACCCCCCCCCCCCCCCCCCCCCCCTCTCTCTCTCAACCCTTATTTTTATTTTTACAACTATCTCTCATTCATCTACCTTTCCCTCTCTCTCCCCCATGCATTGATTACATGATGTTTGTCAACCTGAGCTTGAAATTAACATTTGATATGTTCATTCTGTGAGACATTTAGTTTGTGATTTTGCGTGCAAATGTCACATGCATAACAACGGAATTGCTCCTCCCTCCCTTTTTTTCTGTAATGTTGACAAGTACAGTAAAGGCTATCATACTGTACATCGCTCTGCTTCAAAGTCCTATTTGTATTCCTTGGCACTTGCTATTTGTACACAATTAGTCAGCCAGTCATAAGGCTTCCTACCACCTGGGAAGACATATCACAGGACCACAAATAAGCAAACAAAACAAAAGCATTCAGCTGGATTTGACTAAAGACAGAGAACTCTAGCCAATCTGGCAACACAGCGGATTATTCACAGTGAGCTGAATACAGAGAAGCGAGAGAGAGGGAGAGAGAGAGAGAGAGGGAGCGAGAGAGATAGAGAGGGAGAGAGAGAGAGAGGGAGAGAGAGAGAGAGAGAGAGAGAGAGAGAGAGTGAGGCAAAAATGGCACTGTCTGAATTCTGAAATCATTATCATTATGTATGGCATACATTGTTTGTCTCCCAATTTGCAAAGCTCATTGGAGGACTTGTAAAAGCTACAAGACCATAATCAGCCAAGGAGAGCGGGAATGTTTGCATGCTGCCTAGAGGGCTCCCCTAAGAGTGTTGTCCAAAACACTCACCAAGTATGAATCTTCTCACTGTGCTCATTCCAAATGGCACCCTATCTGCTTTATGGTGCACTACCTGAGTCTTACAGAGACATTATCCAGGGACAGAGTTAACCAGAGAATGAACTGAACATGGGGACGAGAGAGGACGGGGAGCATGACAGTAAGCAACTCAATCAGTTCAAAGCCTGTAAACACTTATTATGTGGACATCTTCTACTAGTTAGGGGAGTCTACCTGGTATTAGTAAGAGGTTTGCACAGTACCCCAACACCATGCTGTCATTTTCTTTGAATGCGGTAAAAAAATAGATCTTGTGTAAATACACAGTCCAATGGAATTGAGGCCCATATCACTGGTAGAGCATAACCAAGTCAAAAATGGATTTGTGTGATCAAGTGATCATCCGAGACGGAGAAGTGGTCAGCGGGTTGTCCGACTGCCTCACTGACTTCAGCAGGTCAGTGAGGCCACTATCTGAAGTCCCAAAAGCTGCTTCCCAAATGACCCAAATACTTTTGACCAGAGCCCTATAGTATTGCACTATGTAGGGAATAGGATGCGATATGAGATGCAGCCGAGGTGTCCCTGGATGGATCCCTGCAGTAATCCCTGGAAAAAGCTGGCTCTGGAATGACTAACAATCCCCCATCCCCCATGATGAGCAACATCATTATTTCCTGTGTACCATCTCATTGCATTCTAATGATATTTTCTTAATTAACTTCTCTTTAAATGTTGCTACCCGTTAACGTGTGTAATTACAAGTGAGAAATGGCAAACGACTTTACAGCGAATCATTTGCAAAAGGTCTTGGCAGGCGAGACACAGCTCCAATATTGCAGCCCGTATTCGGTATCGTCTCAGAGCAATGGCAAGGGGACAGTGATGATGAATTATCACTGCATAATTTAGTGGTTTGGCACATTAACCTCTGTTATGGGAAAAACAAGATGGTGGCAGAATGTCTAAGCAGCAACTCCAATGAGTTGCTAGAAGCTAATGAATCCTGGCATAGTGTAGGTGTGAAGCCAGACTGAGGGGATGGACTGACATGGAGGGGGATCTGTGGATGCTTCCAAAGACATTCCTTCACAGGAAAGAGGACGCTGCTAATATCATATGGACCGTTTTGTAATAAACCCTTCTTTCTCCCTGTTGCTTTCTCTCTCTCCATGTGTATCTTCCATGCTCTCCCTCTTTCTCTCCCTCTCCATGTGTATCTTCCATGCTCTCCCTCTTTCTCTCCCTCTCCATGTGTTTCTTCCATGCTCTCCCTCTTTATCTCCCTCTCCATGTGTATCTTCCATGCTCTCCCTCTTTCTCTCCCTCTCCATGTGTTTCTTCCATGCTCTCCCTCTTTCTCTCCCTCTCCATGTGTTTCTTCCATGCTCTCCCTCTTTCTCTCCCTCTCCATGTGTTTCTTCCATGCTCTCCCTCTTTCTCTCCCTCTCCATGTGTATCTTCCATGCTCTCCCCCTTTCTCTCCCTCTCCATGTGTTTCTTCCCCGCTCTCCCCCCTTTCTCTCCCTCTCCATTTGTTTCTTCCCCGCTCTCACTCCTTTCTCTCTACCTCTCTCTCGCTCCCTCTCTCTCCCCCTCTCCATTCATTGGCCGCAGTGCTGCCTGATTTAGCCAGTGCCGTGGGCTTGTAGCGACTGGCGGTGCTATAGAGGGCCATGTAAATGTCACCGTCTCAGAGGCCGTGCTCGGCCAAGCATGAAATTAAATCTGGCAGAGTTTTAGGGCCCTGCTTTGGCTCACATCACCGTTCATTCCTCCGTGTACCTCAGCACAAGGGCCCTACATAAATCCACAGCGTATATGTTATGACTACATCAGAGGGCCCACTTCCCTTTTTGACTTTATTTACGAGCAGCGGGAGGACGTGATTAATCCAGGCAGGAAACAGAGAGAGAGACATGCGGGTGGGAACATGGTCTCTGTCAACGTGCAAAGGCCTTGTGCCTGTTTCTGCCAAACGTGTAAAATGGTTGTTTAACAAACACAGTGTGGAGCTTTTATGTTATATGTAAAAACGGGATTATGCCTCGTGGATGGCTTCAGTAACTCTTACTGTACTGACTTACTGACTTAATAGCCAATGCCTATTGTGAGCCTACTGTTACGCAACAAGTAGTGGCTGGAGGCGTTTACAATTGTGAACCACGGTATATCACTTTTAATTGTCCTTCTCTTAATATACATAAATGATAAGACAAAATGACAGACGCATTGTGTATACTGTAGATACGCAACAACCTACAAATGGAATACATGCAAATAGATACATTCAGTTAACAGACCCCCCAAAAAACTCCAATACCAACTTCTTGGCTAAAACTTTAATAACATGCTGAGGTTACATATTGTGAAACACACACACACACACACACACACACACATAACCAAGCATCAAAATTGCCAACTGGCTTGGCTATTCATGGCGACCAACACACAAACACCCCATCCGTCATGCAGTCGAGATGACATGTTTCCTCTAATGAATAAAAGGCTGACTTTCACAGCAATGACAGAGAGAGCAGCGTGGGGGATGCTCACAGACACAGGGCAATGAGTAGTTCGCCATTACACTGCAGGGTGTTCCCAGCAGGGTTCCTTTGCTGTGAAGATTGGCATTACACTTGGGAGGATTTCTCAAACTCAAGATGAGGGAGTAGAGAAAACGAAGAAGCTCTCTGCCCTGCTGAAAAAACTTGCATAGACCAGCATACATTTCAAGCTGGTCCATGCTGACCTATACGGGTCAGTGCTGGTCGGATGCTGGTCTGACCAGCATGGTCTAGCAGGTAAAGCACATCTGACCAGCATGGTCCAACTGGTTCTGCTGGCCAACCAGCAGCTGGTTATAATGGCAGACCAGTATGGGCTAGATGGTCAAGCTGGTCTGACCAGCACGGTCTAGCTGGTTATGCTGGCTGACCAGGCTTCGTTGTGTTCTTGCTGGTGACCAGCCTTCACTGTGTTTTGGACATAAACTAAAGAAGAAAAAAAACATCAAGTCACATTACCCTGGTTGCAAAGTGACATTTAATTCCTATTGGAATCTAGCAATAGTGTATTCCCACAATCTGCATTCAGAATGACTGCCAGGGTTAAGAGAACAGATTGAATGAGACTACCTAAACCATCTAAACTGGAACAACTATTTCAGTAATGGGTGCAATAAGTCCATCTAACAGATTGGCTTAGTTTAGAAAAATACATGTTTTAAAAAAAATCTTTGTGTCGCATAAGATACATTAAAAGATTCATACAAAAAATAGACATTAAAACAAACAATTCAAAATATGTAACTGCAATAGAACATGCTGGAAAATATGATAATGATGGCCGTGGAGCTGATTACTTAGGAGTCAACATCACTTTATAAAGTTACTTGACCTTGTGTTATATTTCTGATGTCTGTGGTCTGAGAGCCATGCTCATATTGTCTAGCTAGCTACCTCAGTTTACACAAGTGTACTGCATAGCCACAATGCCCAATTCAGATACATATGATGAGATGCAATGGTTTATTTGATCTGATCAGTCTAGTCTTAGAACGCCTCATGTCGTTGGCTGGAGTATTCAAGATTCAACATGTCAACTGTAGCCAAAGTCTTGCGACTTTTAGCCATTCAAAGAACAGCGCGCTAACATTCTGTGTTCAGCGAAGCAGCTAGCCAAGCAGAGAGCTAGCTAGCTATTTTGCTGTACATAGCTAGCCTGGCTTGCTGACATTTCAGTCAAAAACGTGTACCCTGTTTCTGGTGTATGTATTTCGTGACACGTGTTTTCTACAAGTGGCAACTTTGTTTCAACGTTTCATCACAGAATTGTAAAGCGTCACTGCTACCGTAGCAACAATCTCAACTGCACATCTCGCGTTCTTGATCTGAATGCCCCAATCTTTAGTCAGCTGTTGTACAACGCAACATTCTAAAACTAGCTTGTTTTTATCTCTGTTCTAGCAGGGTTTCCCCAAGCTCAGCCCTGTGTGCACGGTTTGATTTTTGCCCTAGCACTACACAGCTGATTCAAAAAATCTAAACTTGATGATGAGTTGGTAGTACTAGGGCAAAAATCAAAACGTGCACCCAGGGCGGGCCCCAGGACTGAGTTTGGGAAACCTTGATCTAGGTCAGGGATGGTCAACTCCAGTCCTCAGAGGCTTGATTGATGACACGCGTAGAGCAACAAGATGTAAGCGTTAGTTGTCCTCTCGGTTGTGAAAAAGATTTGTATGATATAAAAATGTATTTTTTAAAGTATGAATTAGAACTCATTACAATACATGATATCACTGTTATATTTTCAACAGATGTCAACACTACAGTTCTGGACTGATAGTAATGAAATTCCATAGACAACCAAATATTATTATCTTTCACCTAAAGGAGACTGGGGCTAACAAAGGAAAATGATCCTGTGATCAGATGACCCAAG
Source organism: Oncorhynchus mykiss (assembly GCF_013265735.2). Taxonomy (NCBI): domain Eukaryota; kingdom Metazoa; phylum Chordata; class Actinopteri; order Salmoniformes; family Salmonidae; genus Oncorhynchus; species Oncorhynchus mykiss. Next base: position 30,219,778 of record NC_048579.1, read on the forward strand.
ACCCCATGAAGTGCCACCACCAACGGCTGAGTAGCTACAATTTTGAGGAGACGTCGCCACGCAACACAGGGTGCAGTAAACACACCTTTGGGCTGGGAAGGACCTGAGCTTTCCCTGTTGTCAGACGTGCTGGTTCCCAGAAAGTGTAAAAACCTACAGAGTACTCAGAAATGTTGTTGAGAGAGTTGGGCCTACAACCAATCATATAAACTCAGCAAAAAAAGAAACGTCCTCTCACTGTCAACTGTGTTTATTTTCAGCAAACTTAACGTGTGTAAATATTTTTATGAACATAACAAGATTCAACAACTGAGACATAAACTGAACAAGTTCCACAGCCATATGACTAACAGAATGGATTAATGTGTCCCTGAAAAAAAGGGGGGGTCAAAATCAAAAGTAACAGTCAGTGTAGCCTCATGGACTGAACAAGATTTGTCAGTTCTTGCTGTGAGATGTTACCCCACTCTTCTACCAAGGCACCTGCAAGTTCCCGGACATTTCTGGGGGAAATGGCCCTAGCCTTTACCCTACAATCCAACAGGTCCCAGACGTGCTCAATGGGATTGAGATCCGGGCTCTTCACTGGCCATGGCAGAACCCTGACATTCCTGTCCTGCAGGAAATCACACACAGAACGAGAAATATGGCTGGTGGCATTGTCATGCTGGAGGGTCATGTCAGGATGAGCCTGCAGGAAGGGTACCACATGAGGGAGGAGGATGTCTTCCCTGTAACGCACAACGTTGAGATTGCCTGCAATGACAACAAGCTCAGTCCGATGATGCTGCGACACATCGGCCCAGACCATGAGGGACCCTCCACCTTCAAATCGATCCCGCTCCAGAGTACAGGCCTCGGTATAATGCTCATTCCTTCGACTATAAAAACGAATCCGACCATCACCGCTGGTGAGACAAAACAGCGACTTGTCAGTGAAGAGCACTTTTTGTCAGCCCTGTCTGGTCCAGCGACGGTGGGTTTGTGCCCATAGGTGACATTGTTGCCGGTGATGTCTGGTGAGGACCTGCCTTATAACAGGCTTACAAGCCCTCAGTCCAGTCTCTCTCAGCCTATTGCGGACAGTCTGAGCACTGATGGAGGGATTGTGCATTCCTGGTGTAACTAGGGTAGTTGTTGTTGCCATCCTGTACCTGTTCCGCAGGTGTGATGTTCGGCTGTAACGATCCTGTGCAGGTGTTGTTACACGTGGTCTGTCTCTGCAAAGACGATCAGCTGTCCGTCCTGTCTCCCTGTAGCGTTGTCTTAGGCGTCTCACAGTATGGACATTGCAATTTATTGCCCTGGCCACATCTGCAGTCCTCATGTCTCCTTGCACCATGGCTAAGCCACGTTCACACAGATGAGCAGGGACCCTGGCATCTTTCTTTTGGTGTTTTTCAGAGTCAGTAGAAAGGCCTCTTTAGTGTCCTACGTTTTCATAACTGTGACTTTAATTGCCTACCGTCTGTAAGCTGTTAGTGTCTTAACGACCGTTCCACAGGTGCATGTTCATTAATTGTTTATGGTTCATTGAACAAGTATGGGAAACAGTGTTTAAACCCTTTCAATAAAGATCTGTGAAGGTATTTGGATATTTACAAATTATCTTTGAAAGACAGGGTCCTGAAAAAGGTTTGAGAAAAAAGAAAAAGAGTTTGTATTATAAATAAGGGAAGTTTGTGTGGGCAACAAACTTGTGAGAAACAATACTTGTGCATTTAAAAAAAATCTAGCATACAGTCATCATTATTGTACTTTTGGAATGATTTTAGTATTATTTACTAAACTGTTATTTTCTCCTGGATATCTATGCTCTTGACGGTTTACACTTCAAATTAGCAGTCCTACAGGCGGGTAGATATCCAGAAAGACGGATGGACTACCCTGGTGTAAATACAATACAAAACAAGTCAGTCCGATTAAACAGATCAGGTCAAATAGTTTTATTAGGGAGATAAACAAGAATACAAGGTAGTCGATGAAACTTTCCTCAAAATAACAAAAACACAGAGTAAGGGAAACATTCTGATAAAGTACGGAACTAATACCACCCAGACCAAGAAAAAAAAACAGACTTACAAAAATATCATTAAATGGTGTATTTTTTCCTAATTGGGATCCAAATGAAGAATAAAGTACAGAGTAGTTGTGGGAAGTGTTAACCTGTTATGTAAACATACTTAGTAATACATAAATTGTATATTGCAGTGGTGAAATGGCAGCAGTTGTGTGTTGTAAGGTGCAGGGGTCTCCCTGCAATTCATGCAGGTGTGCCAGCGAGGTTGTCCAGCTCTCCGGTACTCCATGATGTCAAAAATCGCTCCAGATCTACGGGAAGCGGCCAGCTCCAGAACATCTCCCCTTTCTTCAAAGGACAGCTCTTGTAATTTAGCCTGTAATGATAAGGGAAAAAAATCTACATGAAATGACAGAATGCAGACAAATATTATGCGATGTGATTAGAATGTTGTGAAGCGGGTAAACCGTACCACAGGTGAAATATTTTTATTTACTAACCTTCATCTCTGACAGCCTGTCTTCTTGCATTCGGGCAGCCCTTTCAAGGTCTTCCTGTCCAGTTCTTTCTGCAGCCCTGCCTGTGCCCCTGCATGGTATGCGGCTCTTCAAAACTGGAATCCTACAGAAAAAGCATGAAACTTACACAACACTGTCATTAGGATTGTATTGTAATGCTCACGACATGGCATTTTACATTGTTTTTTTACGCAAGTGTGAAAACGAATGTACTAAAGCTATCATCATATTGCTATTTTGTTCCAGGCAGGGAAATTCACAGTAACGTTAACTATGATCAACCATGTAGCTAGCTAGCTACCTTGACATTGGTAATATTAACTACCTTTCTGGCTGACAACGTGAGTATTATAACATATGCATATATATAAAGATTCTTTACCAGTTCTGAAGACACTGTTGCTAAAATGGAATCGAGTTATCTTCAATCTTGTCCGTAACTGTTATCGCATCGGCATCCACAGTCTCAAATGTCCTACTCTGTCCCCATTGTCACTATTTACCACAGCCACAAAGTAAAATTGCGACACTAGGTTTCCACTAGATAACATAGACACAAAGTCTAAGAGCAGATGTTGACGCTACGTCATCCCAGTGGCGACTACCAATGAGAGCTGGGGATTCAGGTATTTGGTGTTCAAATCTAGAAAAAAAAAATTGCATTCTTGCCAGAGGGGTCTTCAAAAACACCTGTATACACATTGTTATGCAGTACAGGTTTAAATAGGTTCTCGTGCACAAAATGCATATCAGCCAATGAAAAGCATTAATTTACTTGCATGTGACCAAACGCTAAAATTGTAGCTGGTTCCATCAGATAACATGGAACAATTTAGCCCTATGCTAACTTCAACAGGTGGCACTGATTATATTCTGGCACAAGTGCATCAGCCAATTAAAATCATTGAAGTAGTTGTAAGCGTTCCAACACTTATTCATGTATGTAAGTATCCTTATCACACCTAAGTATCATCAAAAAACGATCAGGTGTATTTGCCATACTGGTATAATTTATCTCTGTGTAAAGAGCCTAGTCCACATAATTGTTGCAGATTTTGGCAAGGGTTCGAATCTCACATGTGTCCCCCCTTGTTATATTGATTTACAGTGCCATCAGAAAGTATTCATACCCCTTGACTTATTCCACATTTTGTTGTGTTACAGCCTGCATTCAAAATTAAATAGATTTCTAAGTATCTAAGAGCTTCCATACCTGGATTGTGCAACATTTGCCCATTTTTATTTTAAAAAGTCTTCAAGCTCTGTCAAATTGGTTGTTGTCTATTGCTAGACAACCATTTTCAGGTCTTGCCATATATTTTCAAGTAGATTTAAGTCAAAACGGTAACTCAGCCCCTCAGGAACATTCCCTGTCTTATTGGAAAGCAACACCAGTGTATATTTGGCCTTGTGTTTTAGGTTATTATCCTGCTGAAAGGGAAATTAATCTCCCAGTGTCTGGTGGAAACCAGAGTGAACCAGGTTTTCCTCTAGGATTTTGCCTGCGCTTAGCTCCATTCTGTTGCTTTCTATCCTGAAAAACTAACCAGTCCTTAACAACTACAAGCATACCCATAACATGATGCAGCTACCACTATACTTGAAAATATAGAGCACGGTAGCCAGTAATGCATGATATTGGATTTTCCAGGTATCCAAATTCTGTGAAATGCACAATAATCTTTCAGGTGCAGCTCTTTAATGTCATATGCTCTTACAAAGATATTTGACTGTGTTAAAATATATATTCAACATTTGAGGTCATAACCATTAATAAACAAACTGGTACAACACTTCCACTGATGGTGGGCACAAATACACATTTATCAGTTCAGGCCCCCAAATATGCTAACAAGCCCTATCTACATTTCAAAGTGCAGTGACAATTGTACCTTATTGTCAAAGTATTGGGAAGAAAAATGTACCATTATACTAGATTATCCGCACATGTACGATAAAATAAACTGTTCCTATGTGTATCTCTGAAGTACCTTTGATGTTTTTGGTCCCCGGGGTTCACCACTGTACCCTAACTGTACCCTAATTTTGAGTGTGTGGATATTCACTGAGTGTACAAAACATTAAGAACACCTTCCTAATATTGAGTTGCACCTCCCGTTTGCCCTCAGAAAAGCCTCAATTCATCGGGACATGGACTCTACAAGGTGTTGACGGTGTTCCACAGGGATGCAGGCCTATGTTGACTCCAATACTTCCCACAGTTGTGTGAAGTTGGCTGGATGTCCTTTGGGTGGTGGACCATTCTTGATACACACTGTAAACGATTGAGCGTGGAAAAACCCAGCAGCATTGCAGTTTTTGACACAAATCGGTGCGCTGGCACCTACTACCTTATCCGCTTCAGAGACACTTAGATCTATTGTCTTGCTCATTCACCCTCTGAATGGCACACATACGCAATCCATGTCTCAAGGCTTGAAGTGGATTTAACAAGTGACACCAATAAGGGATCATAGCGTTCACCAGGATTCGCCAGGTCAGTTGATGTCATGGAAAGAGCAGGTGTCCTTAATGTTTTGTACACTCAGTGTATGTTGTTGGTAATAAAGATGTACCTGGTGGCACTGCTGAAACATGAATGCACTGCCCAAAAGCATGCAAGTTCAAATCCCAAAGGAGTTATGCACACTTTACATCAAGTGTTCCTGAGCACTGCTGTTTTTACGTTGGTGTTGTCAGATAATCTGACAATTATCGACTTGATTTATGGGCAACTTTTAGCAAAGTGCAGAAATGTATTCTCGCCATTAAATCTGTTGCCTATCTCTGTCATGCCCACAGACCTGGTAGTGTAGCTGGAAAGTCAAGTCATTAGTTATACATTCAGTTATACAGCAATAGATGGGTTGGATGCTGTGTCAGAGAGGTGTGGGGGGCTGCTTTAATCGTCATCCACGTCGGTGCCCGGGGAACCGTGGGTTAACTGCCTTGCTCAGGGGCAGAACAACAGATTTTTACCTTGTCAGCTCGGGGATTTGATCCAGCAACATTTTGGTTACTGGCCCAAAGCTCTTTAGTAACAAAACCGATGAGTGTATAGGGCAAAACAGACTGGGTTGACTTATACTGCTAACAACATGTAAGCTATATTTTGTGGTAGACGCCCAATCACGGCCAGATGTGATACAGCCTGGATAAAAACCAGGGACTGTAGTGACACCTCTTGCTCTGAGATGCAGTGCCTTAGAGTGCTGCGCCACTGGGGAGCTCCAAAAACCACACCCAACATTATCATACATCCCAGCATTCTCTATTGCAGTTTTGTTTCAATATCTATGTTTTTGCATGTAGCTTACATTGATTGATGAATGAATTAATCTCATGCTACACAAAGATAAAAAAAAAAAGTCCAACAATTTCACTAAGAACTTTGTTTGCAGTCTTTGACTGTCACAGACCATGTTGAATCTAAGGCCTGTGCCGCCTGTTTGACTACAGTTGCAAAATTGTGGTAACCTTCCCAAAATTCCCAGGTTTTAAACCAATCCCAGATGAAGGATTCCAGATTTCTTGCTTATTCCCAGCTGATCTTCCACTCGGGACTGAACATTTTGGGAAAGTTACGAGAATTTTGCAACCGTATATAACTGTGGCATGGAGAAACTCTCCTCAGCGGAAGGAAAATACGGAAACCTTGGGAGTGAACTAGTATCTACTGGCTGGTTAGGGTGCATGTCCTCCAGACAACTTTTCATCCATTTAATACTTTCCCTGAATGGATTGGGCACATCATCATCATGTGCCTGTCCTGGGCTCGTTTAGGTTGAGCTTAATATAGGCTGTAGGGTACTAGCCATTATATCCACTGTGCACTTTAAAGTGATGAGAGTGTTTAAGCATCCTTCTCCCAATTATCAGCACCTACAGGATTCATTGTAAACGAAGCCACTCTTTCCCCTTTAAGTTCTATTCATCACTTAGCCAGACAGAGCACTTAAAGCAAGACAGTGTTTAGTCTGTTAGGGAGATGTGCTGCCTGCTTTAGGAAGACTTCCACGAATAGGCTCCTCAGTTCCATTTATAGGCGTACCTCCACGGTTAATCTTGTGTAATGGGCTCTTAAATAAATCTCCTGACTTAAAATAGGCAGCAGGAGCAGCTCTCACGGCACGGGAGGGATCTCCCTGAGCGAGTGAGTGACAGCCAGGCAGACTACACTAATGTGTGGGAGTGAGTGGGAATCCTCTGGAACATAGACAGGATGCACCTGACCTGTCGCCCAATGGACGAGCACCGATGAGTCCACTTTATAAGGGTCAGAGGTCACCCTATAGTCCAGTACGTCAATAATTGAGGAAAATCAACAAATTCCAGTCTAGCTGCACATATAATGTTATAGTGAAATGATAGTGCTAATTGAATATACCCGCATTTGTCTGTCTACACACACAAAAATAAACATGAGTTGCATTACCCACCATAGGCTGCACATAGGGTCTACACTAAACCCTGTATGAGCACTAAATTAAAAACCTTATCCTCCAGTACAAGCTTTAAAATGCCGACAATGTCCTCTTACCTCATGCGAAGAACTGCATTATTAAAGCGGACTATGTAATTGTGCTCATGCATTGCTACTTCGTGACATGGCCTTGGCTCTGATATGAGTGCTGTGCTGCAGGCATCTTCGTCATTCTCCTGACTCATCCGTTCTCTCTCTCCTGTCACGGGCATTGAGAGGAGAGGGGGGGATAGGAGGAGAGAGGAGAGAAGAGGAGCCAGCTGCTAACAGGGCACTGAATGCAAATGTTGTTGACTAGAGAGACTGGCAAGAGGAGGAAAGACCCACTCTAACCCAACTCTGTTACCGTGCCTGTCCTAAGCATGGGATTCGATTCTGGCCGGCGGTATGTATCAAGCATCTTAGAGTAGGAGTGCTGATCTAGGATCAGGTTCCCCCTGCCCACCTTATTCATTGTAATCTAAAAGGTTCCAAACTGATTCTAAATCACCACTGAGATGCTAGATAAATATGGGCCCTATGAATGGACTGGCATGATGTTACTCTGTCTGCTGTGGGGTTTACGTCAGTCATGCTAGGGTGTCATGATGATCCTTACCCTTTAAAATACACCTGGTACGATTCCAGCCACACCAAATGAACACGCATATCTATTTCATCCGTTCTAAATGAATGATCAGGCCTTTATGATCTAAACTGGGATACAATGGAAAGATGTCGGTATGCCTGTCCTACGTTCCGTTTGGACAGTCCTTATCAATTCATGTGGACTGTGGAGATCTCCGGGTAATTGCAGTCACAGGCTGCGACCCCATTGCAGCGGGGAGGTTAAAGAGAGTGACAGGCGATAGCGGCCCCTTTGCTCTCTTGCCCCGTCTTACTGAAGCATTAAATGTCTGTGTGGGCACCGCAACAATAGCATCCAACCGGGTTAATTCATATGGACATCCGAAAAGGAAGATATCAACAAATTAGACATCTAAATTTAGGTGATGATTAAGAACATGTCTGTCTGGTTAGCTCGGGACCAGGAAGTGGGTGGTCATTAATCCATCAGATGGGCCAATTGAAATAGTTTACCTGTTGCACTCTGGTCCAACTGCTAATTATGATATTTCAAGTTTTTTTTATATATACGTATATACAGTGAGCGCCAAAAGTCTCGGGGCACTTGTGGTTGTTGTTGTTGTTTTGGCTCTGTACTCCAGCATTTCTTAAATGATACAATGGCTATGAGGTTAAAGTGCAAACTGTCAGCTTTAATTTGAGGGTACTTTAATCCATATCGGGTAAACCTTTGAGAAATTACAGCACTTTTTGTACATAGTCCCCACATTTTAGGGGACCAAAAGTGTGTATTATATTTGTATTAAAGTAGTAAAAAGTTTAGTATTTGGTCCCATATTCCTAGCACGCAATGATAACATCAAGCTTGTTTGTGACTCTACAAACTTTTTGGATGCATTTGATGTTTGTTTTGGTTGTGTTTCAGATTATTTTGTGCGCAATAGAAATTAATGGTAAATGTGTACTTTTGGAGTCACTTATATTGTAAATAAGAATAGAATATGTTTCTAAACACTTCTACATTCATGTGGATGCTACCATGATTATGGATAGTGCTGAATGAATCGTGAATAACGATGAGTGAGAAAGTTAGACGTAAAAAGATCATACCCGCAAGACATGCTAACCTCTCATGCTAACCAATAGTAGGGGAGGTTAGCATTTTCTGGGGGAGGGGGTATAATATTTGTGCGTCTAACACTCTTACTCACGATTAATTCAGGATTATACGTAATCATGGTAGCATCCACATTAATGTAGAAACATATTCTATTCTTATTTACAATAAAAGTGAGTCCAAAATGACACAATACATTATTTACCATTAGTTTCTATTGGGAACAAAATAATCTGAAACACAACCTAAACAAACAGCAAATGCATCGAACAAATTTGTAGACAGCGAGTGAACATTTAATGAAACAGAGCAATAACGACATCAATGCTGACACAGGGAACAAACTGAGGAGCAGACAGATATAGAGGGGGTAATCAACAAAGTAATGGAGTCCAGGTGAGTCCAATATTGCACCGCTGCACATAATTCTTTATTTAACTAGGCAAGTCAGTTAAGAACAAATTCTTATTTCCAATGACAGCCTAGGAACAGGGGTAGAACAACAGATTTGTACCTTGTCAGCTTGGTGATTCGAACTTGCAACCTCTCGGTTACTAGTCCAATGCTCTAACCACTAGGCTACACTACCACGCCATGATGGAGACAGGTGTGCGTAATGAAGGGCAGCCTGGATATGGGACCAAATACTAAATGTTTGCCTTCTTTAATACACATATGTTAATTTGTCCCAATACTTTTGGTCCCCTAAAATGGGGGGTGTTGCAACTTCCAAAAGTTTCACCTGATATTGATGAAAATACCCTAAAATTAAAGCTGACAATATGCACTTTATGCACAACATGCACCTCCGAGTCATTGTATCATTTCAAATCCAAAGTGCTGGAGTACAGAGCCAAAACAACAACAACAATGTGTCATTGTCCTAATAATTTTGTAGCTCACTGTATTTTTGCATGTTCTACTGGATAAAGGAGAGACAGTGGGAAAGTGTATCACAAAGACAGTGGGCCAGATTTGAACCCACACTGGCATACTTGTGTAATGTAGTCAGTGGCCAAGCCACAAGTCAGTCTAAATCTTTGTTTACATGAAGTTATCTTCCATCCCATATTGTCAGCAAAGAGGGCATAGGCTTCCTCCCTGACCCTTCTCCTGAACATGAGTCTGACCTTACTGTGGGCAGTGTACTGGGCAGGCCGACACAGATTTAAAAGCCTTGCACTGAATGCTGATGAGGGTGTGTCTGCTGTCTGACTCCTAAGCTTTGCAATCCGTACTGTAGACCTACAAAAAGTAACAGCAGTCTTCCATGGGCCATACAGACATGCTTTGAGCCTAGATGCCCTGTGGTTACAAATCTTCAAAAATGAAATAAATGCTGCCCACAAATATATTGGACCTCAAGTCATACTGCAGTGTTGGTTCTCAGCTCACGGGGGGATATCTAACATAAAAAGACTATTCAATCGTAAGAGCGAACAGTGTGCTGTGAATCATTTATGAACAACGACATTAGCGGCATGACCGGGTAAGCTCTATTTGAGTGCCAATAAAATCTGATTAGGCTCTTTTTGCGAGAGACGTGAAAGAGAGCCATTGGCAATAAAAGGACAATTATTATTCTGTTAATGTCTCCCTTAAACCACTCCCCAGGCAGTCCATCTGTGACAGAATAGGCTATATTTATATATTCTACAAACCAACCAACATTATGAGGTGACAGAAAGAATGACGGCTGAAATGTTGTTACATTTAAGAAAAGGGCTTGTTTGCTCAGCAGTGTCACTGTGCTGAATGAGCAATCAGCTGATTGTGTAACATGTGCTGCATGTCTGCGTACTCACACACACACACACACGTAAAGGACTTCAGGCTGCTTGCTTAGCAAGTACCACTTCCTCCTCTTTAAACTCACACCGAGACTCGATCCCAGGACCTCTACCTTGCTAGCACACATGACCACCCTCCTGAAACACATTGCCAGTTGGCATCACGTGAAAAGCTAGCTATTCTGTGGGGACACTTCAAGCTGAGGAGTACGTTTCACACATCCCCATGTGCTACACACACTAATCAGATCATTGACTGACTGATCAGACTGCCATTGACTCTCTGTGGTCCAGTATGTGTTGTGTCTGAGGTTAGGAAGTTGCAAGCAATCTAACATCAGATAATATATATATGTATGCATTTACACAGGCAGCCCAACTCTGATTATTATTTTTTTGACCAGTCAGATCAGCTATTTTGCCAATAATTGATTTGTCGCTAAGCACTGCCCCCCTTGGTTACTGTTACAACCTCAGACAACATTTTTCCGGGATGCTCCATTCCCCATTCAAACTACTGTAGAAAGCGCCTCACAACGATCTCAAACTGTGTTTTTAATACACCATTCAATTAAACACAAACTACCCCTTGCCAATCAGGAGGCTATCGGGCATGTTGTGGTGGACTGTCATTACAATTACTTAACAGGAACCTTGTACAATGAAGTTTGTAGTATGGCTAGCCACTTAATGGCTCTGAATGCACTGTCATACAGTCAAATCCACTACTAACCACTTTTGGAGCTAACTAGTTCTCTTAAGTCATATCCTGATGCCGACAGCAAATGACAGTTGTACTCATAATATAGCTAATTTAGCAGACTAACATACACTGCCGTTCTATAAGGGCTCAGGGCCAGACCCAGACACGAGAGGCAGATGGTTAGTGTTTGATATTTATTACTTCCAAATAGTGGTAGGCAAAAGAATAGTCATGGACAGGCAAAAGGTCAAAACCAGATCAGAGTCCAGGAGGTACAGCGTGGCAGGCAGGCTCGAGGTCACGGCAGGCAGACTGGTCAGGCAGGCCTGTTACAGAGTCCAGAAAACAGGCAAGGGTCAAAACCGGGAGGACTAGCAAAAGAGAGAATAGAAAATGCAGGCGCACGGGAAAAACACGCTGGTTGACTTGAAACAGACAAGACGAACTGGCACAGAGAGACAGGAAACACAGGGATAAATACACTGGGGAAAATAAGCGACACCTGGAGGGGCTGGAGACAGGTGAAACAGATCAGGGGGTGACACCTTCAAAAGTTTGGGAAATGTCCGTGTTTTTGAAAGAAAATTACTTTTTTTTGTCCATTAAAATAACATCAAATTGATCAGAAATACAGTGTAGACATTGTAAAAGTTGTAAATGACTATTGTAGCTGTAAGCGGCTGATTTTTAAAGGAATATCTACGTAGGCGTACAGAAGCCCATTATCAGCAACCATCACTCCTGTGTTCCAATGGCACGTTGTGTTAGCTAATCCTAGTTCATCCTTTTAAAATGCTAATTGATCATTAGAAAACCCTTTTGCAAGTATGTTAGCACAGCTGAAAACTGTTGTTCTGATTAAAGAAGCAATACAACTGGCTTTCTTTAGACTAGTTGAGTATCTGGAGCATCAGTATTTGTGGCTTCAATTACAGGCTCAAAATGTCCCAGAAACAAAGGACTTTCTTCTATTCTCTAGTCTATTCTCTTTCTGAGAAATGAAGGGTATTCCATGCGAGAAATTGCAAAGAAACTGAAGATCTCGTACAATGCTGTGTACTACTCCTTTCACAGAACAGCGCAAACTGGCTCTAACCAGAATAGAAAGAGTGGGAGGCACTGGTGCACAACTGAGCAAGAAGACAAGTACATTAGAGTGTCTAGTTTGAGAAACAGACGCCTCACAAGTCCTCAACTGGCAGCTTCATTAAATAGTACCCGCAAAACACCCGTCTCAACGTCAACAGTGAAGAGGAGACTCCGGGATGCTGGCCTTCCAAAGGCGTCAGCTTAGACCGCTAGACCATCTTATGCCACCTACATTCTTGTTTTAAGGAGAAAATGCAGTCGGAATTGATTTGTAAAAGTACAGTAAAAACAAACCATGAACGTGTCTGCAAGCTTGTCTTGCCTGCAGTGGTACCAACCTTGTTAACTATATTGAAAGCTGCTTTACAGTACCTTCAACAACACCCTCAATAACTCTCCACACATTCAGTAAGCAGGCAAAACTGTGTAAAGGAAGTGTCTAAGGTGTTTCCCAAATGGATCACAATTCCCTTTATAGTGCACTACTTTTGACTAGAGTAGTGCACTATATAAGGGAATAGGGTGCTATTTGGGATGCATTCTAAAAAGGTGCCTTTTGGGATGCATCTGGGCCCAGCCAAAGGCCTCGCTGACCGAATATGTTACCGGAACAATCGTCATGCCCTTTGGCTTCCACAGTCAGAGTGTGTTCCAATCGCTAGAAGGCCAACAAACATGCCTTTCTTCTCTCTCTTTCTATCCCTCTCGCTCCCTCCAGAATTGACAGTCTCTTGGCAATGCGAACCTATGTCTTTATATCAACAAATGAGTGGCCAAACGTGTAGGTGAAAAGCCAACAAAGCCGCCTCTCAGCAAAGATTGCACTTCAGCGGAGCGCGCTTTGACATTAATGGTAACTTACGTGGAAATAGAACCGTTGTCTAGCGTCGTCATAGAACCGCTGTGAGGAGGCCAGTGGTGAAAGAGAACTCCGACTTGCATAGCCATCAGCGTACCGCCGTCAATGAAGACGGAGCATTGAAAACACATCTTTCTTCCAGTTCACATGACAATGTAGCATTGCATGGAACGAATGACTGTGATTACACTACTATGTCATAGCGCCTCTGTGGTCTCTGTGGGCCTTGTCAGCCCTCCCGGTGTATCAGACCTGTTGGCGAAAAACAGCAGCAACCCACACAGACGCTTCAAGCTGAGACCCCACTCACTGTCCGTCTGTCTGGGAGCACTGAGGGGGAGTGCAGACTGTAAACAAGCTCTTTACAGTGACATTCAATAACAGAGTGATTTAAAGCCTAGGCACACGACAGATTCATCACAACAGAATAAAGAAATACATTGGGAAAATAAATATTAGGCTGCCTAGCAAATCTATAGACAACTCCTAGCAAATCTATAGACAACTCCTAGCAAATCTATAGACAACTCCTAGAAAATTGATAGACAACTCCTAGCAAATCTATAGACAACTCCTAGCAAATCTATAGACAACTCCTAGCAAATCTATAGACTACACTAGGAAACCTATAGACAACTGTCTAGAGGGCCTATAGACTACTCCCTAGAGGGCCTATAGACTACTGACTAGAGGGCTATAGACTACTGCCTAGAGGGCCTATAGACTACTCCCTAGAGGGCCTATAGACTACTCCCTTGAGGGCCTATAGACTACTGACTAGAGGGCTATAGACTACTGCCTAGAGGGCCTATAGACTACTCCCTAGAGGGCCTATAGACTACTCCCTAGAGGGCCTATAGACTACTCCCTTGAGGGCCTATAGACTACTGACTAGAGGGCTATAGACTACTGCCCAGAGGGCCTATAGACTACTGCCTAGAGAGCTGAAGTGTAATGATCTCCACAAGTTTTCTTTACAGACAGAACGACAACCTCAGAGGGCAGTGAGTCTTAACCTAAGAGTGTGTTAATATGATTATATAGGGGGGGGGTTGATTGGATCTGCTGGACTAGGGTGAAATTCGCTCTCAGTGGTTTACTCTCCTATAAAAGCCCTCTGTATGTATTTTTGTGAACCCAGGGTTTTTCTTACAGTCGCTAAAGTTCAACTCTCTATTCCGGCACAAAAGACACCCGCTTCTCCAATGGCCTCCCTGGGGTAACACACAGCCCCTTTCTTCCTCTCTTCCAAATCCGCCAGAGAGAAAAGATGGAAAATTGAACCAGTATCTGGCGTTTCCCAGTCCGCCAATCCAATGGCTAAGTGCACCAGAAGGGCTTAGATGACAGGAAGACTGCGGGAGCGCTTAAAGTGCCCCCTCCAGTGAAATTGGCAGGCTTAGCAGAAAGAGAGAGAGAGAAAGAGAGAGAGAGAACAAAGGAGTGAGAGAGAAAGAGAGAGAGAGAGGGAAGACACTAAAACAGAGGGTGTACAGTCCCTTCACAACGTAACACTCAAAAGCAACATGACGCACAGAGACTCAGTGGTCCCCAACAAATATACTGCATGATTAATCAAATGCTTTTATCTCAGATTTACCTAAAGGTACAGTGTTGCAATGACACCAAAACAATCCAGATTTTGTGGTGGTCCTGTGTGGCAGAGTTGATGGAGCATGGCACTTTCAATGCCAGGGTTGTGGTTTAGATTTTAGCTGGCGACACCCATACGACAATGTATGCACACACTACTTCAAGTCACCTTGAATAAAAGCGCCTGCAAAACAACATATATTATTATACCACTATTGACTAAAATGTGAAGAGTAGAGAAGCCATCTTTCCAAGATGACTTGACCTTTGACCTCATCGTAAAGGGCCAAGAGTGAAATGTCATGAGTAGAGGTTATGCCATCAGTGTGTCTCACCCATCCCCTCTGGACACATCCTTCCTCTTTAATAGTCTGTCATTTTATGTGGGAGATATAGACTCCTCATGGTCTGGACAAGCAACATTTCACAGTAGAAAATGATGGCCTCACTGTTGGGCATGCGTATTACGCACATTCAGCTACACAAATCAGCAACCATTTATAATTTACGTCCTTGCTGGCGTCGGAGATAAGCGCAAAACCCTGAACAAATTAAACTTGGGAGGTTCGGGGATCACACAGTTGCACCCCAAACAACACGACACATTATTACGGAGTAAAAAAAAAACGCGAGACCCCTCTGGGAATTCCAGCCACATCAGAGAGACAAGCATGGGGAAAAGAGAGAAAGAGAGACAGCTGTGGAAGATAAAAGATGTTCAAATATTCAAAATCCTCAGCTCGCCTCCAAAGCATACCCTGTAATCCGCTTGCATTGGGATATATCGGCAGCACAGAGGACACTCAGTTTACCAGTGGACTAACGGAGGGCTGCGATCCGCTAGTGTGTTTAACTACACACTGTCAACCTAACACATCCAGGGTGTCTACAGACATGGAATGAGATTAAACCGATGAAGGCAGCCCAGCTGTCGAACCATTGATGTTTATGAAACGTATTGCATCGAAGACATGAGAGAGTGCAGCTCTTCTCTTTTCTAAGTGTCCACAGACATCAACCACGAGCCCCTTTCTTAACGGGATAGGCAACCTGGAAGCACCCAACCATCTTCATATTACTTCCTTTTATCAGTGTGTAGCACAGAAGTCCTGTATAGTTGGCCAGAGACAGGCGGATTCTGATTCCACTCTAGCTGTCTTTCCTGATCTCTAGCCCAAAGGGAGATGCTCTGCTCTGTGTAATACTGCCCCTTTGATTGCTTTCACAGGCCTGATCCTGAACCAGTTATGGAGTGCACTGTTGTCATGATGACTCTGCAAAACATGGAAAATGAAAAAACAAAATGCACTGATCCCCAGAGGACCTTATAGGACAGTTATGTTCTGTCATATAACACCACTAGTAGTTGTGATGGCAATGGGGCCCATTGCAGCAAAACAGCACATAGGCCTACATACCAGGGGATGGAACCAGTTCAGGGAACAGAACCGAAAACCGGAAAATAACATTTGTGGAACAGAATCAGAAACAAAAGTGATCTATACAGTTCCGGAACAGAACTGTAATTTTAAAAGCATGGGAACCAGTTAATAACATTCTTTTACATTCCGGGATTTTTTTCAGTCCCACAAAAAAATGCTACAAAGCGCCTATGAAAAACTCTCACTCTGTCACTCAGAAACGTCTTCCAGTGTCTGCCTACCAGCTGAAAATCTTTGACAGTGTGGGTACACGTGTGTGTAGGCAACCTGCCCCTCCCTCTCCGAAGCTTAGGCTATTGACGTTACAAGTGTGATTCAGAAATTAGGGAGATATTTTTATTTAGAGAAGAATGGATTCACTTTTCAATGCTAGTTATGGATACTATAATTATCACGTTTCACATTGGATTAATTAAAGCGCTGGGCATCTTGTTATGACATGCCATATCTGAATTAGGCCAACAGAATTATATCTATGAAGCGGCGGCTTCTTCGGGTGAACTTTGAATGTCATTGAACTTCTGAGAGTTGACGTAACATTGGACCAGAGCTAGCTAGGCAGAATTAAAAACCCCTCTTACCTTTGTAGTTAAGCCAAGCCTCCTCATCCACCCTCTCTCTCTGTTTCCCCACCTGCAGAATTTCAGTCGCAACTCGCGCCCAACATTTGTCTGTCCATCGCACATGTAAACAATAGAAAGCTCCTCTATCTGCACTGATTGAGGAAGTAACTTTATGTAGAACCAAAAAAAAATACTATTTCAGAGGTTTAGAAATGAACAGAAAGGAACTCTATAATCTGGTACTTTTTTGGGGGGGTTGAACCAGAACTTTATTTTGCAGGTCAGAACAGTGGAACGGAATGAAAGAAATCATGGTTATGTTCAGAACGAAACGATTGGAAAAATAACTTAGGTTCCAACTCCTGCAACATACACAATGCAATTTGCAGCAGGATGAAAGGAAACTAAGGGAAGCATGTAGAAGACCGTGGAGAGGAGAGGTTTCCGGCACAGAGTCCATCATTAACTAATAAGCCAGGCCAGGCAAGAGGATAGTGGGTAATTGCTGCTGCCCCATCCATGCTACAGCTCATGATGCCACAGCAGACAACGACATGCAGTGATGAGGTTAACAGAAGAACGTCTTTAAGGGGGAAGCAGCTTGCACCTAGCATCTATAACAAGGGGAAACATTTACCTTGCACAGATTGAATTAAAGAGAAATAAGGCTTAGACAGGCAGAGCAAAAGGATTTCGCTGATTTAAGGGGGGAATGGTTTACCGCTATCAGAGATAAGAGACGGCAAGGAAGTGCGAGGGGAGGAGGGAAAAACTCATTCAATATGCTACTTGTTCTGGGCCAAATGAACTAAAACCGCGTGACACCATGTGACTTACAGTAGACTTGCTGTGTCACTCACCTCTTGCTCCATGTGAGAGCTCGCCGCCTCTCAATTGGTGACACAGCGACAGCCCTGAAAAACGACTATATGCATGTGACGTTTTGTTGTTGTTTGTTTATTTTCGCTTCATTTTGTTAATTCATTTTTTCCCTTTCTATGTACTTAATTTAATAATAATAATTTTTTGTGGGCTTCAATAATTGCTGAACCCTGGCCGTGACCCCACTCTCCCAGTGTGTCTCAGGGGGAGTTGGGATATGGAAAAAAAAAACACATTTCCATTTCACACCAACACATTTGTACAACACTTGTACGTGTGTTTGTGGAACAGGTCAAACATAACCACCCTGTGTTTTGACCGTTTGATTTGTCCTATTTCACACATGTACGCGTGCGTGAATTAGAAAGTGTGTTTTTTTTTGCTTATCCCAACTCCCCCTGAGACACTCTCAGAAAGTGTGTACTTATCTTTTGAGCACTTATCTGACCTTCTGCCCTAGATCTTATCCATCCCTTTATCTTGTTACATGTTTTTCCTCCTCATTGTCTGAAGAATATTTCCTTCCTCAGGGTTCAATCCTCTCACTTAATGCATGCTGTCCATTGCACTCAGGCTCTAGAGAGGGGGGTTGAACCCTTAGGAACCTCAGCCACTGATAACAGATATTAGTTTTTCCCCAAATACTCTTGATAGTCTTAAGGCGTAAGCATGCTTCCCAGCTGAAAAAGTTCAGTGGAGTTTGAGCATATATTATGACGACATTTTGTTAATGTTCGTTTTGGACTTAGGTTTGTTTTTTTTTCCTCAGCTGTTCGGGCACAGAATTTTTTTTCTGGAGGCAATCCGAAGTTGGAGCCAAAGTTCATGCCCCATCGTCGGTGATTGGTCAACAGTAGGGATTCTTCAATAAAGTCTTTGTAGTCATTCATTGAGAGATGATTCATTTTCATGCACATTTTTTCACTGAAAAACACTACAAGAACATCTTAGTTAGATGTAAAATTGCACGACTAAGACAAAAACGTCAAAATGAAAGACCGATTTCTTAAGTTTCTCAAAAGAATTCTGACTATATTGAGAAATTGTATTCTGGCTACGGCGTCTCAAAATTGACAAACAGTACTATTATTGTTTTTTTCCCTCTTTTTTTCAAGCGAAAGTGTTATGTGAGTATGCGAGCGCACTCATTTGGTTCGGCTAGCTGAGTTTGGCTAGGCCCCAGCCGAACTGAAGCATGCTGACGCCATTATCCTACCCTCATCTCTGGTTGTTGGTGGCTGGTTTACTGCAGCACAAGCTGACCAAGAGGACCAACTGACTGGGTGGATAAAGCAGAACGGGAACAATGTGTTCATATACGTGTATTTATCATACTAATGACCTCATGTTGATATGGAGTAAACTAGGTAGCCTTCACTGTGCTTGCGGTACAGTTGCCATTGGTCCAAAACTGTCATGCCACTTCTAGGCCTACACGGTATGTGGACTAGGAAGTGAGCTTCTGATTTATTTATTTTTTACCGTAGTTTACACAGTTTATAAGCCATAGAGATTGGTCAGGGATTCTGGATCATAGGCATGCATTCTGTGTTAGGAAAAGTTTGTCGGAAATAGATCAACCAGAGGGCTCATAAATATGTTTTAGGGATACGTTCCAGGACCAAAGAGGCTACAAGGACACTTTACTCGTGTACCCTTGTATAAAACCTGGTATAAAACCCACTTCCTACATAATTTACATTAAGTCAGAGAATGCCGTGATGGAGTCCCCAAGTTGGAATGGCTACAATTCTATAGACCATAGACCATATAGCTGTAGTTTTGGCTACATGGCTGGAAATGGTTCAACTCTGAGACTATCGATCACTACAGAATAAGAACAAATCCTAGACGTAGAATTACTAGTCTGCAGCTAAATATTACGTACATTTAGGACGAAAATACCGACAACTGCCGAAACATCTATTCTAAGAACATGATACGCATGACGTATCCATTATGAACACAACCCAATCGACTTTCTGTCGATGATTGACTCTTCAGCAGACGGACCAGCAATTCCAACACAGAAGACAACAATGACACACAGGCGTAAATATATACATTGCAATTATTCTGGAATGATTGGCCGTTCATGTGCAAAGGATTAGCATTTCAATTAATATAATTATCAACTGTGTGTAGTGAATCCATTTTGTTTTTCCGCTCTCTCAGTCCCCACCCTTTTACTTTGTCTACAAAGCCGTCATATCGCTAGGGACTTTTTATTTGAATCATTTAGTAACCCAAATATCTACTGTTTGTTTGTTATGCAATTCTGTGTGATTATTTAGTTAGGTAGTAAATAAATAATTAAGCCAATTTGTGTATCGCTGATTCATGATTTAGGCTAGGGTTCGTGCAGATATCCATGGGTTTGCGACGTTCAGTAATGAGAACTGATGAGGTAATAATAATTAATTAATAGAAGACTGTAACTGATCAGATATTGAAATATCTGAAGAGTTATAGTCGGAAAATTATAACTCTGTAAATATCAACATTTTCCATGGTGCCCCGACTTCCTAGTTAATTATTGTTTACATGATTAGTTTAACCCATTTAATCCCAACTTTTTCCCAGACATGAAAATATCCAAATCTTGTGTCATTGATAAGCCTTTGAAATAATCAATCATATTATTATTTTTTTCATGGAAAAGTAGGTGAAAAGGTGTGTTTTATGGTCGGTCACAATTGTGACCGGTGGGACAATGTGATGTATAATGAATTGACATATTTCTCCTATGCAGTCATGAAAATTCTTATATATCCCAGCCCAGTTATTAACACATTTAAAACTGTCACTGGCAGTCCCCAGCATTGCTACTAGAATGCCCCAACATGTTCTAGTGTGACCATTTTACATATCAAAAACCCTTACACAACACCAATATGAATACTGAGAGCAAAAAACAACAACCATCAACGTATTTCAACATTGTTACTTTATTGTAACATACATTGTAACATTGTTACTTTAGTGCTACATGTATTGAAACATTAATATTGTAACATTTGAACTTGTAATTTAGTGAAATATCCATTGTAACATTGCCATTGTGTCATTTTAGTGCAACATTCATCAACAACTGTATAGCAGTTGTGTCATTCATTCACATTGAACATAAAGGTAACATTTAGGATAGAGGTAGCCTGTAGAACATGCATTCAAGTAGAGGCCTACACTGAAAAAAAAAAAAATATATATATATATATATATATATATATACACACACACACACACACATACATACATACATATATATATATTATAGAGGTAGTCTTCAAAACCAAGTGCACGATTAGTTTGTGCATCACTATTTTGAACTACGATCAGTCAGACCTACTGTCATACAGTATGTCTTGAATCAATTGATCCTCTTTTCCAGAAACATTTCAGTACATTTGATACTTTTTCCCTTTTTTGTCAACTTTTCTTTTCTTCCTGGAGTCCGTTGTACTGCTTCTCCTCACCCTTTATTGACTTTTCTATTTTTCTTTTATTGGCTTTTTCCAGCCCTTTTTCATTCGCTCTTATCTCCTTTTCTACTGCCCATGGTATATCTTATAGCACTCAATGTGCAGTGACGCTTTGCATTTCTCACATGCATAGATAGTGCGTGTAACAATGACGACATCTATGGAACCGGTGCATCGTGTTGATTGGCCAGTGAGAAGCGTTGTTATATCTTGCCTGATCTTCAACAGTAGCAGCCAGTAGAGATCTCCTTCTGTGCCTCAGTGGTTTTGTGCCAAACTTTTGCATAAGAGACTGTGCCACTATCCGTGAGAAGGTGAGCAGGTTGATGGTCCCTCCCATAACGTCTCTGTAAAATAAATGGCTGTTTACGAGTGCACTGTTGAGAGACCATGCAAAGATGTGCCACCAACACTTCTTAGACCTGATCGAGATATGGAATCTGGAAACCTGTAGGTTGTGAAGTTCAACACCACCCATGTGCTCATTGTATCGGTTGATGCATTTTGGTTGTGGGACCTTGTCAAAGGCACGTCGCTCCTTGTTCCATCTCTTGACAGAGGTCTCACTGTATTTCTCCTCCATGTTTGTTGCCACTGTGACGATGTTATTGTCTTTCTAACGGACCAACAACTTGTCTCCTTGGGTCAGAACCTCAGAGGTTCCCCAGGTAACTTCATGAAGTCCTTCTGTGGCTTGAATGGGACATCAAACAGATGATTTTGCCTCATCGTTCCAGAGGTCCCATATCTTCTTTTTGTCATTTCATCGAGGAGTGCAAGCGGTTGTCATGAAGGAACTTGCAACCTTGAGGCACCTGAGATTGCTCTGCAACACCAAGAACAACACTGGGTCCATGACCCAATCCAGTCTCAGGGAAGAGGGTGTGGGGTGGTGAGGGGTAGGTCATCATCACTGATAACGTTGTTCCTGTCACGATCAGTTTGCATAGGTTCAGCATATACATTCAACAGCCTGGCTGGCAAATGGCCTGTCTCCCCCTCATAGTCCATATCTGACCCATCGCTATCACAATCTCTGAGGGATAACTGCAATGTTGCACACCTTGTCTGAGCAGTCACCGAGATCCAACATATCCAGAACTCGACTCAAAGTTAAACTAAAAGATAGAACAGAGTAGAGAGTTAGGTAGAACAAGAACTATGTATGTGTATAAATATGTGTATACCTAGATGCACTGTGTTATCCCGCCGGTCACTATTGTTGCCGTCAACATGTCTACTCATTCTATGACCACACTGAACAAAGTTGAGTAATTGCATATGCATATATCAATACTAGACACCTTAAAGATGATGTGTACTAAAAACCGTTGTCCTATCTTAATGTTAACATACTTCACTAACCTTTTGTTTGGGAGCTTTGATGCAGCCATTGTCTTCTCATGGTGCAACCAGGAAGTAAACCGCTCTGGTCATGTGACAATTTACACTAACTATGTGACACTGCATATATTTCATTGAGACCCTTTATTATTAAAATTTTTGCTGGAAATGCATTGTTATATCATTCAGTAAAAATTTTAGGCTTATAACTGGAAACATTTTTTTACGGTCACTATTGTGACTGATGGGATTAAATAGGTTAATTAAACCTAGAGAACTGATTTGATATAAATAAGTCTCCACATTTAATGATAGTCCAGACACGACAGTACAATACTTTATTCTAAAATGTAGGAAATTGTATTATAAATTATAAATATAAATAATTATAAATATATATAAATAAAAATGTTATATAAAAAAATCACTATATAAAAAATTACTTTTACATAAGTATTCAAACCCTTTACTCAGTACTTTGTTGAAGCACCTGGTCACGATAACCAAACCCACCCGCAGCACGCGCAGGTATATCTCACTGGTCATCCCCAAAACCAACACTGCCTTTGTCCACCTTTCCTTCCAGTTCTCTGCTGCCAATGAGTGGAACGAATTGCAAAAATCGCTGAAGCTGGAGACTTATATTTCCCTCACTAACTTTAAACATCAGCTATCTGAGCAGCTAACCGATCACTGCAGCTGTACACAGCCCATCTGTAAATAGCCCACCCAATCTGCCTACCTCATCCCCATATTGTTTTTATTTACTTTTCTGTCTTACCTCCTCACACCATTTTCACACACTGTATATAGACTTCCTTTTTTCCCTATTGTGTTATTGACTGTACGCTTGTTTATTCCATGTATAACTCTGTGTTGTTGTTTGTGTCGCACTGCTTTGCTTTATCTTGGCCAGGTTGCAGTTGTAAATGAGAACTTGTTCTCAACTAGCTTACCTGGTTAATTTAAATAAAGGTGAAATAAAAATAAATAAAAAACAGAATCAGGTTTTCTTGGGAACGACACTCAAAGCTTTGTGATGTTAATACACCTGTATTTGGGGAGTTTCTCCCATTCCTCGCTGCAGATCCTCTCAAGCTCTGTCAGGTTGCATTGGGAACGTTGGTGCACAGCTATTTTCAGGTCTCTCCAGAGATGTTAGATCGTGTTCATGTCCGAGCTCTGGCTGGGCCACTCAAGGACATTCAGAGACTTGTCCCGATGCCACTCCTGCGTTGTCTTGGCTGTGTGCTTGGGGTCGTTGTCCTGTTGGAAGGTGAACCTTCGCTCCAGTATGAGGTCCTGAGCGCTCTGGATTAGATTTTCATCAAGGATCTCTCTGTACTTTTCTCTGTTCATCTTTGCCTCGATCCTGATTAGTCTTCCAGTCCCTGCCTCAGACAAACATCCCCACAGCATGATGCCGCCAGGTTTCCTCCAGACGTGACGCATGGCACTCAGGCCAAAGAGTTCAGTCTTTTTTTCATCAGACCAGATAAACTTGCTTCTAATGGTTTGAGAGTCTTTAGGTGCCTTTTGCAAACTCCAAGTGGGCTGTTATGTGCCTTTTACTGAGGACTGGCTTCCGTCTGGCCCTTCTATAATAAAGGCCTAATTGGTGGAGTTCTGCAGAGATGTTTGTCCTTCTGGAAGGTTCTCCTATTTTCACAGAGGAACTCTAGAGCGCTGTCAGAGTGACCATCGGGTTCTTGGTCACCTCCGTGATCACGGCCCTTCTCCCCGATTGCTCCGTTTGGCCTTGTGGCCAGCTCTAGTAAGAGTTTTAGTGGTTCCAAACTTCGTCAATTTAAGAGGGATGGAGGCCACTGTGATCTTAGTTACCTTCAATGCTGCAGAAATGTTTTGGTACCTTTCCCCAGACCTGTGCCTTGACTGAATCCTGTCTCTGAGCTCTACGTAGAATTCCTTTGACCTCATGGCTTGGTTTTTGCTTTTGACATGCACTGTCAACTGTGGGACCTTATATAGACAGGTGTGTGTCTTTCAAAATCATGTCCAATCAAATGAATGTACCACAGGTGGACACCAATCAAGTTGTAGAAACATCTCAAGGATGATCAATGGAAACAGAATACACCTGAGCTCAATTTTAAGTCTCATAGCAAAGGGTCTGAATACTTATGTCAATAAGGTTTCTGTTTTTTTTATTTTTAATACATTTGCAAAAATGTGTAAAAACCTGTTTTGGCTTTGTCATTATGGGATATTGTGTGTAAATTGTTTTATTTAATACATTTTAGAATAAGGCTGAACCGTAACAAAACGTGGAAAAATACAAGGAGTCTGAATACTTTCCGAAGGCAATTTACATTTAAATGTACATTGCATCTTTGTCTTACCAGTTGTTGTGGCTGGCAATGTGACCTTCTTGCTCTGCAGTGTCAAGTTTAATGTAAATATTAGTATCACAGAAGCAGGTAGTAGGCCAGACAAACAGATTTTTACGAAATCCTCAAAATCAATAAATCAGAGCACGTTTTTGGCTCATTCAGTGGTATTTACCTGATTAAGTAGAATCCTGTTGGAAAATAATGTTAAAAGTAACATATATATTCCTACTTCCTGTTGTCATTTATTTTTATTCATAGCTGAGTGTCAAAACACCTGTTTTACTGTAAATGTCCAAATTCATAATCAATATGCTGAAATAAGTTGAGATATTTTGAAGACCAATACATAAAAAATTACTCCCTACACACCAATGTGTCACACTTGTGTTCAGATTACTCGTACTTTGCTAAATTAGTACCTTATTAAGTGCACATGCACCAACTTTTAACAGTCACTTTGGACTGAAATTGATTTGCTTGTTCTACTTTAATCAATAGCCTGCACAAATTAATCACATACATCAATATTTTATTGAAATCAATGGAACTGATAGGTACCGTTTGCGCTCTTCCAACAGACAAAACTGAATGAATTTGGGTATAAAACCAGTCGATAGATGAGAACCTGTGGTAGCCATTTATCATTATATAAAATAATTCCCAGTGTCAAAATAGTTCAATATTTCGAATTAAGATGATAGTAAATTAAGCACATTCACCTTTTTTCAACAATGACATCTATTTCTTACTACTTCAACCATGGATAGAGTTAAAAAATGTTCCTAAACACAATTTAACCGGAGCTTCGATAGGGACTGTGCAGCAGGCTGAACGTCTGACGTCCCTACCAGTAACCACAGACTAGCCGGTAAGCTTTGAAATCGTTCAACAATGCGAGCAACTTTTCCTCTAAAAAATATTAGCTACATTCTTGAATAATGCAACCAAACCATATTACACTCTTGAATATTGTAACGATTCACAAACACTGGGAGATTTTCTCATTCGAACACATATTAAATGTAGCTTGCAAGACAATAACACACCTAGTAACATTAGCATATCAAACATGAACGTTTAACCCTCTCATACGAATATAAAAGTGCAGTTTCAGCGTATTAAAGTTACCTTGGAAATAGGGTTGGGCGGTATCCAATTTCTTTGTATATATATATATATATATATATATATATATATATATATATACGCACAACGCACAATGTCTCTGTTGTAACCAATAAGCTTGATCTTGATATTTAGCCACTTAGCAGCAAGTTAGTAAACCAAATGTATAGCTGGAGCCCTGAACTGGATATAAATTATTTGACACATCTTAGATTTCTTATAGTTATACTTGACCTGTAGTTCTAAGCAGAGCACCCCTGGTATTGAAAATCATACCGTCAGTATTTGAAAATACCCCGGTATATGGTATGAACTAGAGGTCGACCGATTAATCGGAATGGTCGATTAATTAGGGCCGATTTCAAGTTTTCACAACAATCGGAAATCGGTATTTTTGTGCGCAGATTTTTATTTTTTTTACACCTTTATTTAAATAGGCAAGTCAGTTAAGAACACATTCTTATTTTCAATCACGGCCTAGGAACGGTGGGCGAACTGCCTCGTTCAGGGGCAGAAAAACAGATTTTCACCTTGTCAGCTCGGGGGACCCAATCTTGCAACCTTACAGTTAACTAGTTCAACGCAATAACGACCTGCCTCTCTCTTGTTGCACTCCACAAGGAGACTGCCTGTTACGCAAATGCAGTAAGCCAAGGTAAGTTGCTAGCTAGCATTAAACTTATCTTATAAAAAACAATCAATCACAATCACTAGTTAACTACACATGGTTATTGATATTACTAGATATTATCTAGCGTGTTCTGTGTTGCATATAATCTGACTGAGCATACAAATATACAAGTATCTAAGTATCTGACTGAGTGGTGGTAGGCAGAAGCAGGCGCGTAAACATTCATTCAAACAGCACTTTCGTGCGTTTTGCCAGTAGCTCTTCGTTGTGCGTCAAGCATTGCCCTGTTTATGACTTCAAACCTATCAACTCCCTAGATGAGGCTGGTGTGACCGAAGTGAAATGACTGGCTAGTTAGCATGCGCTAATAGAGTTTCAAACTTCACTCGCTCTGAGCCTTGGGGTGATTGTTTCGCTTGCTCTGCATGGGTAACGCTTCGATGTGGTGGCTGTTGTCGTTGTGTTGCTGGTTTGAGCCCAGGGATGAGCGAGGAGAGGGACAGAAGCTATACTGTTACACTGGCAATACTAAAGTGCCTATAAGAATATCCAATAGTCAAAGGTTAATGAAATACAAACGGTATAGAAGGAAATAGTCCTATAATAACTACAACCTAAAACTTCTTACCTGGGAATATTGAAGACTCATGTTAAAAGGAACCACCAGCTTTCATATTTTTACCTTTATTTAACTAGGCAAGTCAGTTAAGAACAAATTCTTATTTTCAATGACAGCATAGGAACAGTGGGTTAACTGCCTGTTCAGGGGCAGAAAGACAGATTTGTACCTTGTCAGCTCGGACGTTTGAACTTGCAACCTTCCGGTTACTTGTCCAACGCTCTAACCACTAGGTTACCCTGCCTCCCTATATGTTCTCATGTTCTGAGCAAAGAACTGAAACGTTAGCTTTCTTACATAGCACATATTGCACTTTTTCGTTCTTCTCCAACACTTTGTTTTTGCATTATTTAAACCAACTTGAACATGTTTCATTATCTACTTGAGGTTAAATTGATTTTATTGATGTATTATATTAAGTTCAAATAAGTGTTAATTCAGTATTGTTGTAATTGTCATTATTACAAATACTTAAAAATTGGCCGATTAATCGGTATCGGCTCTTTTGGTCCTCCAATAATCGGTATTGGCGTTGAAAAATCATAATCGGTCGACCTCTAGTATGAACGGTATATCGCCCAAGCGTAGTTGGAACAAACTAGGCTTAATTTTATAGTGACAATTACAACAATACTGAATTAACACTTATTGTATATACTTGTTCTCCCCACTGTGTGTGTGTGTAATATATATATATATATATACACACACACACACACACAGTGGGGAGAACAAGTATTTGATACACTGCCGATTTCGCAGGTTTTCCTACTTACAAAGCATGTAGAGGTCTGTCATTTTTTTTAATCATAGATACACTTCAATTGTGAGAGACGGAATCTAAAACAAAAATCACATTGTATGGTTAAGTAATTCATTTGCATTTTATTGCATGACATAAGTATTTGATCACCTACCAACCAGTAAGAATTCTGGCTCTCACAGACCTGTTAGTTTTTCTTTAAGAAGCCCTTCTGTTCTCCACTTATTACCTGTATTAACTGAACCTGTTTGAACTCGTTACCTGTATAAAATACACCTGTCCACACACTCAATCAAACAGACTACAACTTCTCCACAATGGCCAAGACCAGAGAGCTGTGTAAGGACATTAGGGATAAAATTGTAGACCTGCACAAGGCTGGGATGGGCTACAGGACAATAGGCAACCAGCTTGGTGAGAAGGCAACAACTGTTGGCGCAATTATTAGAAAATGGAAGAAGTTCAAGATGACGGTCAATCACCCTCCGTCTGGGGCTCCATGCAAGATCTCACCTCGTGGGGCATCAATGATCATGAAGAAGGTGAGGGATCAGCCCAGAACTACACGGCAGGACCTGGTCAATGACCTGAAGAGAGCTGGGACCACATTCTCAAAGAAAACCATTGGTAACACACTATGCCGTCATGGATTAAAATACTGCAGTGCACGCAAGATCCCCCTGCTCAAGCCAGCGCATGTCCAGGCCCGTCTGAAGTTTGCCAATGACCATCTGGATAATCCAGAGGATGAATGGGAGAAGGTCATGTGGTCTGATGAGACAAAAATAGAGCTTTTTGGTCTAAACTCCACTCGCTGTGTTTGGAGGAAGAAGAAGGATGAGTACAACCCCAAGAACACCATCCCAACCATGAAGCATGGAGGTGGAAACATCATTCTTTGGGGATGCTTTTCTGCAAAGGGGACAGGACGACTGCACCGTATTGAGGGGAGGATGGATGGGGCCATGTATCGCGAGATCTTGGCCAACAACCTCCTTCCCTCAGTAAGAGCATTGAAGATGGGTCGTGGCTGGGTCTTCCAGCATGACAACAACCCGAAACACACAGCCAGGGCAACTAAGGAGCGGCTCCGTAAGAAGCAGCTCAAGGGCCTGGAGTGGCCTAGCCAGTCTCCAGACCTGAACCCAATAGAACATCTTTGGAGGGAGCTGAAAGTCCGTATTGCCCAGCGACAGCCCCGAAACTTGAAGGATCTGGAGAAGTTCTGTATGGAGTAGTGGGCCAAAATCCCTGCTGCAGTGTGTGCAACCCTGGTCAAGAACTACAGGAAACGTATGATCTCTGTAATTGCAAACAAAGGTTTCTGTACCAAATATTAAGTTCTGCTTTTCTGATGTATCAAATACTTATGTCATGCAATAAAATGCTAATTAATTACTTAAAAGTCATACAATGTGATTTTCTGGATTTTTGTTTTAGATTCCATCTCTCACAGTTGAAGTGTACCTATGATAAAAAAATTACAGACCTCTATACACTTTGTAAGTAGGAAAACCTGCAAAATTGGCAATGTATCAAATACTTGTTCTCCCCACTGTATATATATGCACACTAGTTTGAGAAACAGACGCCTCACAAGTCCTCAACTGGCAGCTTCATTAAATAGTAACTGCAAAACACCAGTCTCAACGTCACTAGTGAAGAGGCGACTCCAGGATGCTGGCCCTCTAGGCAGAGTTCCTCTGTCCATTGTCTGTGTTCTTTTGCCCATCTTAATCTTTTCTTTTTATTGGTCAGTCTGAGATATAGCTTTTTCTTTGCAACTCTGCCTAGAAGGCCAGCATCCCGGAGTTGCCTCTTCACTGTTGACGTTGAGACTGGTGTTTTGCAGGTACTATTTAATGAAGCTGCCAGTTGAGGACTTGTGAGGCGTCTGTTTCTCAAACTAGTGTGCATATATACAGTGGGGAGAACAAGTATTTGATACACTGATGTTTATTGGCAATTTCTCGCATGGAATAGCCTTCATTTCTCAGAACAAGAATAGACTGATGAGTTTCAGAAGAAAGTCCTTTGTTTCTGGTCCTTTTGAGCCTGTAATCAAACCCACAAATGCTGATGCTCCAGATACTCAACTAGTCTAAAGAAGGCCAGTTTTATTGCTTCTTTAATCAGAACAACAGTTTGCATATGTGTTAACATAATTGCAAAAGGGTTTTCTAATGATCAATTAGCCTTTTAAAATGATAAAGTTGGAATAAATAACACAACATGCCATTGGAACACAGGAGTGATGGTTGCTGATAACGGGCCTCTGTACACCTACATATTCCATAAACAATAAGCTGTTTTCAGCTACAATAGTCATTTACAACATTAACAATGTCTACACTGTATTTCTGATCAATTTGATATTATTTGAATGTACAACAAAAAAGAAAACGTTTTTTTTTTCAAATACAATACATTTTCTAAGTGACCTCAAACGTTTGAACGGTAGTGTATATATATGTTTATATACTAGATTCTTGACATATCTCAGTCTAATATACACTACATGTGGACACCTGCTGGTCGAACATCTCATTCCAAAATCATGGGCATTAATATGGAGTTAGTCCCCCTTTGCTACTATAATAGCTTCCACTCTTCTGGGAAGGATGTCCACTTGATAGAACATTGCTGTGGGGACTTGCTTCCATTCAGCCACAAGTGCATTAGTTAGGTCGGGCACTGATGTTGGGCGATTAGGTCTGGCTCACAGTCAGCATTTCAATTAATCAAAAAAATGTTTGATGGGGTTGAGGTCAGGGCTCTGTGCAGGCAATTCAAGTTCTTCCACACCGATCTCGACAAACCTTTTGATGGACCTTGCTTTGTGCACCAAATTGGAAAGGGCCTTCCCCAAACTGTTGCCACAAAGTTGGAAGCACAGAATTGTCTACAATGTTATTGAATTCTGTAGCATTAAGATTTCCCTTCACAGGAACTAAGGGGCCTAGCCCGAACCCTGAAAAACAGCCCCAGACCATTATTCCTCCTTCACCAAACTTTACAGTTGGCACTATGCATTGGGGCAGGTAGCATTCTCCTGGCATCCGCCAAACCCAGATTCGTCCATCGGACTGCCAGATGGTAAAGCGTGATTCATCACTCCAGAGAACGTGTTTCCACTGCTCCAGAGTCCAATG
The DNA here is from genome assembly GCF_013265735.2 of Oncorhynchus mykiss. Lineage (NCBI taxonomy): Eukaryota > Metazoa > Chordata > Actinopteri > Salmoniformes > Salmonidae > Oncorhynchus > Oncorhynchus mykiss. The sequence goes on from NC_048579.1 coordinate 30,250,871, forward strand.
GTGGCGAACTATACACCACTCCAGCCGACACTTGGCATTGCACATGGTGATCTTAGGCTTATGTGCGGCTGCTCGGCCATGGAAACACATTTCATGAAGCTTCCGACAAACAGTTATTGTGCTGATATTGCTTCCAGAAGCAGTTTAGAACTTGGTAGTGAGTGTTGCAACCGAGGACAGACGATTTTTACTCGCTTCAGCACTCGGCAGTTCCGTTCAGTGAGCTTACGTTGCCTAACACTTTGCGGCTGAGCCGGTGTTGCGCCTAGATTTTTCTAATTCATAATAACAGCACCTACAGTTGACTGGAGCAGCTCTAGCAGGGCAGAGATTTGACGTAAGCATTTCGCTGCAACCGCCTATAACATCAGCTAAACTGTGTACGTGACCAATAAACTTTCAGAACATTTTGTTTCGTCACCAATGACTCAGATCATGGATATGCACACAATTTAGTCAATTGCACTACCATTTAATCCAATAGCAAAAAAATACAACAAACATTTCTAAACTGTTATTTTCCATTCGGCATTTTTTTTATAACTTGACAAGCGTATTTTTTTTTTTATCCAATTGCAGATTGTTATACAGCACATACCTGTATGTAGGACAAATCATTAGAAATAGGAGTATTGTAAAGCCATTGGCTACTGTAAAAACATGTATGCCATTTCTGCCCAATGAAACATTGCACAAGATCACCTTTTCTATGTGACTTGTCAACTGATACAGTATCGCCTGTCTACCTGCATTGAAATTCATCAGCTGACAGTGTATCAATGGAATTCAGATCATGAGTAGAATATATTGTTATATACAACCCAGGTATTTCAGCAGTGCATTGTACACTACACTATAATTCCAATTCCAAATGATGGCACATAGAGTGACTGTTTCCACTTCATCCTATTGAAGCCCACTAGCTGATGGAAAATGATGATGTAGTATTTACAGCCACATTCATACATGATTTGGTTTTACCTTCCAACATAGATTGATGTCAAAATGACAGGTTTATGTAGAATTGTATATAAAATATAGAATTGTACAGTGTTCAGGAGTTATCAAACTACTATACGTTAGCGAGTTATTCGTTTTGAGCAGTTTGATTAGGTGATAGTTCATTGCATTGTTAACAAATGACAAGAAAATCATGTCAAAAGCAAAGTGGATATTGCATTTTGAAAAGCAGATGCTTAGATTGAATATACTGTATATCCAAATTGATTAGTGATTAGGTGCAGTGAACAAGTGAAAATGTGCTTAGAGTTTTGAAACCTGAGACATTTTGATGATCTGTTTAGATTTTTGTGCTTAAGAGTTGTGAAAATGGACTACATATTGCACCAAAGTGATAAAAAAACTAATAAAAACGAATTTCCCTGTTGAGGTTATCTAGCTTCTTGCTTTTTTCCCTGGATGGGGGCCAATGGCAGCCAAGGGGGGTAAATACAGTTGAGCTTCCCTTTTTTAAAGCTACTGCTACAATTTCAGAATCTAACAGGCTGTTACTGCAATTTCAGATGAAAACTCAATAAAACAATTCTAAAATGTAATGAAAATGTCTAGATATTTCAGCTGTTTCAAAAACATTGCTCTGCTATTTAGCTATTAGTATATTTACTGTATGTATGAATGTTTAAACTCAACGAGACAATTCTGTTTACACTGCCCTGCTTATAGGGGGCAACTGTGTGTGAGCTAGCGTTCGAGATGTGAGAGTTTACATTACAGTAATGTCTCTCGAGAATCGATACCTCTCGAGAATTTCTCGAAATTCTCCTTAATTCTTGTAAATGAGAATAGCCCCTTTAATATCAGTTGGTGCATGCGTGCCCCCTACAATCCATCAGTCTAAAGTCTATATTTGACCGCCACTTGCTTAATTAAGGAAATTAAATGAAGCAACATCACATAGCTAACCGACGATAAAGGCTATACATAGGCGATGTTATTTTGACCAGCAATCAATTTCAGATGTAGAATAGAGTACACTGAAGCCCAATGAGTATCCCAATACCATTGGTTGTTTTTCTTCACCGCAAGTCTCACATTTCCTCCCAAGTCGGAACCAGTATGTTAAATGTAGGCGGCTTCGTTAAAATGCGTCTCTTTGCGACAGGACCCAAATGTTTGTTTATTTCACCGTCCTTTAACGATGCGCTCGCTCACTCATACATCGGATCGTGGTGCGTCGGGGATGCCTCGGACGGAATCAATCACTTGATAGGCTAATATATGTCACTCCATAAGAAAGCAGTACAACGGAATGGCAAACTTGACAGTTACTTGAAAAGGGTTGCTGCACTTATAGGTGTTAAAATATGGACTGGACATCAACAAAGCGGCATGTCATGGGTTATAACTGTAAAAAGCAAACCATCAATGGCAAGCGATATTTGCATACCCCCCTTAGTTTCAGTGTTACTATTAGCAAAGAATAAATGGCCAATTCCTTCATATGTATAAACCAAAGAAAATGTCCCATTACATTATCTGATGAAATGTGTTTAATTTATATTCAACATAAAGTAAAGTAGCCCCGCCGTATTATAAATTAGACGCCAGCTTTCAATAGTATCATAGTCATTGCATACATTGTAGTAAATGAAAAATGTAACTATTCCGATATTTTACAATGAAACAAACCAAACTCAGATTATGTCTAATTTGTGCATTTACCTTAAAGTGCGTTGATAGAAAACAGCAAGCACTTCCTGGTTATAATCCTAAACAATTCGCCACCTTTGAATATTAGCTTTATCTTCTCCTAATGAAATCTCGACTGGAGACATAGGAGCTCCACTGTTTGTTTGTCAAGTCCCAGTCTGTAGGCTACTGGCTAACTGTACCTGACGGTCTGTGAGCCGCTGCAGCATCACAGATCGCATGGAACTGCGTTTGGGCTGAGCACGGCATTGGGGAAAAACTGGACTGGAGTTCAGCACCTCGGGACCGAACCAGCTGCCTAATGTATGTACCAGGCAATTGATTTGCACTGTCATTGCATCCCCACTATAAGTACTGATAAAGTAAAACCGGTTTCAACTTTCCCAGATGTGCAATCAGCGAAATTGTAGGCTAGGCCTAATTAGAAAAATTGTGAAGATGCATCGTGATGCCAGCTTCGCAGTTTTCATTAATTCATGTTCCCAGTTAATGAACATACAGTACCTGTCAAAAGTTTAGACACACCTACTCATTCCAGGGTTTTTCTTTATTTTACTATTTTCTACAGTGTAGAATAATAGTGAAGACATCAAAACTATGAAATAACACATACGAATCATGTAGTAACCAAAAAAAGTGTTAAACAAATCAAAATAGATTTTATATTTGAGATTCTTCAAAGTAGACATCCTTTGCCTTAATGACAGCTTTGCAAACTCCTTAAGTTAGCCAATTTTTCTCTTTAATGCAAGGCCATCAGACAAGTTCCTTACTTCTCCCCCCTTCCATTTGCCTCTTCCATTTTTGCGGTAATGCTGCAATTAGTTGGTTGTAGTTTTGAGTAGTGCAGACAGTCATATTTATGATATCATTTACAAAGATATGTTGTTGTTGTTTTTTTTAAAAAAATTATCAATTAGTATATTTGAGTTTAACCACAATATTTGTTGTATTATTTGTTCTGTTTTTTTTCTGGTGGATTAAGCTGAAATTGCAACCAACTTTCCATGTTTTTTTTTTTTAAAGCGATATTTTGGATATTATTTCATTTTCAAATAACCGAAAGTGAGACGTTGTAATCTGAATAAAGGGGGAAAAAAGGCCATTCTTGAACATGGGGGGAGACACTGTTACTAATCTGCAAGAGAACAAGTTTGGATTTTAATATAACCTTTGTATGACTGACGCCTTTAGTGAGACTTCTAATTCTTTACTATTTAATATTTAATGCATATGTTAATTTATGCCTAATCATAAGATGTTATGCTGTAGGATTACCCTCAGTATTTACTGTTTAACATTATTATCAAAGTCCTTGTCTAACTAATATCGGTCGTGTTTTGAAATATGTGCAAAATCAATCACCTACTACTGTGTTTGCTTGATTTCGCTGGTGTTCTTCTTCTTCTTCTTCGTGTGGTTTTCTGGCAGACGAGACACTTTGTTTGGATATTGCTGCCATTCATAGTTTGGCAAGTACATTCCACATTTGATCACAAAAAAAAGGGAAATGGGGAAAAAAGGAAATTGCTCCACCATCTAACCCTGAGTATACATAACAATGAGAACACCTGCTCTTTCCATGACATAGACTGACCAGATGAATCCAGGTGAAAGCTATGCCCCTTATTGATGTTAAATTCACTTCAATCAGTGTAGATGAAATGGAGGAGACAGGTTAAAAGAAGGATTTCTATGCTTTAAGACAATTGAGACATGGATTGTGTATGTGTGCCATTCAAAAGGGTGAATGGGCAAGACAAAAGATTTAAGTGCCTTTGAATGGGGTATGGTTGTATGTACCAGACGCACCGGTTTGTGTCAAGAATTACAAAGCTACTGGGTTTTTCACGCTCAACAGTTTCCCATGTGTATTAAGAATGGTCAACCACCCAAAGGACATCCAGCCAACTTGACACAACTGTGGGAAGCTTTTGACACCTTGTAGAGTCCATGCCCCAACGAATTGAGGCTGTTCTGAGAGCAAAAGGGGGGGATGCAACTCAATATTAGGAAGGTGTTCCTAATGTTTGGTATACTCGGAGTATATTCCACTCTCCCCATCCCCAACACATCCCACCACCCCTTCCGACTACTTTGGCCCCAACTGGGAGGCTGTAACCCCTTCTCTCAAAACGCCCTGTTGTTTTTCTGCACTAAAATCTCTGATTCCCAAAAATGTATCTTTTGAAGTTACTACCAATTCAATCTTCTGGGATTTCCTTTCCATCTGTGCAGCACAATTGATGACCATAGCAATAAACGCCAAGAAGCCAACCTTACTAAAGCACAAGCTGTTTGGATCACTCAGGCTCCTTTCACCCTTTGCCCGCCATTCTCTACTTTCTTTACTGCCTCAGCATATGACACTTTATGCCCTGCTCTCACCCTGGAAACTTCAATCTGTCTCACTCGCACAGGACATTTCTGATCTCCAACAACATGGCTGATCCCCATAATTGAAAAACCATGCACTCTTTTGTCCCATGCCCTCCTGCACACGTATCACACCTCGAAATCTCCCTCCTACATACTGCAGCAACATGACCATAAACTTGCCACCTGAAACACCGTAGTGGATTCAGAACAAAAGCTCTCATGGGAAAACTTATATACCCTAGCATGACTTTATCCGGCAAACCCTCTGCATCAAAATTCAGAAGGACAGACAGGTTATTCTCAGTCTCCCGCTCGCTACCGGTTTTGCGTCACACCAAATGCCTACATCACAGACATCGGGGATCCCCAACTTCAGTTGATCCACCTTAAAACTCAACCTCACTCCAGTTATATCACTCCTTTCAGCAGCGCTCTGCTCCAGAGAGCTAAGCAGGACACCGCTTTCATTCCGAGACTCGAAAAGCCCAGCGCCATCTCCCTCTGAGCAGCAAACACACAAAAGGTCCCCTTCTAGATACTTTGACTTAATTGACAGCACACAACTCCTTCACCCAGCCTGAAACCACAAACAGATCATCCGAAAGGCATAGATCCACTTTCTCTATGAATTGTACTCCCACTGGGCCAGAGTTATCTTCGTCATTTTCCTGATCATTGGGGTGAGTCTCGGAAGCCTTCACCTCATCTGACGATGCGGGTTCTTTCTCCTATCTTTTGTCAGGATCAATTTTAAGTTCACTATCTGTCAACTGCGCTGGGTCTTCAGGCACATAACATGCATTTTTCTCTCCTGTACTTGACCCAAAGGAGAAAGTACTCTGCTTGTATTTTGCAGTCAATTCGGGTTTGCACCTCACTTCTTCTCCAGTTCTTGTGTTTACTTTGAGTATCGTAAACATGCTTCACCAGAGAGCAGTCGTGTTCCTCTGCTCAGACATTGCTGACATACTGTATGCCGTGTCATACACATTTTATTTACCAATTCATTGTTGCAAACTTTGCCGTGCTCCAACGTGCATTTCCAGGGGGGCGCGACGCGCCGGATTGATTAATTGCATGGGCATTTTGTTCTGTGCTGATGAATTTATGAATGCCATTCATTTGATTATGAGTGTAATACTGTGATGTGTTTTAGAGAGATAATGTGAACTCTCTGTAGAAGTAAGTTGGTATGATTCAATCCAGGTAGGAGGGTTACCAGTCTGTTTTACACCTTCTGGTAGGGTTGCAAAATTCCTGTAACTTTCAATTAATTTCCTGGTTTTCCCAAAATCCCAGTTGGAGGATTCCTGGAATCAGGAGGGAATAAGCAGGCAATCCAACCAGGATTTCTGGAAAACCAGGGAATTTATTGAGAGTTCCAGGAGGAAGCAGGTACTGTAGATTGCTGATATATGTTTCATTATTTTACTAGGCAAATCAGTTAAGAACAAAGTCTTACTTACAATGACGGCCTACCCCAGCCAAACCCGGATGACGCTGGGCCAATTGTGCGCCGCCCTATGGGACTCCCAATCACAGCTGGATGTGATACAGCCTGGATTTGAACCAGGGGCTGTAGTGATGCTTCTTGCACTGAGATGTGCCACTCAGGAGCAGCGGTTACCTACCTCTCCATTTTCAATCTAGGCCTACAAGATGCTTGTTGTGAGGCATGAGTGTAGCTCAATGGTAATAGCTGTAGTTCACTGTAAAGAGTATATGCTAGAACGTTTTAGATCCTAGCTTTTCTTGATGTGGGGATCCATCCTGTAAATATCCAAGTTCACTACCTACCACTTGATGACTGCTGTAAATACAACGCAAACCTAACATAGCAGGTGTAAAAAGACACTAGCGGAGTAACCACATACGGTTTTCAGTGGAAAAGGTAGCTAGGTTGAATTAGCTGTATCCCTGAAAACCGGATTCATCCAGTATTTGGCAACTCTGCTGGTGTTAAAACCCTTGACTTCACCAAGTTGCTCAGTGCCTTATAACCATCTCCCTAGGCCTAGGCCGTGAAACACTATCCTTTATTAGACAGATAGTGTAGTGGGATTATAATATATCAATGTACCAATAACGCATTCAAAGTGTATTATTTACTGATGGCTGGACTCAAATGATCTGATTAACACTCACCTTTGTAAACACATCAGTCAATGTGCTGTGTAGCAATGCATTTGTTACATTCCTGGATGGATCATTGCGTTTGGTCATAGAACAACTGTGACACAGGAGGAGAAAAACAAACACTGCCGAGCAGATTAAATTGAATGTAAGCATGGGAAGTGTGTGTGTGTGTATCGCCCTTGTTACGTAAACTGTGTTCACAAGAAGAAATGTTGCATTATGAACATGCATCATATCATGTCATTTTAATCGGATCCGATTCTGCATATTCCCAGTGATAGAAGTTTGGTTAAATTTGCATGCTTTTGTTTCATCTATGCTCAGTGCTAGACAGGATACACAATGTAGCCTACCACTGCCTATACAGTAGCTACATATAGCGTGCAAGCTTCCAGTGCCTCCACTCTTTGATGCAATGTGTGGACTGCATGCACTGAGCGAAACTGCAGGTGTCTCTGCTGGAAAATAATGAGCACTGACAAGCACACAAAAAAAAGTGTAGGCAACACAACCTCATTATCAACCGTCAGGGTTTAATCATTAGATTTAGGAAGATGCACCTTTCAAAGCTAAGACACGATGTAAGACAAAGTTGAATCTTTATGCTGAGTTTGGACTTTTTCAACATTTTGTCAGACACACACAGGCGCGTGCGCACACACACACACACACACACACACATACGTACTGATAAAGAGCACACTCCGTCATCATTATTATGAGAGTGTCACATCGTTAAAGGTCCACTGTGCTCCCCTGCTCTGGTCTAGGAGTGAGGTAGAGCTGTGTACACTCACACATACACGTGCGGGCACACACACACACACACACACACACACACACACACTACAGGGTGCTGATGAAAGACCAGGCTATGGGCTTCTCTTATCAGCCAGTGGAGCAAAACCCTCTTTGCCTTGAAGATGGATTCTATAACAAGACTCTGCTGCACACTTCAGTGGCAGAGCCCTGGGCAACAGCAACAACAAGGGCAACAGAGGAGGAAGGCTGTTGTTACAGCACAAGTGACATGATGGAACTATGCTTTCACTCATTTAAGCGACAAGGTTTACATAACTGTTACATAGGGTTACATTAACGTATATCCTGGTATATCCTCAGTGACAGAAATAATGTACATATGCCATTTAGAACACTTTTATCCAAAGCTACTTTTTATTTAATTTTTGTTTGACTAGGCAAGTCAGTTAAGAACAAATTCTTATTTACAATGACGGCCTAGGAATAGTGGGTTCCTGCTTTGTTTATTTACAAGCCCTTAACCAACAATAGTGGTTGTAAGAAAATAAAGTTTAGAAAATGTATACTACATAAACAAAAGTTTTTTTTTAAAGTAACACAATAAAATAATAATATTGAGGTTATATAAAGGGGGTACCGGTACAGAGTCAATGTGCAGGGGGGGGGGGGGGTCAATGCAAATAGTCCAGGTAGCCATTTGATTAATTGTTCAGCAGTCTTATGGCTTGGGGGTAGAAGCTGCCTTTTGAACTAGGCCCGGTACCGCTTGCCGTGCGTAATCCTTGACTACCCACTGTGCTGTCAGTCAGCCTGCTCATGGGGCTGATTTCGCTGGTCCAAATGTCAGTTGTCAAGCTAATAGCAGTGATGCTATCAAATCAAATTGTATTATTCACATGCACCGAATACAACAGGTGTTACAGTGAAATGTTTACATACGAGCCCCTAACCAATAATGCAGTTAAAAAAGAATATGAGTAAGAATAAGAAATAAAAGTAACAAGTAATTCAAGAGCAGCAGTAAAATAACAATAGTGAGACTATACACAGGGGGGTACCGGTACAGAGTCAATGTGCGGGGCACCGGTTAGTTTAGGTAATATGTACATGTGGGTAGAGTTATTAAAGTGATGATAACAGAGAGTAGCAGCGATGTAAAAGGGGGGGGGTGGCAATGCAAATAGTCTGGGTAGCCATTTGATTAGATGTTCAGGAGTCTTATGGCTTGGGGGTAGAAGCTGTTTAGAAGCCTTTTGGACCTAGACTTGGCGCTCAGGTACTGCTTGCCGTGCGGTAGCATAGAGAAGAGTCTATGACTAGGGTAGCTGGAGTTTTTTTACCATTTTTAGGGCCTTCCTCTTACACCGCCTGGTATAGATGGAAGGAAGCTTGGTCTCAGTGATGTACTGGGCCATGAGCACTACCCTCCTTCGTGCCTTGCGGTCGGAGACCAAGCAGTTGCCATACCAGGCAGTGATGCAACCAGTTAGGATGCTCTCGATGGTGCAGCTGAATAACCTTTTCAGGATCTGAGGAGCCATGCCAAATCTTTTCTGTCTCCTGAGGGGAATAGGTTTTGTTGTGCCCTCTTCATGACTGTCTTGGTGTGCTTGGACCATGATAGTTTGTTGGTGATGTGGACACCAAGGAACTTGAAACACTCGACCCTCTCCACTACTGCCCCGTCGATGTGAATGGGGGCATGTTTGGCCCTCCTTTTCCTGTAGTCCACGATCTTCTCCTTTGTCTTGCTCACATTAAGGGAGAGGTTGTTGTCCTGGCACCACACTGACAGGTCTCTGACCTCTGCCCTATAAGCTTTCTCGTTGTTGTCAGTGATCAGGCCTACCACCGTTGTGTCATCAGAAAACTTAATGATAATGGTCTTGGAGTTGTGCTTGACCATCCAGTCATGAGTAAACAGGGAGTACAGGAGGGGACCAAGCATGCAACCCTGAGGAGCCTGCATGTTGAGGATCAGCATGGCAGATGTTTTGTTGCCTACCCTTACCACCTGGGGGCAGCACATCAGGAAGTCTAGGATCCAGTTGCAGAGGGAGCTGTTTAGTCCCAGGGGCCTTAGCTTAGTGATGAACTTTGTGGGCACTATGGTTTTGAATGTTGAGCTGCAGTCAATGAACAACATTCTCACATAGGTGTTCCTTTTGTCCAGGTGGGAAAGGGCAGTGTGGAGTGCGATTTCGATTGCGTCATCTGTAGATCTGTTGGGGCAGTATGGAAATTGGAGTGCGTCTAGGGTTTCTGGGATGATGGCATTGATGTTAGCCATTACCAGCCTTTCAAATCCCTTCAGGGCTATCGACGTGAGTGCTACGGGGCGGTAGTCATTTAGGCAGGTTACCTTCCCCTTCTTATGCACAGGGACTATGGTGGTCTGCTTGAAACATGTAGGTATTACAGACTCGGTCAGGGAAAGGTTGAAAATGTCACTGAAGACACTTGCCAGTTGGTCCGTGCATTCTCTGAGTACACGTCCTGGTAATCAGTCTGGCCCCGCAGCCTTGTGAATGTTGACCTGTTTAAAGGTCTTGCTCAGATCTTCTACGGAGAGCGTGATCACATTGTCGTCTGGAACAGCTGGTGCTCTCATGCATGCTCCAGTGTGGCTTGCCTTGAAGCGAGCATAAAAGCAAGGCATTTAGCCCGTCTGAAAGCAGCAGCTCTAGCCTTTAGCTCGGTGCGGATGTTGCCTGTAATCTATGGCTTCTGTTTGGGATATGTTGTACAGTCACTGTGGGGACGACGTCTTCAATGCACTTATTGATGAAGCCGGTGACAAAGGTGGTATACTCCTCAATGGCATTGGATGAATCCCAGAACATATTCCAGTCAGTGCTAGCAAAACAGTCCTGTAGTGTGCTTAATTTGGGAAACCAAGTGAAATCTGTTTGGGAACATTGAGAGTAACATGTTTTCACAACAAAACCTATTTAATTAATCTGTTGACAACCCCTCTCTCTGCGCACTGGTGAAAGGAATGAAGGAGAGAGGGGAGAAGATGGAAACACACAGTGGTGAGGTATTCTGTAGCTAAAGGTCATTTGTGAGCCCATTAATTATGAAAATATAAACAATTCCCTATTACTAGGCTATTCAAAATCAAAACACATATTACATAATGCTTAATTTGTTTAATTTAGGCTAAAATCAATGATTTAATGTGTAATATGTTGTAGGCCATGTATTGTATAAATCATTATTTATTTATTTTATTTTTTCAGCCACGAATATCCATATGGTGTTTTGAGTTAATCATCATCTTAGAAGCCCTGTCCATTTCGTTGTGCTAAGCTTTGAAACTACATCCAGAGTGACCATGTTTCCCGCTCAGTTTCAACCTGCTTTCGATTTTCTTTCTTCAAATGAATCATTCACAGTGAGGTGAGTTTCAAAAGCACATACTGTTTCTGTGATAAATGTTTGATGGGATTTTTCGATTGCATTTGCATTGAGAACAAGGCCATTAGCGACCTGATAATCGTTAGCGAGTTGGGTACTACTAACACATGTCCAGTGTGCATAAGAGGAGATTACTGTAATACGGTAACTGCAACAGCCCTAACCATAACCTGTTGTTGAAAAAACCTATGTGTTATGGCTTTTCAACCTCAGCCATACTGTGGATTCAGAGCTATCTATCTAATAGAACTCATAGGGTTTTCTTTAATGGAAGCTTCTCAATTGTCAAACATGCAAAGTGTGGTGTACTGCAGGGTGTCATGTAAAAATCTTCCCCGCATGAAATAGTTCCCAATTGTTTTGATTGTGTTTGGGATTGTGACATCATGTTGTAAACATTTTCACACAGTGTTCCTAGTCAATAATTGCACGTGCAGATGTTTCTCTCACACCCACTCGCCCTTGATTTATCTAGCTAACTAGCGTAATTAGCTGTAAACTGGTCGAGATGCCTTGTTCTCAGAGGTGTGCAGTTTTACGTTTTTTTTTAAATAAATAGCTAACTAACCAAACAAACAAACAAAACAAACAAATATATGCACTGTCAATCGAAAACATAGCACCCAAGTTTTTGTAATCGCAAAAAATCTCTCCTCACATCAACTCTCAAAGCTTCGACAAGCTTCTGATTGGTCAGTATCAGGCATCACAGGCTAATAGGGATTCCCCCCCCCCCCCCCCCCCCCTTTACTCTGATCAGACTGAAACTTTACCAGTTGAAAGTATACATAAACACAATATATTAGTCTTACAAGTTTTATTTATTATTTATTTATTTATTTAAAAAATTAAATATGCAAATGAGGCAAACCGTCCTTAAATGTGCGCTAATTTGCATATTACGAGAATCTGTAATCAACACATTGCTTCAAGGCAGAATGCTTTTTGTTTGTTTTATTGTGATAAGACACTCAATGGTCAGATTTTTACAGATCAGTTTATCAAAATATTGTCATTTCATGGAATTATTTAAAAAACACTATTCACATGTATGACGGATGCATATATTTACACATACAATGACACTTAAAATCAAAATGACATAAGATATTAAAAAAAACCTCTGTAAAAGTCTGACCATAAGACTCAAGGACCTGTGTGTGGAATAATGGGAATGTACGTCCTTTGAAGACTGAGGAACATGAATTGGCGCACCGGAAACATGTCATTTTGAGAAAATGGCCGATAAAGATAGGCCAATGCAATTAAAATATACTTTCCATAAATATGACCATTTATTTCACATTAATTAAACTCTTATTTACAATTCACTTCTAAACTGACAAATAAACATAAAACATACCTTTTACAAATACATTAGCACATTTAATACATTTGTTTCAAGCAATAGAGCATATGCTTTGAATACTGGTCTTTTGGGTGAATATGCAGTTTTGGGCAAATTCTCATATTACTTTGCTCAATTTGTCACATACAAAGATTTTGTATGGCTGTTGAAACGTGCAGAACATTAATCAGCTATGCTTGCCCCATATGTAAGGCCCCTCTGAGTTGTTGCTGGTGATGCTTTACTTTCTTGACTGTGTCATGGGACCTGCGCCTACGCTTGGCACACTCCATTGAAGTAGAATCAGCTCTCACAACTCCTCTCTGATTGCTCCAGTGTCACCAAAGTGCTGTCAATGCACAATTTGTTCATCACATTTGTTATGGCAGTGGCTCCCTTATTGAACGTGGCTACTGCCATACTGGCTGCTCCATCAATGCGGCTTTTGCCCACAAAGACAGTTCTGGGGCATCGCGACCCTATTACAGAGTTCAGACATTAATTTGCATTCTGGGTTCCTCCGTGCTACATTAGTTTGAGGACGTTATCATTTGACATCCTATGATATACAGGTACCATTTTCTGTGCAACCTCTCTATTAAAAAAAATGTATGGCCTCCAAGGCTTTTGTGACGGGGTGGATTTTAACAGTTTTCTATGGCTCGCTGGTACCAGCACCAATGCACACACCTATCCCGTAGTTGGAAGTGAATCCGCTCGTGTCAAGTGCCATCGAAGGATACATGAATGTCTATGATGGCATCCTCATCCTCCTTCAGCAACTCTGCTATGTCTGGGTCTATATCTGTGTATGCTCTTCTAATTGTATTTGCAGCACTCTCCATTGACTGTAGCTCTCTGAATCTCTGCAACTAAAATGGGGGTGGGAGTGCTTATGTCTGTCTACATTACAGACATAACTTGAGGACTAAATATTACCATATCAGCATGTATTTACTTTGCGCAAAGCTAATTTCTCACTAATCACATTAGACTACAGCCCAATGACACTGCAGGCCTATGTGACGGTCTCATTGTATAGTTATGTTTTCCTATCACTCTGTTTTATTCACTTCGAATACATTTGCTGGAGCAAGTAAATACCTTATTTATACACAGCAAGTCACCTGGCAATAATGGGCCACTCTCCCTTTTTATTTACCTGTCATTCTCCTCTCATGTCTCTGATATGAGCTGAGACACAAGGAAGGAATCCCTAAGGCTTTGCTTATTTTCTTTAGAGCTGCATAACCAAGTCCAAGTTCGTGGGCTAGGAGAACCATCCTCACATTTATATCAAATGCCACATCTCCCCCGGAGCACTCCTGCAGCCTGGAGGAAGTGTAAACACTCCTCCTAAATGCATTACGATCACCTAAACAGTCTGCACATTCTATCAAGACAGAATTACAGAATCACTGGTTGATGAAGTCTATGGTGATTTTCAGTCCAGTGTTTAGACACTTAGGGCAAATCAAATCATGTACAAGTTTATTTGAGATATGTGGAATAAAAGCCACGTTGTCTGGCTGCTGTCTGGTTGATCGCTGCTAGTTGTCATCTTCAACTCAACTAATTTGCGTCTCGATGCGCTGCTGCGGGCTACCTCATTTTCCTCCTCTACCTGTACTGCCACTGCCTCGATCGGCGGATCAGGCTAATTGTTTCTTTCATTCACTGCTTTTCTTGAATTGGCTAACTGAGATCGCTTATTTTTATTCACATACTTTAGGTATATTCTTCGAGATTTTCTCATTTTGTCTCTCTTTACGTTGATTCTTCGCGGGAGACAAGGAACAAGGAGGTGCTGAATGGCACGTGAGAAATTTTAACCAATCAAGTTGCCGGAAAGGGCCAGCACGAAGCGCTACTTTTACAAAGGATATAGCCATGTATGGACTAGCTAATGATATGTTCCGGAAAACAAGCTTTTGAATGATATATATGAAAATAGCAGTTCTATGTGAAACATGCTATCAAGAAGGACATTTATGGTAGGTGTACGGAGTTGACGGAGTTGGGATAAAATGATGCAAATCAAGTATTTATATACATTGCCGATTTATTTGTACGAAAGTACGGAAGTTATAGTTGCAAAATATTCCAAAATCTGAAAATTGACAAATGAAAGTCATGCCTGGCCTTAACCTTCTAAATGAGAGTATGGATTTTCAGATGAAGATTAACTTGTCAGTGGCCACACCCCCGTGAGCCCAGACATCACATTAGGTGTCATGGATCGCCCTTTCATCTGAAGTGTATAAAACCACCCGTGACGAAATTTACATTTCATGCCAAAGAGACCCACGGTAAGCCACATGTCACAAATGGTTAAGAAGTCAAGGAAAGCCCGGGACGGAGTTCCCACGTTGGAATCGTTACAATTCTATAGGCCATTGGAGACCATACAGCTGTAGTTTGGCTACACTGTTATAAATGCTAGAAATTACGTAAATCTAGAACGAGAATACGACAACCACCGAAGCTTCTATTCCATGAACCTTGATTTCTCAAATGACTGCCTCGCCTGGTCCACAAACTACTTCTCAGATAGAGTTCAGTGTGTCAAATCGGAGGACCTGTTGTCCGGACCTCTGGCAGTCTCTATGGGGGTGCCACAGGGTTCAATTCTCGAGCTGACTCTTTTCTCTGTATACATCAATGATGTCACTCTTGCTGCTGGTGATTCTCTGATCCACCTCTATGCCTACGACACCATTCTGTATACTTCTGGCCCTTCTTTGGACACTGTTAACTAACCTCGGTGTCTAACCAGACTTTAAATTCTCCTCCCAGACTCACATTAAGCATCTCCAATCCAAAATTAAATCTAGAATCAGCTTCCTATTTTGCAACAAGGCATCCTTCACTCATGCTGCCAAGCATACCATCATGAAACTGACTATCCTGCCAATCCTTGACTTCAGCGATGTCATTTACAAAATAGCCTCCAACACTCTACTCAACAAAATGGATGCAGTCTATCTATACAGTCTTTCCGTTTTGTCACCAAAGCCCCATATACTACCCACCACTGTGACCTGTATGCTCTCGTTGGCTGGCCCTCGCTTTATATTCGTCGCCAAACCCACTTGCTCCAGGTCATCTATAAGTCTTTGCTAGGTAAAGCCCCGCCTTATCTCAGCTCACTGGTCACCATAGCAGCACCCACCCATTGCACGCGCTCCAGAAGGTATATTTCCCTGGTCACTCCCAAAGCCAAATTCTCCTTTGGCC
Source organism: Oncorhynchus mykiss (assembly GCF_013265735.2). Classification (NCBI taxonomy): domain Eukaryota; kingdom Metazoa; phylum Chordata; class Actinopteri; order Salmoniformes; family Salmonidae; genus Oncorhynchus; species Oncorhynchus mykiss. The sequence goes on from NC_048579.1 coordinate 30,266,823, forward strand.
CCCTTTCCTTCCAGTTCTCTGGTGGCAATGACTGGAACGAATTGCAAAAATCACTGAAGCTGGCGACCCATATCTCCCTCACTAACTTTAAGCACCAGCTGTCTGAGCAGCTCACAGATCACCGCACCTATACATAGCCCATCTGTAAATAGCCCATCCAATTACCTCATCCCATACTGTAATTTGTTGTTTTGCTCCTTTGCACCCCAGTATGTCTACTTGCACATTCATCTTCTGCACATCTATCATTCTAGTGTCTAATTGCCAAATTGTAATTATTTCGCCACTATGGCCTATTTATTGCCTTACCTCCCTTATCTTACCTCATTTGCACACACTATATATTTTGTACATAGTGTTTCTGCAACCGTATCTTACGGCAGGAAAGAGCTTCTAGATATCAGGACAGCGATCACACACCTCGGATTAGACAAAGATTTTTTCAAGAACAACAGCAGCAGCAAGCAGGACTCACACGATATTCTCCAAACACCGCACAGGGCAGACATCCCAATTATTCGCAAAAGGAAGCGACGCAGAGGAAGAAGAGCCGGATGCCTCGTCCGGACCCGCAGAAGGCAACTTGGAAAGCTGCCGTTACCGTCAATATTACTCACCAACGTGCAATCATTGGACAATAAACTAGACGAGGTACGATCACGAATATCCTACCAACGGGACATAAAAAACGTAATATCCTCTGTTTCACAGAATCGTGGCTGAATGACGACATGGATATTCAGTTAGCGGGATACACGCTGCACCGGCAGGATAGAACAGCACACTCCATTAAGACCAGGGGGGTGGTCTGTGCATATTTGTAAACAACAGCTGGTGCACAAAATCTAAGGAAGTCTCTAGATTTTGCTCGCCTGAAGTAGAGTATATTATGATAAATTGAAAGCCACATTACTTGCCTAGAGAGTTCTCAGCTATACTTTGCGTGGCTGTTTATTTACCACCACAGACAGATGTCGGCACTAAGACCGCACTCAGCCAGCTGTATAAGGAAATAAGTCAACAGGAAACCACTCACCCAGAGGTGGCGCTCCTAGTGGCCGGAGACTTTAATGCAGGGAAACTTAAATCAGTTCTACCAAAAATCTAACAACATGTTAAATGTGCAACCAGAGGGAAAAAAATTGTAGATCACCTGTACTCCACACACAGAGATGCGTACAGAGCTCTCCCTCGCCCTCCATTTGGTAAATCTGACCACAACTCTATCCTCCTGATTCCTGCTTACAAGCAAAAATTAAAGCAGGAAGCACCAGTGACTCAGTCTATAAAAAAATGGTCAGATGAAGCAGATGCTAAACTATAGGACTGTTTTGCTATCACAGACTGGAACATGTTCCGGGATTCTTCTGATGATATTGAGGAATACATCACATCAGCCACTTATCAATAAGTGCATTGAGGACGTAGTCCCCACAGTGACTGTACGTAAATACCCCAACCAGAAGCCATGGATTACAGGCAACATTCGCACTGAGCTAAAGGGTAGAGCTGCCGCTTTCAAGGTGCGGGACTCTAACCCGGAAGCTTACAAGAAATCCCGCTATGCCCTGCGATAAACCATCAAACAGGCAAAGCGTTAATACAGGGCTAAGATTGAATCATACTACACCGGCTCCGACACTCGTTGGATGTGGCAGGGCTTGCAAATTATTACATACTACAAAGGGAAACACAGCCGCGAGCTGCCCAGTGACACAAGCCTACCAGACAAGCTCAATCACTTCTATGCTCGCTTCGAGGCAAGCAACACTGAGGCATGCATGAGAGCATCAGCTGTTCCGGACGACTGTCTGATCACGCTCTCCGTAGCCGACGTGAGTAAGACCTTTAAACAGGTCAACATTCACAAGGCTGCGGGGCCAGATGGATTACCAGGATGTGTGCTCCGGGCATGTGCTAACCAACTGGCAGGTGTCTTCACAGACATTTTCAACATGTCCCTGATTGAGTCTGTAATACTAACATGCTTCAAACAGGCCACCATAGTCCCTGTTTCCAAGAACACAAAGGCAACCTGCCTAAATGACTACAGAGCCGTGGCACTCACATCCGTAGCCATGAAGTGCTTTGAAAGGCTGGTAATGGCTCACATCAACACCCTTATCCCAGAAACCCTAGACCCACTCCAATTTGCACACCGCACAAACAGATCCACAGATGATGCAATCTCTATTGCACTCCACACTGCCCTTTCCCACCTGGACAAAAGGAACACCTATGTGAGAATGCTATTCATTGACTACAGCTCAGCGTTCAACACCATAGTACCCTCAAAGCTCATCACTAAGCTAAGGAACCTGGGACTAAACACCTCCCTCTGCAACTGGATCCTGGACTTCCTGACAGGCCGCCCCCAGGGGGTGAGGGTAGCTAGCAACACATCTGCCACGCTGATCCTCAACACTGGAGCTCCTCAGGGGTGCGTGCTCAGTCCCCTTCTGTACTCCCTGTTCACCCACGACTGTATGGCCAGGCACGACTCCAACACCATCATTAAGTGTGCTGACGACTCAACAGTGGTAGGCCTGATCACCGACAACGACGAGACAGCCTATAGGGAGGAGGTCAGAGACCTGGTTGGGTGGTGCCAGAATAACAACCTATCCCTCAACGTAACCAAGACTAATGAGATAATTGTGGACTACAGGAAAAGGAGCACCGAGCACGTCCCCATTCTCATCGACTGGGCTGAGTGGAGCAGGTTGAGAGCTTCAAATTCCTTGGTGTCCACATCAACAACAAACTAGAATGGTCCAAGGCACTTCAGAGGGTAGTGCGTACGGCCCAGTACATCACCGGGGCAAAGCTGCCTGCCATCCAGGACCTCTACACCAGGCGATGTCAGAGGAAGGCCCTGAAAATTGTCAAAGACCCCAGCCACCCCAGTCATAGACTGTTCTCTCTACTACCGCATGGCAAGCGGTACTGGAGTGCCAAGTCTTGGACAAAAAGGATTCTCAACAGTTTTACCCCCAAGCCATAAGACTCCTGAACAGGTGACCAAATGGTTACCCGGACAATTTGCATTGTTTGCCCCCCCATTGTGTGCCCCCTTTTACGCTGCTGCTACTCTCTGTTTATCTTATATGCATAGTCACTTTAACTATATATTCATGTACATACTACCTCAATTGGCCCAACCAACCAGTGCTCCCGCACATTGGCTAACCGGGCTATCTGCATTGTGTCCCACCAACCGCCAACCCCTCTTTTTACGCTACTGCTACTCTGTTCATCATATATGCACAGTCACTTAAACCATACCCACATGTACATACTACCGCAATAAGCCTGACTAACCGGTGTCTGTATATAGCCTTGCTACTCTTATTTTCAAATGTCTTTTTACTGTTGTTTTATTTCTTTACTTACCTACACACACACATATTATGTTTTCTCCACACTATGGGTTAGAGCCTGTAAGTAAGCATTTCACTGTTGTATTCGGCGCACGTGACAAACTTTGTTGTGTTATTGACTGTATGTTTGTTTATTCCATGTGTAACTCTGTGTTGTTGTGTCACAGTGCTTTGCTTTATCTTGGCCAGGTCACAGTTGTAAATGAGAACTTGTTCTCAACTAGCCGACCTGGTTAAATAAAAGTGAAATAAAAAAAATAAAAAAATAAATGTAATTGCACTAATGATGATGAAAGAGCACAAACTCTTCAACAAAATCATCTTCTACAGGTACAAAATCATATGATACAGGAACAACTCGATTTAGCAAAATATGACGATGTCCACGCCAAACTAGATAAATCTGACGAGTTATCTACAAACAGGAACGAGCAGCTAGATAATATGCATACAGTTTTGTTGAACGTTACTCAAAGTAACAATGTTCAACACAAAATGCTGCAGACCAAAGATGATCAGTTAATGAACACAATTACTAAGTTGGATGACAAATCAGCAGAACTCATTTAAGTCGCTGACCAAATGAATGACGAGAGAACTCAGGTGATGAAGATGGAAATAGTGATTTCTAAGCAAGCGGAGGAAAACTCACTCTCTCGCTCCGTACTCAAGACCTCTATCTGCAAACCATGACAGATACGTTTGAGACTGAAAGGAGCAAGTGTGACACTCATGTGTCCAAAATCAGTACTCTAAGCACTCAAGTGGACTCTGCAATGCAGCAGAATACCACCCTTGGGTACAATCTGGTGGAATTCCAGAACGGTCACGCGATACAGCGTGACTACCCAACCAAGCAACCGGAGCCTGATACTCAAAGGTGTGAAGACGATAGGTTTCAGACTTTGCCTCCCTCATATGTCCCTCAGTCTTCTCCTCCTGGCCATTCGGTACTGAGTAATATGACGCCTCTTCGTCGCCAAAGCTTGGCTTCACCTCTTGGCCTTTCGGCCACAATTTCCCCACAGGATAAAGCCAACCCTCTCCGCCCACTTGGCGTGGAACACGTTGACAAACTCATCAAGAATTTCCCCACCTTTGACCCCATTCCAGGTCAGCCAAACAATACTGAGAAGTTCCTAGCTGACGTAGAGGATGCATTGGATGGCTACCCAAATGCTACGGGTTCTGACAGGCTTTACCTGCTGAAGCGAACGTCGAGTAGACACGGGACGAGGTTACTTCATCTACAATAGCAACACGTGCTTAACGACTACGCTAAACTTGCCACAGCTTTGAATTAGAATTCAGTGGTTCTGCAACTCACAAACACGATAGCTAACACTGTCAAACAATCCTCAAATGAACACCCACAAGCTTACGATCATAGGCTTCGTTCAGCTTACTTTGGCCTACTCACAGAAACAGGAATGGAAGAGCTGTTACCATTCAAACAAATGTTTCTGTCGAACATGTATCCCACCTTCATTGCCTACTTAGGCAAGCCAACGTGGGCTGTAGGGCCCATCTTACAACTCAGAGTTCTTGCAAGCACAGCTTCTGAGGCATCAAAAGCTCGCAATGCTAAGAGCCTGGACCACTCGGTTTTGAAGTTTGACCAGGAGCACTCACTCCAGTTATCAGGTATTGAAGTGTTGAGAAGTGACAGACAACGGTAATTGTAAAGTATGTTGCCATCGAAACGACTACCGCTACATACCTGGAAACAGTCCTGGAGGACTGCTTAACTTGTCATGCGATAATTGATTCAGGCGCGACAATATCGCTCATCTCTCAAACATTGTTCAATGATCTTAAAATGGCTTTGACGCCAACTAAACTTTGGTTAAAAGGGAAACGCTGCGACACTACACTTTGTGATTTCACTCAGACTACCTCGCCTTTCACATTGAGAGTCATGCTGAAACTACACTTCCAGGACATATCGCTCGTTCACCCTGTGTATGTTACCAACCTCGAATCTGAACCCCTGCTACTCGGAACAGATTTGATGGATCGGTTACTCCCACTGATGGATTGGAAAGCCAACCATGTATGGTCATAGGTCACAGTGCCTCCTCCACTGACCACACTGTCTTCGCCTAACGCTTGCTGTAATGCAGTCATCCATGAGGGGTATCTGCCGAAACCACCCTTTGGGAAAAATATTTTTTGAAACCTCTTGGTGCAGAATCTGATCCACAGAGATATTACGATATCTCGACACATTCCATCAGCAAACCTGATTGACCATTCTTTTCATGATTTCGAGCCAGCAGTGTCTGTGAATGAGCTACTTCCCTCCTCCTTGAAGTCGTGCAATACTGTAGTTGAGATGTACTTCACTTGCCCTTCGGAAGCCGTAAGCGCTGCAGCCGTCTCGGCAAGAAAACCATTGATGCGCAGAGTGTACTCTGCTTCCGATGATAAATCTTACGCTTTGTGGGGGACTGTCATCCCTTACAATGACACTAATGCCGTCAGTCCAGCAACTGACCCGATGACTCCCACTGGTGAAACACTTTGCGATATCACAGACAGATATCCTCGTCTCAGTTTGCAGGTACTGAAGAGGTTGCCACACGCGGACGCTGTGGTGACTGACAGGCCACGACAGCCACTGAGCGTTTTGAAGCACAGGAGATTTGGTTGAGAGGTTAGAGCCATTCTCACAACAACGCGGCCGCTGACAACTCGTACATAGGGCCCGACTTTGAGCAGACAGGCCCCTAGATGTGTTCTAAGATTATCCCGGTCTAATATGTTACTGAGGTGTACCACACTGGTCGTAAAAGAAGTCCAGTGGACTACCACCTCCAAAATAAATTGCAAAAATAGTCATGCCTTGCCGTGTGTAGGTTCAAATGGTCTAATCATGTGTTCCGGTAGGATAATATTTCAGAATAAATCGGTAGGATAACTGGTCCCTTTTGAGTACCAGTACCAATTCTATCACAGTCAGTCCAGCAACAATCAGTATGAGGATTAGAGACCTCACAAGTCAAATTGCTATTGATAATAGCGACAGAGGAGTTAGTAGTCACTCAGATTGCAACACGTGTAAGGGAATCTCCAGAACACTCTTCTGATGGTCTACACACATGCCACTAATAAATAGAACCCTCCATTCAGGAGGAAAGTTATGAGAAGTCATGAACCATGATCACACCGCGTACGACTGGTACAGTGCTCAGAGAGTACTTCCATCTTCAGGTTAGCTCCTCCATGGATAACCTAGCTATGAAATAGACTTCTACATACCTATAACCGCTACAATGGTGTAAGACTGTTAAGGTGCGTGAATGAGGACCCAAAAGCGAATTAACGTAAACAGAGCTTCTTTAATGACAAAACATAGGTAGGCTCAGATGGACCGGCAGATTCCGACAGGACAGGACAAGGTTGCAGCAAACATGACGATAGTCTGGTTCAGGCATGAATAACACAAACAAGAATCCGACAAAGACAGAAACAAAAACAGAGAGAGATATAGAGGACTAATCAGAGGGAAAAAGGGAACAGGTGGGAAAAGGGGTGACGAGGTAGTTAGGAGGAGACAAGGAACAGCTGGGGGAAAGAGGGGGAGAAAAGGTAACCTAATAACGACCAGCAGAGGGAGACAGGGTGAAGGGAAAGGACAGAAACAAGACACAACATGACAATACATGACAGTACCCCCCCACTCACCGAGCGCCTCCTGGCGCACTCGAGGAGGAAACCTGGCGGCAACGGAGGAAATCCTCGATCAGCGCACGGTCCAGCACGTCCCGAGAGGGAACCCAACTCCTCTCCTCAGGACCGTACCCCTCCCAATCGACTAGGTACTGATGACCACGGCCCCGAGGACGCATGTCCAAAATCCTACGGACCCTGTAGATGGGTGCGCCCTCGACAAGGATGGGGGGGGGGGGGGGGAGACGAGCGGGGGCGCGAAGAACGGGCTTGATACAGGAGACATGGAAGACCGGGTGGACGCGACGAAGATATCGCGGAAGAAGAAGTCGAACTGCGACAGGATTAATGATCTGAGAAATACGGAACGGACCAATGAACCGCGGGGTCAACTTGCGAGAAGCGGTCTTAAGGGGAAGGTTCTGAGTGGAGAGCCAAACTCTCTGACCGCGACAATATCTAGGACTCTTAGTTCTACGCTTATTAGCAGCCCTCACAGTCTGCGCCCTATAACGGCAAAGTGCAGACCTGACCCTCTTCCAGGTGCGCTCGCAACGTTGGACAAAAGCCTGAGCGGAGGGGACGCTGGACTCGGCGAACTGAGATGAGAACAGCGGAGGCTGGTACCCGAGGCTACTCTGAAAAGGAGATAGCCCGGTCGCAGACGAAGGAAGCGAGTTGTGGGCGTATTCTGCCCAGGGGAGCTGTTCTGACCAAGACGCAGGGTTGCGAAAAGAAAGACTGCGTAAGATGCGACCAATAGTCTGATTGGCCCGTTCTGCTTGACCGTTAGACTGGGGGTGAAAGCCGGAAGAGAGACTGACGGAAGCCCCAATCAAACGGCAAAACTCCCTCCAAAATTGAGACGTGAATTGCGGACCTCTGTCCGAAACGACGTCTGACGGAAGGCCATGAATTCTGAAAACATTCTCGATGATGATTTGTGCCGTCTCTTTAGCAGAAGGAAGCTTAGCAAGGGGAATAAAATGAGCCGCCTTAGAGAACCTGTCGACAACCGTAAGAATAACAGTCTTCCCCGCTGACGAAGGCAGTCCGGTGACAAAATCTAAGGCGATGTGAGACCACGGTCGAGAGGGAATGGGAAGCGGCCTGAGACGGCCGGCAGGAGGGGAGTTACCGGACTTAGTCTGCGCGCAGACCGAACAAGCAGCCACGAAGCGACGCGTGTCATGCTCCCGGGTGGGCCACCAAAAACGCTGGCGAATGGAAGCAAGCGTACCCCGAACGCCAGGGTGGCCGGCTAACTTGGCAGAGTGAGCCCACTGAAGAACGGCCAGACGAGTAGGAACGGGAACGAAAAGAAGGTTCCTAGGACAAGCGCGCGGCGACGGAGTTTGAGTGAGTGCTTGCTTTACCTGCCTCTCAATTCCCCAGACAGTCAACCCGACAACACGCCCCTCAGGGAGAATCCCCTCGGGGTCAGTGGAGGCTACTGAAGAACTGAAGAGACGAGATAAAGCATCAGGCTTGGTGTTCTTAGAGCCCGGACGATAAGAAATCACGAACTCGAAACGAGCGAAAAACAGCGCCCAGCGCGCCTGACGCGCATTAAGTCGTTTGGCAGAACGGATGTACTCAAGGTTCCTATGGTCAGTCCAAACGACAAAAGGAACGGTCGCCCCCTCCAACCACTGTCGCCATTCGCCTAGGGCTAAGCGGATGGCGAGCAGTTCGCGGTTTCCCACATCATAGTTACGTTCCGACGGCGACAGGCGATGAGAAAAATACGCGCAAGGGTGGACCTTGTCGTCAGAGAGGGAGCGCTGAGAAAGAATGGCTCCCACGCCCACCTCTGACGCGTCAACCTCGACAACGAACTGTCTAGTGACGTCAGGTGTAACAAGGATAGGTGCGGATGTAAAACGATTCTTGAGGAGATCAAAAGCTCCCTGGGCGGAAACGGACCACTTAAAGCACGTCTTGACAGAAGTAAGGGCTGTGAGAGGGGCTGCCACCTGACCGAAATTACGGATGAAACGACGATAGAAGTTCGCGAAGCCGAGAAAGCGCTGCAGCTCGACGCGTGACCTAGGGACGGGCCAATCAATGACAGCTTGGACCTTAGCGGGATCCATCTTAATGCCTTCAGCGGAAATAACAGAACCGAGAAATGTGACGGAGGAGGCATGAAAAGAGCACTTCTCAGCCTTCACAAAAAGACAATTCTCTAAAAGGCGCTGGAGGACACGTCGAACGTGCTGAACATGAATCTGGAGTGACGGTGAAAAAATCAGGATATCGTCAAGGTAAACGAAAACAAAGATGTTCAGCATGTCTCTCAGGACATCATTGACTAATGCCTGAAAGACAGCTGGAGCGTTAGCGAGGCCGAAAGGAAGAACCCGGTATTCAAAGTGCCCTAACGGAGTGTTAAACGCCGTCTTCCACTCGTCCCCCTCCCTGATGCGCACGAGATGGTAAGCGTTACGAAGGTCCAACTTAGTGAAAAACCTGGCTCCCTGCAGGATCTCGAAGGCTGAAGACATAAGAGGAAGCGGATAACGATTCTTCACTGTTATGTCATTCAGCCCTCGATAATCTATGCAGGGGCGCAGGGACCCGTCCTTCTTCTTAACAAAAAAAAAACCCCGCTCCGGCGGGAGAGGAGGAGGGGACTATGGTACCGGCGGCAAGAGCTACAGACAAATAATCTTTGAGAGCCTTACGTTCGGGAGCCGACAGAGAGTATAGTCTACCCCGGGGGGGAGTGGTTCCCGGAAGGAGATCAATACTACAATCATACGACCGGTGTGGGGGAAGAGAGGTGGCCCTGGACCGACTGAACACCGTGCGCAGATCGTGATATTCCTCCGGCACCCCTGTCAAATCACCAGGCTCCTCCTGTGAAGAAGAGACAGAGGAAACAGGAGGGATAGCAGACATTAAACATTTCACATGACAAGAGACGTTCCAGGAGAGGATAGAATTACTAGACCAATTAATGGAAGGATTATGACAAACTAGCCAGGGATGGCCCAAAACAACAGGTGTAAAAGGTGAACGAAAAATTAAAAAAGAAATGGTTTCGCTATGATTACCAGAAACAGTGAGGGTTAAAGGTAGCGTCTCACGCTGAATCCTGGGGAGAGGACTACCATCCAGGGCGAACAAGGCCGTGGACTCCCTTAACTGTCTGAGAGGAATGTCATGTTCCCGAGCCCAGGTCTCGTCCATAAAACAGCCCTCCGCCCCAGAGTCTATTAAGGCACTGCAGGAAGCTGACGAACCGGTCCAGCGTAGATGGACCGACAAGGTAGTGCAGGATCTTGAAGGAGAGACAGGAGTAGTAGCGCTCACCAGTAGCCCTCCGCTTACTGATGAGCTCTGGCTTTTACTGGACATGAAGTGACAAAATGACCAGCAGAACCGCAATAGAGACAGAGGCGGTTGGTGATTCTCCGTTCCCTCTCCTTAGTCGAGATGCGGATACCTCCCAGCTGCATAGGCTCAGCACCCGAGCCGGCAGAGGAAGATGGTAGTGATGCGGAGAGGGGGGCAACGGAGAACGCGAGCTCCTTTCCACGAGCTCGGTGACGAAGATCAACCCGTCGCTCAATGCGAATAGCGAGTTCAATCAAGGAATCCACGCTGGAAGGAACCTCCCGGGAGAGAATCTCATCCTTTACCTCTGCGCGGAGACCCTCCAGAAAACGAGCGAGCAAAGCCGGCTCGTTCCAGCCACTGGAGGCAGCAAGAGTGCGAAACTCAATAGAGTAGTCTGTTATGGATCGATTACCTTGACATAGGGAAGACAGGACCCTGGAAGCCTCCTCCCCAAAAACAGATCGATCAAAAACCCGTATCATCTCCTCCTTAAAGTCCTGATACTGGTTAGTACACTCAGCCCTTGCCTCCCAGATTGCCGTGCCCCACTCACGAGCCCGTCCAGTAAGGAGAGATATGACGTAGGCGACACGAGCAGTGCTCCTGGAGTAAGTGTTGGGCTGGAGAGAAAACACAATATCACACTGGGTGAGGAACGAGCGGCATTCAGTGGGCTCCCCAGAGTAACACGGCGGGTTATTGATTCTGGGCTCCGGAGATTCGAAAGCCCTGGAAGTGGCCGGTGGATCGAGGCGGAGATGGTGAACCTGTTCTGTGAGGTTGGAGACTTGGGTGGCCAGGGTCTCAACGGCATGTCGAGCAGCAGACAATTCCTGCTCGTGTCTGCCTAGCATCGCTCCCTGGATCTCGACGGCTGAGTGGAGAGGATCCGAAGTCGCTGGGTCCATTCTTGGTCGGATTCTTCTGTTAAGGTGCGTGAATGAGGACCCAAAAGCGAATTAACGTAAACAGAGCTTCTTTAATGACAAAACATAGGTAGGCTCAGATGGACCGGCAGATTCCGACAGGACAGGACAAGGTTGCAGCAAACATGACGATAGTCTGGTTCAGGCATGAATAACACAAACAAGAATCCGACAAAGACAGAAACAAAAACAGAGAGAGATATAGAGGACTAATCAGAGGGAAAAAGGGAACAGGTGGGAAAAGGGGTGACGAGGTAGTTAGGAGGAGACAAGGAACAGCTGGGGGAAAGAGGGGGAGAAAAGGTAACCTAATAACGACCAGCAGAGGGAGACAGGGTGAAGGGAAAGGACAGAAACAAGACACAACATGACAATACATGACAAAGACACAGTGACATGTAGTAAAACTACTACAGGTCCCCTTAACAAATGTCTTGAGGTTAACATCAATTCTTACTGACCTCCACGGATCGACCTAGAAATTCGCTGATGATATCAAACTCATTCTGAACAGGTTTCAACCTACCAGGATACTTGGTTCTTTCCTTTGGCATGTGTGCTTATGTAAGCATAAATGCACAAGTACAACGGAACATTTAAGGAGGATTTATGCTTGGGTCCGAACTAAATATCAGCCTTAGTAAAGTTGGAATTGTACTCTTCGTCCTTTTGACTCTACAGCTACAGTACTCACCAGTTTCTCCACAGAGGTCCATAGGTCATCCCTGTAGACTGCCCGAAGCTGGTGCCTTGCAGCTGTAGACTTATCATGTAGTTACTTGGGATAGTGCCTTAAGCGAAACACTGCAAATTAGGAACACCCTAGATATGACATTAGACAATGCCATGGTAGGGTCATTTTGCCAGGACCTTGGACGTATATAGAATGCAGTCCAATTAGATGATTTTGGTGTGATAACTATATTTCGTATTTCTTTTGTTTATGCTTTCATTCCAGTTCCTTTGACACTTAGGAAGTGATATAGCCATAAACAAAGTCCCCATACAACCATCACTGGGTGCCACAACACCGCTCATTTGGTAAAAAATGTAATTATATTTTGTGAGTGTGTGTGCGTTGTTAACATCTGCCTAAGTTACTGCCCAGATCTTCCAGTCTGGACGATCAGACGACGGGTCCGGAACGGCAATCCCAATCCGGACATCTGCTGCCCATCCTTGTGGCGGCCTGTTTCATTTGCAGAAATCCTACCCGGGTCAACCACCATAAGGGGACTGAAATGGCGATCACCAACTGGGCATTCACTGCCCGTCCTTGTGGTGGACTGCTCCACTTTCAGACAGCCTACCAAGGTCAACCACCAGGGACCGCAGTTTCAAGTGTAAAATAAAGACTGGGTTTTGGTGAGGATCGGAAGATCTAAGTCTCATCATCACTCTCTGTTCCAGAAACATGTGCTACTAAGTAAAAGGTGGCAGTGCATCAAATTGAAGAATGGCTCTACACCACTTCCCAGCTCTAACTGTAATTGAAGGATGCCAAAGACAACAGTATGAATTCTGCTCTTCCATATCGTCCTCAGTAACCTTTATGACTGACAGACAGGTGAGTTTGGAGTTGGACATGCTTCATCTCACCTTTACCAGGATCTTATTTAGTAGGCCCAAACATAATAAAAAAATACGGACTGTAACATGGAGGGTTACACTAATTTTCATTTACCGTTGCACAAGGTTTGCTACATTTTGAAATGGTGTGCACTAATGAATACAACCGAGATGGAGGAGTGGAACCTTGTCTCTGTTCTCTCCTGTCATAACGTCACTTACCACTCCTAATAAACTGAATGGAATCCATCGTCTATGGAGAATGGAGCGAGGACATGGTCATCAAATTGGACTGCTAAGACTCATTAGCAGTTTGCATGCCAACTCTCATTCTTAAATTCTTAAGTTCTTAAGTTGAACCATGTCAGATTACCTTTATTGGTTTCTTTACAAGGGCAGTTTCATTATTTCAAATAAATTTGTTTTTAAATCAGACATGTTTATGAAAGAAAGGTAACACTTTACAATAACGTCTGTGTTATACCTGTGTAGTAATGCTGTAATTAAACCTTTAACATCAAATCAATAGCTTTTAAACTCATAGGTTAGATTAGGAGTGCTGATTTAGGATCAGTTTAGATCTCAATAAAGTGGATGACGTGGACAGGGGGGACATGATCCTAGATCAGCACTCCTACTCTAAGATGCTTTATGAATAAGGGCCCTGGTGTAATCTCAACATGAGACGATTGATACATAGCCCATGATCCCTTCAGTACATTTTGTAATATCTTTATTAAGAGAGGATCATAATGAATTCTACATGATAAAGTATTATATTAGTGGTATTGACAGATGGCTGCCTAGCCCAACCACCAATGTGCTGTACGTGTTTCAGACTTAGTGTTTCATATGTTTACCGCCATCTATTCCTCTGTGAATTATTGATAGCATGCTGTTGCATGCTGAGAGGGGAGAGGACCAAACTAAGGACAGGATCACAACTACCAGTCTATTCTCAAACTTGCACACAAAGCTCTCCCCCGCCCTCCCTTCGGCAAATACGACCACGACGCCATCTTGCTCCTACCGTCTTATAGGCAGAAACTCAAACAGGATGTACCAGTGACTAGAACCATTCAACGCTAGTCTGACCAATCGGAATCCACACTTCAAGATTGGTTTTGATAAAGCGGACTGGGATGTGTTCCGGTCAGCCTCGGATAACAACATCGATCTATACGCTGACTCTGTGAGTGAGATTATAAAGAAGTGCATTGGAGATGTTGTACCCACTGTGACTATTAAAACCTACCCTAACCAGAAACCGTCGATGGATGGCGGCATTCACGCAAAACTGAAAGCACAAACCACTGCATTTAACCATGGAAAGAGGTCTGGGAATATGGCTCCACTTCACTAACCCTCAACAATGGGGCCCCACAAGGTTGTGAGCTCAGCCCCCTCCTGTACTCCCTGTTCATCCACGACTGCGTAGCCATGCATGTCTCCAACTCAATCACCCAACAGTAGTGGGCTTGATTACCAACAACGACAAGACAGGGAAGAGGTGAGGGCACTCGGAGTGTGGTTTCAGGAAAACTCAACGTCAAGAAAACAAAAGATGGACTTCAGGAAACAGCAGAGGGAGCACCCCCCTATCCACATCGAAGGGACAGCAGTGGAGAAGGTGGAAGGTTTTAAGTTCCTCGGCGTACACATCACAGACAAACTGAAATGGTCTACCCACACAGACAGTGTGGTGAAGACGCAACAGCACTTCTTCAACCTCAGGAGGCTGAAGAAATTTGTCTTGTCACCCAAAACCCTGACAAACTTTTACAGATGCACAATTGAGAGCATCCTGTCGGGCTGTATCACAGCCTGGTACTGCAACTGCACCGCCCTCAACCGCAAGGCTCTCCAGAGGGTGGTGCGGACTGCACAACGCATCACCGGGGGCAAACTACCTGCCCTCCATGACACCTACAGCACCCGATGTCCCAGGAAGGCCAAAAAGTACAACAACCAGTGCCTGTTCACACCGCTACCATCCAGAAGGCGAGGTCAGTGCAGGTGCATCCAAGCTGGGACAGAGAGACTGAAAAACAACGTCTATCTCAAGGTCATCAGACTGCTAAACAGCAATCACTAACTCAGAGAGGCTGCTGCCTACATTGAGACCCAATCACTGGCCACTTTAATAAACGGGTCACTGGTCACTTTTAACAATGTCACTTTAAATAATGCCACTATAATAGTGTTTACATATCTTACATTACTCATATCATATGTTTACACTTTATTTTACCATCTATTGCACCTTGCCTATGCCGCTCAGCCATCGCTCAGCATTTGCTCATCCATATATTTATATGTACATTTTCTCATTCACCCCTTTAGATTTGTGTGTATTGGGTAGTTGGTGGGGAATTGTTAGATTACTTGTTTGATACTACTGCACTGTTGGAACTAGAAGCACAAGCATTTCGCTATCCTCGCATTAACATCTGCTAACCATGTGTATGTGACCAATAACATTTGGTTTGATTTGAGTTAACTGTATCTGTCTATGCTTGGGCAATAGTTTACATATCACAGTCCAGTAATTGTAGTCCAGTATAGTAGTTCTTATATTATGGTTTCATGATCTACTTAGTGACCTTATACACAAAGTGCCCATGTTGCCTTTAAAATGTTAGTGCTGTATGTGGCATTTCCTTTCTTCCTCGCCCTTCCTCTCTCCTCCACCCCACGATTGACTGACTGCCTGAGACAGCTGATGTGTTTGTTTGCATGGTCGTCAGATGTGTTTTATAGTGACACAACGGGAATGACAACCATTCCATGGGAAAATCAACAGCATCAATTCACTACTGTAGGGTCACATGCTAATGGTAGACTATATGCACTGTATGATGTCAGTATTTAATATAAAGGGGTTCAATAATCTATCCATCTCACTGTCAATATGAGGACTAGATGGATAAGTACGCTATCTATACAAAAGTATGTGGACAACCCTTCAAATTAGTGGATTTGGCTATTTCAGCCACACCAGTTGCTGACAGGTGTATAAAAACATTGAGTACACAGCCATGCAATCTCCATAAACAAACATTGGCAGTAGAATGGTCTTACTGAAGAGCTTGGTGACTTTCAACATGGCACCGTCATAGGATGCCACCTTTCCAACAAGGCAGTTCGTCAAATGTCTGCCCTGCTAGAGATGCCCCAGTCAACTGTAAGTGCTGTTATTGTGAAGTGGAAACGTCTAGGAGAAACAACGGCTCAGTCGCGAAGTGGCAGGCCACATAAGCTCACAGAACGGGATCGCCGAGTGCTGAAGCGGCTGGTACCCGCAAAAGACCAGTCTCAACGTCAACAGTGAAGAGGCGACTCTGGGATGCTGGCCTTCACTGTTGACGTTGAGACGGGTGTTTTGCGGGTACTATTTAATGAAGCTGCCAGTTTAATAATTGTGAGGCACCTGTTTCTCAAACTTGACACTAATGTACTTGTCCTCTTGCTCAGTTGTGCACCGGGTCCTCCCATTCCCTTTTATATTCTGGTTAGAGCCAGTTTGCGCTGTTCTGTGAAGGGAGTAGTACACAACGTTGTATGTGATCTTCAATTTCTTGGCAATTTCTCGCATGGAATAGCCTTAATTTCGCAGAACAAGTATAGACTGACAAGTTTCAGAAGAAAGTTATTTGTTTACGGCCATTTTGAGCCTGTAATCAAACCCACAAATGCTCCAGATACTCAACTAGCCTAAAGAAGGCCAGTTTTATTGCTTCTTTAATCAGCTGTGCTAACATAATTGCAAAAAGGTTTTCCAATGATCAGTGAGCCTTTTAAAATGATAAACTTGAAATAGCTAACACAACATGCCATTGGAACACAGGAGTGATGTTTGCTGAAAATGGGCCTCTGTACGCTTATGTAGATATTTTAAAAAATCCAGCTGCAACAGTCATTTACAACATTAACAATGTCTACACTGGATTTCTGATCAATTGGATGTTATTTTAATGGACAACATTTTTTTCTTGCTTTTCTTTCAAAAACAACGACATCATAACTAAGTGACCCCAAATATTTGAACAGTAGTGTATTTAAATAGAGTATATGGTGCCATTTGGCATGCAGTCAGAGTGCAGACATCACAGGTTTCATGTTTGTAAGATAATGTATACTGACATGACTTGACTCGCATCCACCCTGACTGTGGGTGGAGCCACATGCGGAACAGACCACACATCAGGGCCAATATTCATAAAGCATCTCCGAGTAGGAGTGGAAAAGGTACGGGGAAAGGGGGGATACCTAGTCAGTTGTACAACTGAATGCCTTCAACTTAAATGTGTCTTTGAGTGCTGATCTAGCATCAGGTCTTTCCCTGTCCTTTCATTCTAGTCTACAATGATCCGAGATCAGCACTCCTAGTCTCTCAGAAGACTCACTGCCAAATACACAATAGTCCAGTGCACCTCCACCATAGCTTTTTCCCTTAACAACAATCACTCCTGTGAGATACCGGTCTATAGAGAGAGAGAGAGAGAGAGAGAGAGAGTAGGCAAGAGGGAATGTGTGAATTGCATTTCTGAAGAACTGTTACTTCTCCTTCACTATTCTTTCAGGATGCAGTGCTAGGGACAACGCTGGTGATCAATCATGAATAAGATATTACAAAACCATCTCAGTCCAAATCTGGTCGCCTCTGTTTAGCTCTCAGTTGTGTATATCTGCTGTGTGTGTGTCTGTGTGTCTGTGTGTGTGCGCGTGTGTGTGGGGGGTATTTTGGTATTTTAAGATCCCCATTAGCTTTTGTGATAGCAATATGAAACATTAAATGATACAGAACATTAATAGACAAGAACAGCTCAAGGACAGAACTACATACATTTAACATGTCACACATATCCTACATATCAGTACATACGCATAAAATATTTAGGGGAGAGGCATTGTGCAGTGAGGTGTTGCTTTATCTGTATTTTGAAACCAGGTTTGCTGTTCTCTTGAGCAATCTGAGATGGGAGTTCCATGCAATCTATATAATACTGTATGTTTTCTTGAATTTGTTCTGGATTTGGGGACTATGAAAAGACCCCTGGTGGCATATTTGGTGGGGTAAGGTGTGTGTGTCCTGTGTGTATGTAAGTTGACTGAAAACAATTTGGAATTTCCAACACATGTTTCTTATAAAAACAAGAAGTGATGTTGTGTCTCTCTATATATAGTGAATATAAAATATTGATATTAGCCCTTTGATTATAGTGAAGAGCAAGACGTGTTGCTCTGTTCTGGGCCAGCTGCAGTTTTTCTAGGTCCTTATTGGCAGCATCTGTAGAATGTGCAGGACTTGCTTAGTGGAGTGTGGTTTAATCAAAAGCAGATCATCTCTTTATCACAGACAGACCTTCCCCCATCTTCACAACATTTGTATCTATATGTTTTGACCATGACAGTTTACAATCCAAGGTAACACCAATAAACACCAATAAATCAACTTGCTCAACAGCCACCTTATTCAGCTGAGGTATGATTCAGCTTGGGGAATGACTTGTAAAAAAAATCAATGCTTTTAGTTTTAGAGATGTTCTGTACTAGTTTATTACTAGCCACCCCTTTTAAAACTGACTGTTTAGGGTTGCTGTGATTTCACTAGCTGTCGTTGCTGCCACGTATAGGGTTGAATCATCAGCATACATAGACACACAGGCTTTGTTTCATGCTAGTGGCAGGTCATCAGTAAAAATAGAAAATAGTAGATGGACCAGAGAGCTGCCCTGCGGTACACCACACTTTACGTGTTTAACATTAGAGAAGCTTCCATTTAAAGAAAACCCACTGTGTTCTATTAGATAGATATCTCTGAATGATATAGCAGAAGTTGAAAAGCCATAACGCATACTGTATGTTTTTTGAACGACAGGTTATGGTTCAGTAATATCAAAAGCTGCACTTTTTTTTGCACTTTTTCTATCTTCAACACAGGAATCAGTACAGAACATTTTGTATGATCTCTTATACAATATTTTAGGCCCAACCTTTGGAACTTTGGCTTTTCTAGATATGACCGCTATATTAAGGTTAGTACGTCCGATGGGCATGGATACAGAGTTCTGCAACATTGGTAAAAATGTGATCAGTACACGAGGATGATATAGTTCCGGTACTGTTTTGTGAACACCCTGGTAGGTTGACTAATAACCTGAACCAGATTACAGCGACTGGTTACAGTGAACAGCTTCCTCTTGAGAGGACAGCTTGATGAATACCAGTCAATATTTAGGTCCCCACTCAGTGGCCTAGAGCAACACTGCAAAATAATATGCTTTAGATGAGGCAGGTGAACCTGCAACCACAACACTTCAATAACACTTGACATGAGATCTTCTCTAAGCATTACAGGAATATGGCTCTGAATATATACAGCAAAACCTCTCCCATAAGCATTCCTGTCTCTTCTATAGATGTTATATCCTTGTATTGTTATATCAAAGGAATTATCTAAGTGCATCTCAGAAATGGCTAATATATGAATGTTATCTGATGTTAGCAAGTTATTGATTTCATTAACCTTATTTCTAAAGCTACATATATTAATGTGGGCTATTTTCAGCCCTTTCCTGGGTAGCTTATCAGAGACGGACATCATTTGGAAAAGAGCAAACAAAGCTAGAGAAAAATCAAACATTCAGCAGTCCAGCAATCAGTTGGTGTGTGTGTAAGTGTGTGCTGCGGGGTTGAAGATACGATGGCAGGGAGCTCGGCCCCAGTGATGTACTTTGCCGTTCGCACCACCCTATGTAGTGCTTTGTGGTGGAGGGAGGTGCATTTGCCATCCCCCTTTGGACTTGCCTGATACCACCGTCGTCCACTGCATGGAGAAAGGTCCACATGGGCAACCTAGAGGTTTAGGCCCACCCACTTGGGAGCCAGGCCTATCAGTATTAGTTTTTTTTCCCCTCAAAAGGGCTTTATTACACACAGAAATTATTCTCATCACCCACTCCCCTCCCACTCTTTAGACGATCCCGCAGGTGAAGACGCCGGATGTGGAAGTCCTGGACTGGTGTGGGTACACGTGTTTTGTGATTGTGAGGCCGGTTGGATGTACTGCCAAATTCTCTAAAATGACGTTGCAGGTGACTTATGGTAGAGAAATGAACATTGAATTCTCTGGCAACAGCTCTGGTGGACATTACTCCAGTCATCATGACAATTGCACACTCCCTCAAAACTTGAGACATATGGCATTGTGTTGTGCTTCAAAACTGCACATTTTAGAGTAGCCTTTTATTGCCCCGAGTACAAGGTGCACCTGTGTAATGATCATGCTATTTAATCAGTATTCATAAGTATTCATGCCACATCTGTTATGCCACATCTGTCAGGTGGATGGATTATCTTGAGAAAGGTTCAAATGCTCATTAACAGGGATGTAAACAAATGTGTGCACAAAATTTGAGAGAAATAAGCTTTTTGTGTATATGTAAAATCTCAAAAATATTTCAGCTCACGATACATGGGACAAACACTTTAGATGTCGGGTTCATATTTTCTTCAATGTATTTATAATTTTTCGTAGCCGTCTATTTACCATGACAAACCGATGATGGCAATAAGACCACACTCAAGATGTATAGCGCCATAAGCAAACAAGAAAATGCACATCCACTGGCGGCGCTTCTCGTGGCTGGTGATTTTAATGCAGGGAAACTGAAATCCTTTTAACCCCATTTTTACCAGTATTTCACTTGTGTAACTAGAGGCGACAAAACACTTGATCACATTTACTCCACACACAGAAACGCACACAAGGCTCTCCTTCGCCAAATCTGAACATAGCTCTGTCCTCCTGATTCCTTCGTACAAGCAAACATTCTAACAAGAAGTACCAGTGATGCCCTTTTGCACTAACTCTTTTGACTCATCACATACACTGCTGCTACTGTTATTACCTATCCTGTTTACCCCTACCTATGTGTACAGTGCTTTCAGAAAGTATACAAACCCATTGACGTTTTCCACATAGTGTTAGGTTACAGCCGTATTCTAAAATTGATTAAATAGTCCCGTCCCCCCCCATCAATCTACACACAATACCTCACAATGAGAAAGCAAAAACCGGTTTAGACATTTTTGCAAATGTATAAAAATAAAAAAATGAAATAAAGTCTTCAGACCCTTTACTCAGTACTTTGTTGAAGCACCTTTGAACCTTCACCCAGTCTGAGGTCCTGTGTGCTCTGGAGCAGGTTTTCATCAAGGATCTCTAGGTACTTTGTTCCGTTCAGTTTTGCCTCGATCCTGACTAGTCTAATACTTTTGCAAAAATGGCTAAAAAACAATTTTTGCTTCATCATTATGGGGCATTGTGTGTAGATTGCTGAGGACTTTATTAATCCATTTTAGATTAAGTTTGTAACATAACAAAATGTGGGAAAAGTCAAGGGGTCTGAATACTTTCCGAAGACACTGTACTGAGGTTTGGTTGGAGCCAAACTGTGACATAGCTGATAAAGTCACTTGAATTCACATGAAAGTATGCAAATGAGAGGGGAATAACAGGTGCA
This sequence comes from Oncorhynchus mykiss, assembly GCF_013265735.2. Lineage (NCBI taxonomy): Eukaryota > Metazoa > Chordata > Actinopteri > Salmoniformes > Salmonidae > Oncorhynchus > Oncorhynchus mykiss. The sequence goes on from NC_048579.1 coordinate 30,288,243, forward strand.
GTGCCTTATATTGTGCAATATTCCACAATATTCCCATACTGATTAAAGGTCCATTGCAGCTGTTTTTATCTCAATATCAAATCCTTTCTGGGTAACAATTAAGTACCTTACTGTGATTGTTTTCAATTAAAAATGGTCCAAAAATTAAATGAATAGCTTCTTAGCGGCAGGGTAGCCTAGTGGTTAGAGCGTTGGACTAGTAACCGAAAGGTTGCAAGTTCATATCCCCGAGCTGACAAGGTACAAATCTGTCGTTCTGCCCCTGAACAGGCAGTTAACCCACTGTTCCTAGGCCGTCATTGAAAATAAGAATTTGTTCTTAACTGACTTGCCTAGTTAAATAAAGGTACAATTAAAATTTTGCGAAGAGCAATTTCTCAAACATAAAATTAGCTAGGATTGTCTGGGAGTGGTCAAAGTGTGGAGGGGAAAACTGAAAAATAGCTGTTATTGGCAGAGAAGTTTCAAACTCTTTCTTATTGGTTTATTAACTAATTTACTGGCCGGTGTGATCACCAGACAGCCCAAACAGCCCTTACATTAAAAGGGCATCATCCTTTTCACAATTTCCCTGTATTTTTCCAACCTCAGTGTGGAAATATATAGACAAAATCACATGTTTGACTGCACTGAGCCTTTAAACATTTCAAGAAGTATATAAACAGATAGACCGTTGTATGAAAATGTCATCAAACATCAGAAAAGTCTACCCTAAGAATAGCACCGGCAGTGAGGCTGAATAATTTACACACAGGGGGTTTTCCCCCATGAGGCTTTAAAAAAAACAGGCCTTCAGATGATCACCTCAGCATACAGCACTCAGTGAGCAGTGTGTGTGTGTGTGTGTGTGTGTGTGTGTACACGTGTGTTTGTATGTTTCCTTTGCCTGGTGGTTGTAGAAGGACCAAATGACAATTCAGAGAAGAATAAACAAATCACACTGTTGCACTAAGGTCACAAACAATTTCTAGTTGTATCCTATGGTATTTCGAAATGTATGACTGATTAGTAGGGTTGGGTAGGTTACTTTCTAAATGTAATCAGTTCCAGTAACTACTATAGTTAGTTACCTGTAAACAAAATGTTAATCAGTAACATTACCTTTGTGTTTGGGTAATACAAAAGTTCTGATTACTTTGTTACTTTTGGATTACTTTCCCCTGAAGCCCATTTGAAGAAGACAAAAAATATCCATCAAACGCATTTCTTGTGTCATCATAGTCGCCTCAGAAATGTGCACCTTTTTTTCCATACTGAACTGAAAGGCATTGATAAAACAGAAAGGTGTCAATGTATATTTTCGCAAACATCCTTTCTGAATTTAAAAGTAATCCATGAAGTAATCTAGTTTTTCAAAGGTATATGTAATCCAATGAAAAAAATGTTGCTGGTAATGTAACTGATAAGAGTCGTTAATTATGATGCAAGATGATTTGTAGAGCAGTCGCCTGCACTGTAGATTGCAATGTTGAACAAGCTCAATCAATTCATTAGTAAGAAATAACAAATAATAATTTGTTCTTAACTGACTTGCCTATTGCGGAAGAGGTTTGATTTCTGCCACAACCCCGGTGAATCCGTTGTTGTATTGTCGGAGGAGAAACGCATGCACATATTTCAAAAACAATATACAACTTTTCCTTTTATCTATAAAATGTCTTGAACAACTAAATTAATTTGTTTTATCCACCCCTGTAAACGTAATTTGCCTAATGGCGCGCAAGTGGAGAAGGACCATCTTATTTCAAGCAAGCGCATTTCACTCTCCTCGCCAGCGCTCCTCGATTACCGTTGACCTTTTTCAAAAGGAGGCGAGAGAGGAGAGAGGACGCAGGTGGTGAGGAAATCTAATTGATAAAAGGCCAATGAACTTTGCAGACCAGACCCAGCTGCTGTCGCACTGGAGCCGATGGGAGAGCCAACCCTTAAAGGGATACTTTGGTATTTTGAGATAATAATTTCCTATTTACCCAGAGTCAGACAAAATCATGGATACCATTTTTATGTTTCTGCGTACAGTTTGAAGGAAGTTGAAGGTAGCATATTGTTAGCTTAGCACAATCGCTGGAAGTCTATGGGTATCTACTAGCCCGCTCCTTTCAAATGCATGGAAATACACCTTCTATCTACTCAAAGGCTGGGTGGTTAGCACTTCGTACTCTAAGTATTCTTTACAAGTAGATATGAAATCATAATATTTAGAAAATTATTTATTTTTGGAACTGTTTTCTCAGGACTATAAATTTCACTCATCCACTGTGAGTGATGGTGTGTGCAAGGATAGGCTGTGTGCAAGTGTTGACACAGCTGGCCTGCTGAGACAGTAACATAATATTTTGCCTCTGGTCATTATCACTCTGCACCTGTAGCATTAAAAAAAAAAAATCCATTCACTGTAGGCTACTACTGTACATAACAGCACCGTCATACCTGTCTATTGTATTGTATATTTGACCTTTTATTGATGTGAATTGTGTGAATGCTTTGTCTACACTGTGTATTATACATTATGTGCAGTGACCTGTATTGTCATCGATAGTGTAGACCTATGTAATGACATAAGCCGATAAAACATAGGTTTCACCAAATGACCTTTAATATTCAAATGTAACTGATACCTTGATCTGACTGCTATATTTCATACACAATACTAGCTCATGTGGCATGCTGTAATGAATCACTTATAGTAGATAGTAACAAAATAGATTGTACTCGTTCAAATGGCATTTATTAAAGTTATTTGACAGAATAACAACGTTACTTTTGTACCTGGTGGCGGGGCAGCAGTAACACAGGCTTGGGACAGCTGATGAGAAGTGCACAGTATTTGTCTTTTCTCCATGTTTCTGGTTTGTAATACTCATTACTTTCAACAAATGTACGATCAGCCATAATTTCATGTTTGTGTCGAGCAGAATAATTCATGCTATAGGTTTGTAATGCGTCAACATTGCAATGGGGCGGCAGATAGCCTAGTGGTTAGAGCATTGGGCCAAAAAACAGAAGGTTGCTGGATCAAATCCCTGAGCTGACAAGGATAAAAATCTGTTGCTCTGCCTCTGAACAAGGCAGTTAACCCACTGTTTCAAAGCGGGCAAAGAAGGTGTTTAGTTTGTCTGGAAGCGTGACATCGGTGACGTGGCTGGTTCCCTTTTTGTAGTCCGGGATTTCCTATATACCCTGCCACATATGGTTAAATGGTGTGAGCCGTTGAATTGTGACTCCAATTTGTCCTTCTACTGGCATTTCGCTTGTTTTATTGCCTTGCGGAGGGAATAACTACACTGTTTACATTCAGCCGTATTCCCAGACCTCTTTCCATCGTTAATAGAGCTCTAGGGGCGCTATTTCATTTTTGGATAAAAAACGTTCCCGTTTTAAGCGCGATATTTTGTCACGAAAAGATGCTCGACTATGCATATTCTTGACAGTTTTGGAAAGAAAACACTCTGAAGTTTCAGAATCTGTAAAGATTTTGTCTGTAAGTGCCCCAGAACTCATTCTACAGGCGAAACCAAGATGATGCATCACCCAGGAATTAGCAGAATTTCTGAAGCTCTGTTTTCCATTCTCTCCTTATATGGCTGTGATTGCGCAACGAATGAGCCTACACTTTCTGTCGTTCGCCCAAGGTCTTAGCAGCATTGTGACGTATTTGTAGGCATATCATTGGAAGATTGACCATAAGAGACTACATTTTCCAAGTGTCCGCCTGGTGTCCTGCGTCGAATTCGGTGCGCAATTGCCAGCTGCTTCCACTTTACCATTTGATTCAGGGGAGAAAGCATGTGTCCAAGAACGATGTATCAATGAAGAGATATGTGAAAAACACCTTGATGATTGATTCTAAACAACGTTTGCCATGTTTTCAGTCGATATTATGGAGTTAATTTGGAAAAAAGTTTGCGTTTTGAGGACTGAATTTATGGATTTTTTTTGGTAGCCAAATGTGATGTATAAAACGGAGCTATTTCTAATACACAAGGAATCTTTTTGGAAAAACTGAGCATCTGCTATCTAACTGAGAGTATCCTCATTGAAAACATCAGAAGTTCTTCAAAGGTAAATGATTTTATTTGAAGGCTTTTATGTTTTTGTTAATGTTGCGTGCTGGATGCTAACGCTAATGCTAACGCTAAATGCTAACGCGAAATGCTAACTCTAGCTAGCTACTTTTACACAAATTATTGTTTTCCTATGGTTGAGAAGCATATTTTGAAAATCTGAGATGACAGTGTTGTTTACAAAAGGCTAAGCTTGAGAGATGGCATATTTATTTCATTTCATTTGCGATTTTCATAAATAGTTAACGTTGTGTTATGCTAATGAGCTTGCTGATAGATTTACACAATCCTGGATACAGGGGTTTTTTCATAGCTAAACGTGACGCAGAAAACGGAGCGATTTGTCCTAAACAAATAATCTTTCAGGAAAAACTGAACATTTGCTATCTGAGAGTCTCCTCATTGAAAACATCTGAAGTTCTTCAAAGGTAAATGATTTTTTTGAATGCTTTTCTGTTTTTTTGTGTAAATGTTGCCAGCTGAATGCTAATGCTAAATGCTACGTTAGCCATCAATACTGTTACACAAATGCTTGTTTTGCAATGGTTGAGAAGCATATTTTGAAAATCTGAGATGACAGTGTTGTTAACAAAAGGCTAAGCTTGAGAGCTAGCATATTTATTTCATTTCATTTGCGATTTTCATGAATAGTTAACGTTGCGTTATGGTAATGAGCTTGAGTCTGTATTCACGAACCCGGATCCGGGATGGGGAGATCAGAAAGGTTAAATGGTTCGCACTTTCAGTTTTGCGTGAATGCCGCCATCCATCCACGGTTCTGGTTAGGGTAGGTGTTAATAGTCACAGTGGGTACAACATCTCCAACGGACTTCTTTATAAACTCACTCACTGAGTCAGCGTATAGATCAATGTTTTTTATCTGAGGCTGACCGGAACATATCCCAGTCCGTGTGATCAAAAGAATCTTGAAGTGTAGATTCCGATTGGTCAGACCAGTGCTGAATGGTTCTAGTCACTGGTACATCCTGTTTTAGTTTCTGCCTATAAGACGGTAGGAGCAAGATGGCGTCGTGGTCGGATTTGCCGAAGGGAGGGCGGGCAAGGGCTTTGTATGCATCGCGGAAGTTAGAGTAGCAGTGATTGAGTGTATTACTTTTGCACGTAGTGCACGTAGTTTCCAGTTTACATAGAGTCCACTGAAGTTCCTTGAGGGCGGACTTGGTGTCTTCTTGAGGGGGAATGTACACAGCTGTGACAATAACTGACAAGAATTCTCTTGGGAGGTAATATGGCCGGCATTTGATTGGAAGGAATTCTAGGGCGGGTGAGCAGAAGGACTTGAGATCCTGTAAGTTGTTATGATTACACCATGAGCCGTTAATCATGAAGCATACACCCCCACCCTTCCTCTTCCCAGAGAGGTGTTTATCTCTGTCGGCACGACGCATGGAGAAGCCCTTTGGCTGAACCGATTCCGACAGCATATCTAGAGAGAGCCATGTAAAACAGAGAATGTTACAATCACTGTCTCTCTGGAAGGCAACCCTTGCTCGAATTTAGTCTACCTTGTTGTCGAGAGACTGGACATTGGACTTCTACACAGGAGTAATCACGGACACATACCTTTGGGTTTTTCGGACTGAAGAGAACGGGAGCTATGAGTATTACCAGGGTGGTAGTGGGTGATGTAGGCACACAGATAAAATAAAATGCATTTAATGAAATTAAAACAGAAGATGTTAATACCATCCAGCTACTGTAGCTGCCTCCTTAACATAAACAGGCAGTACTAGTAGCGCAAAAAATGCAAATATAAACCAAAGTAAAGTTCTTGCCGATCATAGTGATCTGATTCCCGTTTCTGTCATTCCTGTTCGCGGGCTTGGGCCACTGACCCATAATCTGGATGTTCTGTTCTGTGTTGTGTACTATTCTAATAATTTGAAGTTTGATGGAATAACCATTCTAACTCTCCAACACTCTCCTACACTATGAATTGTGTGTAGCCCAATCACAATATGCAAATCGGTCAGTAAACAGCATGCAGCCAAAACAGGCCTTTCGCAATATTTCAAATACAATCGTTGAAAAATGCAGGTTGGAAAGCAAATACATGTAGCTATAAAGAAAATACTTGTCTATAAAGTTATCAACTTCCAAATAAGCCTATTGAGCGAACAGTATTGTTTTACAAAGTTAAACAAGAGAAGCTTTTGGCAGAAGCGCATCTGCCATCGCTGGTGAGTGAGATGTGCATCATTGGGTGAGTCAGTGTAACTGGAAAGCTTTTTTTAGGACTATAATTTCTTACTACAATATTGGTCTCCACACACCTAGGCCTAGGCTATTGATGGATTCAAGACAAGCTCGTTTTTATTGATCTAAAATTCTCAGTTTGTCAGTGTCAAAGTAGTCATTTCGATCATTTGTGATGTATTAAAAAAGATTCTGCTGACGTCTCCTGTCATTTAAGGGCGTTTTCACATATAGACCTCTTTAAAATAACTAATATCAAGTCCTCTTTAAAAATAAGGGGTAAAACATTCAAATGAACTCTATTCTCTTGGTATTCACACTGTCCTTGCCTTTGATTGAGGACTCAGCTCTCTTATAAGTTCATGTAAAACAGTTTATGGCCTGAATCCTCATTGTATTCACATTGCAATGTTTAAAAAAGAACCAAGATATTTTTCCAACATTTACTCAATGCACTCTGGGTAAATACACAGTGGACGACAAGCCATACCATCAGAACCTGGTATTGGACAACCAGAGATGTCCCAACAAACATTTTGGAAGTTTGATGTAGTTAGAAAATAAGACAAACAGTTGAAGTCTGATGTTTACATATACTTAGGTTGGAGTCATTAAAACTCGTTTTTCAACCACTCCAAATTTCTTGTTAACAAACAATAGTTTTGGCAAGTCGGTTAGGACATCTAGTTTGTGCATGACACAAGTAATTTTTCCAACAATTGTTTACAGATTATTTCACTGTATCGCAATTCCAGTAGGTCAGAAGTTAACATACACTAAGTTGACTGTGCATTTAAACAGCTTGGAAAATTCCAGAAAATGATGTCATGGCTTTAGAAGCTTCTGATAATTGACATAATTTGAGTCAATTGGAGGTGTACCTGCGGATGTATTTCAAGGCCTACCTTCAAACTCAGTGCCTCTTTGCTTGACATCATGGGGAAATCAACCAACCTCAGAAAAATAATTGTAGACCTCCACAAGTCCCTCAACGAGTCCTATGTCGACATAACCTGAAAGGCCGCTCAGCATGGAAGAAGCCACTGCTTCAAAACCGTCATAAAAAAAGCTAGACTACGGTTTGCACCTGCACATGGGGACAAAGACTGTACTTTTTGGAGAAATGTCCTCTGGTCTGATGAAACAAAAATAGAACTGTTTCGCCATAATGACCACCGTTATGTTTGGATGAAAAAGGGGGAGGCTTGCAAGCCGAAGAACACCATCCCAACCATGAAGCACGGGATGGCAGCATCATGTTTTGTGGGTGCTTTGCTGCAGGAGGGACTGGTGCACTTCACAAAATAGATGGCAACATGAGGTAGGAAAATTATGTGGATATGTTGAAACATCAGTTATAGCTTGCTCGCAAATGGGTCTTCCAAATGGACAATGACCTCAAGTATACTTCCAAAGTTGTGGCAAAATGGCTTAAGGACAATAAAGTCAAGGTACTGGAGTGGCCATCACAAAGCCCTGACCTCAATCTTATAGAAAATTTGTGGGCAGATCTGAAAAGCGTGTGCGAGCAAGGCCTACAAACCTGACTCAGTTACACCAGCTCTGTCAGGAGGAATAGCCCAAAATTCACCCAACTTATTGTGGGAAGCTTGTGGAAGGCTAACCGAAATGTTTGACCCAGGTTAAACAAGACAATGCTACCAAATACTAATCGAGTGTATGTAAACTTCTGACCCACTGGGAATGTGATGAAGGAAATTAAAGCTGAGATAAATCACTCTACTATTATTCTGACATTTCACATTCTTAAAATAAAATGGTGATCCTAACAGATCTAAAACAGGGAATTTTTACTTGGATTAAATGTCAGGAAATGTGAAAAACTGAGTTTAAATGTATTTGGCTAAGGTGTATGTAAACTTCCGACTTCAACTGTACATAATCAAAATATAATATTTACATGTAAAAAATACAAGTAACAGGATAAATGGCAGAATGATAATTGCAGATTAAAATGCTTTAATTGAAAATGTTACTCAAAATTGTACCGCCAACCTGTTCATTATGTTTTTTGTTTATTTGTGCCACTAATGTGAGGGGCCATGGCCATGTAGTAGCTTATAGTGTAGTAGCGTTTAGTGCTTGGTGTGGCAATAATTCTAAGCGAACCTGGAGAGCTTTGTCTTCACATTCCACAACAAAATGGAACTGAACCTAAGACTTCAAGTGAACTGAACTCAGACCACCTCTCAAGTTCAGTTCGCTTTGAGGGTTCTGATTTCCTTTGAAACCTTCACACTGCACAAAAATGTCAGAGAACTGCACTGAGTTCCCCAACATTTTCTGAAAGGGACCAAGTGTGAAAACACCCTAAAATGTATAAAAAGGTCAAATTTTTCCCAGACCTTAGTCTACAAAAAAGGATCCATATGTGTACAACTTCTGCAAGCTCCTCTACTCTACTGCTCTATGACAGTAGGCAAAAGCGATGATAATGCATGCAATGCTTTATAATAAAGATACTTTTTTCCCTCATACATTCCAGTACCTCAGAGCCCCCAGGTAACCCCCTCTCTCGGGCTCACTTTTTGTTCCGGCACCACCTAACTTACAAATTAAGCACTGCATTTAGCTCAAACGTTCAGGGGTGCAAAGAGCAAGCCAGAGGGTGGGCAGGGAAAGTAGAATCAAAGAGTCAGCACACTACTTAGAGAGCACAGAGGGAGAGGATTGTTCCTATAACATGTTTATGTGAGTGAGCCGCACCTTGAGCCTGTCTATGCTACTTTTTTTTTTTACATAAGCTTTCGGTTACTGGCCCACCACTCTTAATAGCTAGGCTACCTGCTACAGTGGAGGTAGATGGAAAAGAGATGAGGTCCCCATTCAAGTCAATGTTGCCATAATGGGTGGACCATTGCCAGTGTACCCATAGGAGTAAAGCAGGAAGTAAAATGTAAAATGTGCTAGAATGTGCTCTGATTTGTTGATTGAACTCAACTGACATAAATAAATACATTCCATTGCATGAGCCACATCAGTTAACATCATTTGAATGAACATTCTACATTATCATGGAAATTATTGCATCACAATACCAGGCAGCCATTAGGAGTGTACCCGTGAGTTTACCAGCCAAATTGCCAGGGTTAGAGGTTCCAAGCCCGTTCTATTTCTATGGTTGACATGGGGACCACTGCATCGGTCATCAGTGAGGAGACCTACCGAATCACTTGGTCCTCAAAACAGGCTCCCGCCATCCCACTGGCAGGGATCAGACTGCGTATGTACACCGGAGAGACCATACTATTGCTGGACGCGAGAGCACAGCCCCTAGTGGTGAAAGTGAATGGGCCTAGTTTACTAGGGTGTGACTTGCTCAGCAAAATACTCAGCTGGGGTGAGAAAACACACACGAGTGACTGAGGATGTCATTCAAAACCTCAGGCCCGAGCCTCGCTTTTTCAAGCCCTGGATAGTGCCCTACGCCAGGAAAAAAAATGGAAGACAAGTTGGAGCGGCTGCAGGAAACAAACATATTACGCCCATTTAGTTCTGAGATCTTATGCAAAGTGCAAAACTGAGCTGAGTGTGCAGGATGGCTGCATACTTGGGGGTTTCAGAGTGGTCGTCCCGCCTCCTGATCGTTCACAAGTCATGGATGAGGTCTGAGACTCACCCGGGTGCCTCCCGGATGAAAAGTTTGGCCAGATCTTACATCTGGTGGACTAACATAGATCAGGACTTAGAAAACGGGCTGAGAGTTTCAAGTTCCTCGGTGCCACATCACCAACAAACTATCATGGTCCAAACACACCAAGACAGTCGTGAAGAGTGCACAACACCATTTCCCCCCCAGGAAACTTTTTATTTTTTTGTCATGGGTCCCCAGAGCCTCAAAAAGTTCTACAGCTGCACCCTCGAGAGCATCCTGACCGGTTGCATCACCGCCTGGTATGGCAACTGCTCGGCAGTTGACCATAAGGCGCTACAGAGGGTAGTGCGAATGGCCAAGCTTCCTGCATCCATGACCTATATACACACACTCGGCAGTGTCAGAGGAAAGCCAAAAAAATTGTCAAAGACTCCAGTCACCCAAGTCATAGACGGTTTTCCCTGCTACTGCACGGCAAGCGGTACAGGAACCCAAAGTCTAGGACCAAAAGGCTCCTTAACAGCTTCTAGCTCCAAGCCATAAGACTGCTAAACAAGCTCTCTCGGTTCTTGTTCCAGTACCGCATCATGCCAAAAACAGGACAGACTCCAGCTGAGATGCTGATGGACCGGACGCCCAAAAGCTCACCTGGACTTACTGCATCCGGACATCAAAGGATTAGTGGCATGGGAGTGGCATGGAAGCAGGAGAAACAAGGAGACATGACGATCACTCAAGGGAATGACAGTTCAAACCCAATTACTTTCTACATCCGTAACTTCACAAGCAGCTGAGACTGGTTGCCAGTTAACATTCTGAGTCAGTGGTCCAGTCTCTTTTGTGGTCAAACTGACAGATGGTCGAGTCATGCACAGACACCAGAACCACTTCTGCCTGTGCTAAGACAAAGAAAAGACAGTGTTTTCCAAAAACACAGTTGTAGGTAGGACACAGGTGCACACACCACAGTACATGGTGATTGAGGAACGGGGGACTCTGTGGCTCCAGGAGAGGGTGATGAACTTTCTCTGATTCTCTCACAAACACCCAACCCACTCCAGTGCCCTCAGACCCAGCTCCACTGGGGTATGCCTCACCTGTGTGTAGTGGCACACCAGGAGTACTGAGCAGGTCACAGCCTAGTCACAAGGCTCCTGAAAGACTTACCTTTATAGTTGAGACTGAGAGACTCATGGTGTTAGTGTATGAACAGCAGACCTAGTTGAAAAAGAAAAAAAGGACTAAATGGTTTACATTTGAAGTGTTAATTTCCAAAACGCTGTATCCACCAATTTTGATTATTTGTCTCTCTGAAATGAAACCATCAAGTGATAGATTTCAAACAAATACATGCCTGTCATTGAACAACCCCATGCCATGATTAGATAGTGGAAAAAAACACACCAATCTCTTTCATAAGTTCTTGGAAACAATAAAAGACAAATTACCAACATTTTTGAAAATTGATATATAGCGTTTTGGAAAGAAACTCTTAATTTGCAGCAACACTAGCTCTAGTTCTAAAGTGTTGCGAAGAAAATAACAGGTTTGTTCCACCGCAAAAGCACATGAAAGAGGATTGATACTCACCATCTCAGATTTTTCTGAAATAGTTTCTGTAGTTAGTAACAGATCCTCTGACGAGGAGGAGTAGTAAGGATCGGAGGACCAATGCGCAGCGTGGTACGTGTTCATGCTCTTTATTAAACCAAGCGAACACTGAAACAAAACAATAAAGGACACGTGAAATAACTAACCGAAACAGTTCCGTGTGGAGCACACAGACACAGAAAATAAACACTCACGAAACACCAGTGGGAAAAGGCTACCTAAGTATGATTCTCAATCAGAGACAAGTAACGACACCTGCCTCTGATTGAGAACCATACCAGGCCAAACGCAAACACAACATAGAAAACGGAACATAGACAACCCACCCAACTCACGCCCTGACCATACTAAAACAAAGACAAATCAAAGGAACTAAGGTCAGAACGTGACACATGCGATTTGGACCAAACTTCTTACTACCAATGAGGCAGACATGAGGAATGAGTCAGACATGAGGAAAAATTAGGAAAGCCACCTACGGATCCCTCCCACTACATGCCAATCCCAACCACCAGTATCAGTTCTCTATGTTTGGCAAGTAATATCAGGCTGTGGCTTGATGTGTTGCATGTTTCCCTGTGAATCTTTTTTTCCCCCTGTTCAGAGAAATTTGTCATTGAAGTTACTTTGCATATTTACCATAAAGTATTGTGAAAGTACCTGGGTTTGACGACTAGATGTTGCTGTTCCTGCGATACCGCCACACTCTTATCCATTTTGCTGGTCACTTGTGTTTATTAAATAGATCACACCTTTGCAACTTTGGGTAGAAAACCAATAGATTTGTCTCATTCTAATGCTTCAACCCAGCTCTCCTTGAAAAGTATATGCAATTCTCACATGAAGACTTTTCCTACGAGCCCAAAACTTTGATGGAGAAATGGGCTAGGGACTAAAATGTTGTGATAAACCCAATAAAATAATGAATTGCATGGCAGTCAGTTCAGCAGTGAAGATTTGTTTAACAAGTCACATAATAAGTTGCATGGACTCACTCTGTATGCTATAATAGTGTTTAACATGATTTTTGACTGGCGACCTCATCTCTACCCCTCAGCAGTGGAGGCTGCTGAGGGGAGGATGACTCATAATAATGGCTGGAACAGAGCAAATGGAATCAAACACGTAGAAACCATGTCTTTGATGTATTTGATACCATTCCACTTATTCCGCTCCAGCCATTACCACAAGCCTGTTCTCCCTAATTAAGGTGCCACCAACCTCCTGTGCCCCACACATACCATTAACTGTAAGGTCCCTCAGTCGAGCAGTGAAATTCAAACACAGATTCGACCACAAAGACCAGGGAGGTTCTCCAATGCCTCGCAAAGAAGGGAACCTATTGGTAGATGGGAAAAAAAAAACAGACACTGAATATCCCTTTGAGCCTGGTGAAGTTATTAATTACACTTTGGATGGTGTATCAATACACCTAGTCACTACAAAGATACAGGCGTCCTTCCTAACTCAGTCAGGCGACAGAAAGACCAGGACCGGGCTTGGCTGCACTACCAAGTTGAGTTGGCTATGGATGCTCTTCTCTGTCGCTTATCGTTTGTACACCATTCGTTTACTAGTTTGAAAGTAAAGGCGAGTAAACTGTGAAACTTAAGTGGACATTCCTTGTCAAATTACAACAGTTATGTTTCAGTAATGTTTCAGTAATGTTTCAGTAATTCCAGAGAAAAGAGCCAGCAGCACACATTCGTCCCTTGTGACTAGGTAAGAGGATCCAACACTTCATCTCCAGGTGACACTGAGTTTTACTACCATCTGACCACAGGAGGCTGCTGAGGGGAGGACGGCTCATAATGGCTTGAATGGAGTGAATGGAATGGTGTCAAACACATGGAAACCATGTGTTGATGTGTTCGATACCATTCCATTCATTCCGTTCCGGCCTTTCTATGAGCTGGTCCTCCCAAATTAAGTTGCAACCGGCCGCATGTGCATCTGAAAAAGCATTGTACTTGCCTTCCTCCCCTTTCCTTTCCTCATCCCCTCCATTGACATGGTGCTCACACCTCCCTCACACCTCCCTAAACTTCACGGAAATAATTCATAGTGAAATATGAAATATTGAAGAGCACGATCGAGGCAGTTATAAGGGTCAGGAATGAGGGCGACTGAGATGTGAGATTTCGTTATCGTCTTAAATCCAATCTAAAGTTAGAGGCCAGATCTGCCAACGTATCACTTTACTTTAATGAGATGGTTAAGATTTGGAAGGCTGAGATCAAGAGAAGGTACAGCAGTTTATGTATGTTACCCTGCCAACCTCCACAAGAAAATAGTTTTCCTCAATATTGTTTATAAAAAATGGTTTTGTATTAGTTCAGGCAATATGGGCACATTTTGGGATTGTAATGGCAGATCTCCTCTTCGTCTGATTTATTACGAAAACAAATGAACACTCGAACAAAACAAAAATAACGTGCATCAACGAAACAGTTCCGTGTGGTGACAAACACTGACTCGGAAAACAAACACCCACAAACCAACAGTGAAACCCAGGCTACCTAAGTATGATTCTCAATCAGAGACAACTAACGACACCTGCCTCTGATTGAGAACCATACTAGGCCGAAACAGAAACAAAACATAGAAAAACAAACATAGACTGCCCACCCCAACTCACGCCCTGACCATACTAAATAAACACAAAACAAAGGAAATAAAAGTCAGAACGTGACAGTCCCCCCCCCCCCAAAGATGCGGACTCCGGCCGCCAAACCTGAACCTATAGGGGAGGGTTTGGGTGGGCGTCTGTCCACGGTGGCGGCTCTGGCGCGGGACGTGGATCCCACTTCACCACAGTTTCTGTCCGCCTCCTCAACCGCCCATGTGGCCTCTTATGAGCGGCGACCCATGCCGCCGACCTCCGACTGGAGACCCTAGCCATGGGTCCCAAATGGACGGGAGATTCCGGCAGCGCCGGACGGACGGGAGACTCCGGCAGTGCCCGGACAGGCGGGAGACTCCGGCAGCTCCGGAGTGAAGGGCGATTCTGGCATCGCCTGGCTGACTGACGGCTCTGGCAGCTCCTGGCTGACTGACGTCTCTGGCAGGTCCTGGCTGACTGATGGCTCTGGCAGCTCCTGGCTGACTGTCGGCACTGGCATCTCCTGGCTGACTAACGGCTCTGGCAGCTCCTGGCTGGCTGTCGGCTCTGGAGGCTCCTGGCTGGCTGGCGGCTCTGGAGGCTCCTGGCTGGCTGGCGGCTCTGGTGGCTCCTGGCTGACTGGCGGCTCTGGCGGCTCAGGACAGACTGGCGTCTCTGGCGGCTCAGGACAGACTGGCGTCTCTGGCGGCTCAGGACAGACTGGAGTCTCTGGTGGCTCAGGACAGACTGGCGGCTCTGGTGGCTCAGGACAGACTGGCGGCTCTGGCGGCTCAGGACAGATGGGAGACTCTGGCGGCTCAGGACAGACTGGAGACTCTGGCGGCTCAGGACAGACGGGAGACTCTGGCGGCTCAGGACAGACGGGAGACTCTGGCGGCTCAGGACAGACGGGAGACTCTGGCAGCGCTGGAGAGGAGGAAGGCTCTAGCAGCACTGGACAGGCGGATAAACACCTGTAGGCAGAAGACGGAGAGACAGCCTGGTGCGGGGGGCTGCCACCGGAGGGCTGGTGCGTGCAGGTGGCACTGGATAGACCGGACCATGCAGGTGCACTAGGGCTCTTGAGCACCGAGCCTGCCCAACCTTACCTGGTTGAATGCTCCCGGTAGCCAGGCCAGTGCGGCGAGGTGGAATAGCCCGCACTGAGCTGTGCTGGCGAACCGGGGACACCATGCGTAAGGCTGGTGCCATGTACGCCGGCCCGAGGAGACGCACTGGAGACCAGATGCGTGAAGCCGGCTTCATGGCACCTGGCTGGATTCCCACTCTAGCCCGGCCGATACGAGGAGCTGGAATGTACCGCACCGGGCTATGCACACGCACTGGGGAAACTGTGCGCCGCATAACACGGTGCCTGCCCGGTCCCTCTCGCTCTCCGGTAAGCACGGGAAGTTGGCGCAGGTCTCCTACCTGGCTTAACCACACCCCCCCCCCCCCCCCAATACATTTTTGGGGCTGCCTCTCGGGCTTCCAGCCGCGCTGCCGTGCTACCTCCTCATACCAGCGCCTCTCTGCTTTCGCTGCCTCCAGCTCTGCTTTGGGACGGCAATATTCCCCTGGCTGAGTCCAGGGTCCTTTGCCGTCCAGAATCTCCTCCCATGTCCAGGAATCCTGTGTACTTTGCCGCTGCTGCTGCTGCCTGTTACCACGCTGCTTGGTCCTTGGTTAGTGGGTGTTTCTGTAACGGCAGATCTCCTCTTTGTCTGAAGAGGACTAACAGGGATCGGACCAAAACGCAGCGTGGTAAGTGTCCAAAATGATTTATTACGAAAACAACTGAACACTCGAACAAAACAAAAATAACATGTATCAACGAAACAGTTCCGTGTGGTGACAAACACTGACTCGGAAAACAAACACCCAGTGAAACCCAGGCTACCTAAGTATGATTCTCAATCAGAGACAACTAACGACACCTGCCTCTGATTGAGAACCATACTAGGCCGAAACATAAAGCAAACATAGAAAAACAAACATAGACTGCCTACCCCAACTCACGCCCTGACCATACTAAATAAAGACAAAACAAAGGAAATAAAGGTCAGAACGTGACAGGGATGAATTTTTTACTTTTTCATTTAAGCATGAAACTTGGTACACCTATACAGTTTGGGGACCTGTACATTTTCTGTAAAAAAAAAATATTCAGATAAGGTCTACAACAAAATAGAACTCCATTGCTGATTCCAAAGCGTAATAGTAGTGAAGTAAGAGTGCTCTATTGTTGCAGGGAGCATTCCTTAAGACATTTGGGCGTAATACCCTTTTGATAGAGACAGACAGTAGCAGGTTCTTCGAGCGAGTCACTCACAGGTAGAAGATGTGGCTGAATGCTCTGGCCCGAGTGACTACATTATCCTCGCTTTAACGCTCTCACACACACACAATCTCTCTCTGAGAGGTTACCCTGTCCCACCTGAAGTGACAATTGCCAGAGGGGTGGACCACTCATATTGACTGAAGACTTTGACCTTGCCACAGAGTTCTGCACCTGCCACATCCATCGACTCTTCTCCCTACACTCGCTCATCTTTCAGACACAAAGGAAGCTGGGAATGATTGTTCTTAAATGTCATATAGAATGGGAGCATTGCAATGCACCTCCTAAATGTAACAAATCAGATCCAATGATAGAAGCACACATTTTTAATGTGACCATTAATTTTCTGTGTTAAGAGATGTTCTGCATTTAATTATTTAGTGATGTGTTGCTTTTAACACACGACTCAAACATATTTTGCTGTAGGGGGGAATAACAAGAGCACTACATACGTTCTGGTAGAGAGAGGGATGTTTGGCATGTGTATGTGCTTGGCATAAAAACGGCATACGTTGTGAGATTTCCAGAGAACCTCAAAGGCTTAGCTATGACTGAAGAGGCGAATTAACCTTGAACAAATGTTTGCTCTCCACGCCTCTGCAGTAGACAGGGGACCACAGCCAAATACAAGACAGGGGTTGCAACTCCAAAACTACTACACTATGGACCTCCTACTCCAGAGGCTTCATAAAACATTTCATAATTGAACACATTTTTCTTCATATGCAATGGTGGAACAAAAGAGTGGAAAATAAGAAAGTTAGCTAACGTTAGGTACACAGACACTGCATGTCTAACGTTAGGTACACAGACACTGCATGTCTAACGTTAGGTACACAGACACTGCATGTCTAACGTTAGGTACACAGACACTGCATGTCTAACGTTAGGTACACAGACACTGCATGTATAACGTTAGGTACACAGACACTGCATGTCTAACGTTAGGTACACAGACACTGCATGTATGGCCTGTTTATGTAAGAACGCACAGATACCTTGAATGGCTAGCAAGCCTAGATTTAACAGAACACGGCCATCTGCATTTCTTACGTTTTTAATCAGAAGATGTTAAAATATATTACCTCCAAACCAGCCAGGCGCGACTGTTTTGTCCGGCCAAGCCAATGCCATGGAATGACATGAACGCATCAGTTGCCATCTGTCGCTGAAAATAAATTGGGGGAAAATGTAGACATGTGCCTGCAACTCTCATCTCTCCAGCACTGCACTTCATCATTGATTTCCTTATAGAATCATAGCTTCAGGAAGGGTTATGGAGGTGCCACAGCAGCAGCACCCATGAGAAACTGAAATACATTTCACAAAGTTATAGAATTACTGCTGTCTGTTCAGAAATACATTTAATAATTCGGAATACTATACCAGGAGTAGGCCATATTTTAGCCACAGATGATCAATAGTTTATTTATTTTTAAATGGCCTAGCTGTGGATTGTGTGTAAATCGGGAAAGCGCGGCAAATCTGTCTGATCAGCATGCAGCCAAAACACGTTTTCTATCACGGCTCAGGAGAACACCCAGATGCAGACAGGTTGAAGTAACAAAAGTGTATTACAAAAACAGGGGGCAGGCAAACGACAGGTCAAGGGCTGGTAGATGTTAGAAATCCAGAGCAGAGTCTGAAAGGTACAGAACGGCAGACAGGCTCAGGGTCAGGGCAGGCAGAATGGTCAAAACCGGGAAAACTAGAAAATGGGGACTAGAGAATTGTTTTTATAAACTCTGGTAGGCTTGACTAGACAAGACAAACTGGCAACAGACAAACATAATACAGGTATAAACACACTGGGGCTAATGGGGAAGATGGGGGACACGGGGGAGGAGGGTGAAGACAGATGAAACAGATCAGGGTGTGACACTTTCACAATATTACAAATACAGTCGTGGGAAAATACAGGTTGAAAGCAAATGGATTCACCTGGAAGGGAAGACTAATCTGCCTGTAGGCTACCAATTTATCAACTTCAAAATAAGCCTATTGAGTGAACAGCATTATTTTACCCATTAAAACGAGAGAGATAGGCTTTTGGCACGAGCGCATCGGCCATCGTCGGTGAGTGAGCATCATTGCGTGAGTCAGTGAAACTGGAAAGCTTTTTTAGGACTATAATTTCCTCCTTATACTGTACAATATGTCTGTCTCCACACACCTGCAGTAGGTCTCGGCTATTGATGGATTGTAGACAATGTCGTTTTTATTGATCTCAGATTCTCAGTTTGTCAGTGTCAAAGTAGCCTCTCATTTCGATAATTTGTAAGGTATCAAAAAATATTCTGCTAGTCTCCAGTCCTCTAAAATGATGTAGAATTGCTGAAAAGCATTTATAAGGGCCACATTTTTCCCGAACCCTAGGTTACAAAACCTTTTCCCAATGTGTGCAACTTCTGCAAGCGCCCCTACTTTACTGATTCACGCCAGTATGCAAAAGCAATGATACTGCATGCAATGCTTTGCAATGCATGCCCTGTGTGTGTTTGTTCAAGTGAACATTTACACCTGTGGAAATAACACTAATTCCCTTATAAAAGAAAATTGGTTTCATTCTGTGTATTCGGAAAGTATTCAAACCCCTTGACTTTTTCAAATTGTTACATTACAGCCTTACAGCCTCTAAAATGTATTACGTTTATTTTTTTCTCTCATCAATCTACACAGAATACCCCATAATGACAAAGCAAAAACAGTTTAGACATTTTAGCAAATAATACATTTACAGAAGTATTCAGATCCTTTACTCAGTACTTTGTTGAAGCACCTTTGGCAGCGATTACAGCCTCGAGTCTTCTTGGGTATGATGCTACAAGCTTGGCACACCTGTATTTGGGGAGTTTCTCCTATTCTTCTTTGTTGATCCTCTCAAGCTCTGTCAGGTTGGATGGGTAGCGTCGCTGCACTTATATTTTCAGGTCTCTCAGGAGATGTTTTATCGGGTTCAAGTCAGGGCTCTGGCTGGGCCACTCAGGGACATTCCTGCGTTGTCTTGGCTGTGTGCTTAGAGTCATTGTCCTGTTGGAAAGTGAACCTTCGCCCCAGTCTGAGGTCATGAGCGCTCTGGAGCAGGTTTTCATCAAAGATCTCTCTGTACTTTGCTCCGTTCATCTTTCCCTTGATCCTTACTAGTCTCCAAATGCCTGCAGCTGAAAAACATCCCCACAACATGATGCTGCCAACTCTATGCTTCACCGTAGGGACCGTGCCAGGTTTCCTCCAGGTGTGACGCATGGCATTCAGGCCAAAGAGTTCAATCTGGTTTCATCAGACCAGAGAATCTTGTTTCTCATGGTCTGAGTACTTTAGGTGCCTTTTGGTAAACTCCAAGCGGTCTGTCATGTGCCTTTTACTGAGGAGAGGCTTCCATCTGGCCACTCTACTGTAAATGCCTGATTGGCAGAGTGCTGCAGAGATGGTTGTCCTTACGGAAGGTTCTCCCATTTCCTCAGAGAAACTCTGGAGCTCTATCAGAGTGAGCATTGGGTTCTTGGTCACCTCCCTGATGAAGGCCCTTCTCCCCCGATTGCTCAGTTTGGCCAGGCGGCCAGCTCTAGGAAGAGTCTTGGTGATTCCAAACGTCTTCCATTTAAGAGTGATGGAGTCCACTGTATTCTGTGCCTCGACACAATCCTGTCTCTGAGGTCTACAAACAATTCCTTTGACCTCATGGCTTGGTATTTGCTCTGACATGCATTGTTAACTGTGGGACCTTATATAGACAGGTGTGTGCCTTTCCAAATCATGTCCAATCAATTGAATTTACCACAGGTGGACTCCAAGTTGTAGAAACATCTCAAGGATGATAAATGGATAAATAGCATGGTAATCCATCATCCATCATGCATGATAATGTATACAGGTAAGATAGTTTAGCTTTAGCTAGCTACATTTTCAAATATTACACATTTCTAATTTTGACAGAAAGTGTTTTCATTTCAAGCTAAAGTGTGCTGTTAGCTAGCTAGCTAACCTTAGCTGGCTGGCTCCCTAGCTGACGTTATTATTCATAAGGTTAAATGACATCAACCTGTGCGTGGTTAATAGCAAACGATATCAACCTATGTATGGTGAATAGCAAAATGACAAAACAATAGACAGCAACAAATGAATTATACAAAACAGTCTACGCTTTATTGGCACATACAGTATAGAACCCCATAATAACAAGCCCTATTGTTGTCTGTGAGATGAGATCACGCAGTGGGGTAGCAGTTTGGTGAGAAGGCTATGCAGAGCACTGTGCACACTTTCGAAGTTACTAATGGTTATACTCTGAAATCACCAAACAGGGCAGAGGGGTAGTACAACATATTCACACTGTTCATCAATAATTGAACCTTAATCTTATTCCTGATCTTAATCTTTCAAGTGATGGTACCCACTGGTCAATTTCAGCAACATTAGAATTTTCTCCCTCAGAGGCAGTGACATGTATTCATGGATGCCAAGGAATGCCAGGCTTCCCCCAAAAATATACAAAGAAGAAACATACAAAATAATTTATGTTCCATTTGTCTGTGTTTGGGCTAGGTGTCCTGCTAGCGGGACAACTTCCGGTGAAACTGGAGGGCGCGCAATTCAAATAAATAATCCTAAAAATTATGGATATTAAACATTAAACAAAATGTAGGTACATATAAGTGTCTTATATTGATTGAAAGCTTAAATTCTTGTTAATCTAACTGCACTGTCCGAATTACAGTAGATATTACAGCGAAATCATGCCATGCGATTACTTTTTGAAAATCTTCCTCTGATTTGTCATCCAAAGGGTCCCGGCTACAACATGTAGTGTCATTTTGTTAGACAAAATCCTTCTTTATATCCCAAAAAGTCAGTTGAGTTGGCGCCATAGATTTGAGTAATCCACTCGTTCTACATGCAGAGAAAGGAATCCGAAAATCTATCTCTAAACTTTGTTTCAACAAGTCAAACTACGTTTCTATTTACTCCTCAGATACCCTAAAATATAATCAAAATATAATATTTCTTACAGAAAGAAGTATGTTCAATAGGAAAACGATTTTAGCAGTGTCCTGTCTTCATGGCGTGCGCAAACACGAAATTCCAAGACTGTGTCCCTGTACAAATATTGATATTTCCTATTCAGTTTTGAAGTTACAAGCCTGAAACCTTGAACATAGACTGCTGACACCCTGTGGAAGCCATAGGAATTTCATCCTTGGAGCTAATTTTCAGTATGACCTTATACGTGCCATTGTAAGAGGATGGTCTCGCTCCCAAAAAAATTCTGGTTGTTTTTTGTTTTGATTTTCTCCTACCTTATCTATTGTGTTATATTCTAATACATTATTTTAACATTTCTACAAACTTCAAAGTGTTTTCTTTCCAATGGTACCAATTATATGCATATCCTGGCTTCAGGGCCTGAGCAACAGGCAGGCAGGCATCATTCAGGAAGAAATTGCCTAGCCCTAAGAAGTTAATTTGGAAGAGGCTGATTGTATCTCACCAGAGAAAGCATCCGAGCGAACGAAACAGCGCCCCTCTCAATATGTGTAGCATCTGATGCTGATCTGATGCTGTCCGGTCAGAAAGAGTATGACATTGTTGCCACCCATAGCATTGAAAGAAAAGGAAGCCAGCAAGCATTAGGCCTACCTTGATAAAAAAAATAATAGCCAATCAGCATTGAGCTAAACTGAGTGAGCTCAGCTGTGAATGGTCCTGGCACACCAAAAAAAGTGTCAGGAGATGCCAGTTTGGATTTGGCTTCAGACCCATCATATCACAAGTCAAACATCATTATTGATAGGAAAAAACATTAATTGTTGCATTTCGCTGTGTTGTTGTCCACCGGTGGCTAGCTAGCTAGCTAAATTAGCCGTGGATGGAGATAGGGATTTGGACTTGATTTTAACGGTCAATGATTATAACGGTAATTCTGATCCAATCATAAATTCATACATTGATGTGCCCCTGGTCTGAGAGGATGGAAGTTCAACATGTACAGTACCAGCCAAAAGTTTAGACACCTACTCATTCAAGGGTTTTTCTTTATATTTTACTATTTTCTACATTGTAGAATAATAGTGAAGACATCACAACTATGAAATAACACAACTGGAATCATGTAGTAACCAAAACACTTTAACAAATTAAAATAGATTTTATATTTGAGATTTTTCAATGTAGCCACCCTTTACCTTGATGATGGCTTTGCACACTCTTGGCATTCTCTCAGCCAGCATGAGGTAGTCACCTGGAATGCATTTCAAGTAACAGGAGTGACTTGTTAAAAGTTAATTTGTGGAATTTCTTTCCTTCTTAATGCGTTTGAGCCAATCAGTTGTGTTGTGACAAGGTAGGGGTGATATTCAGAAGATAGCCCTATTTGGTAAAAGACCAAGTCCATATTATGGCAAGAACAGCTCAAATAAGCAAAGAGAAATGACAGTCCATTATAACATTAAGACATGAAGGTCAGTCAATCTGGAAAATGTCAACAACTTTGAAAGTTTCTTCAAGTGCAGTCACAAAAAAACATCAAGCGCTATGATGCAACTGGCTCTCATGAGGACCGCCACAGGAAAGGAAGACCCAGAGTTACCTCTGCTGCAGAGGATAAGTTCATTAGAGTTACCAGCCTCAGCAATTGCATCCCAAATAAATGCCTCACAGAGTTCAAGTAACAGACATCTCAAAATCAACTGTTCAGAGGAGACTGGGTGAATCAGGCCTTCATGGTCGAATTGCTGCCAAGAAACCACTACTAAATGACACCAATAAGAAGAAGAGACTTGCTTGAGCCAAGAAACACCAGCAATGGACATCAGACGGGTGGAAATCTGTCCTTTGGTCTGATGAGTCCAAATTTGAGATTTTTGGTTCCAACCGCTGTGTCTTTTCTCACCAGACAGATGTAGCTCTCCGGTTTAGTGATTAAACATAGCTTTTGTTGAATTTATTCTGCCACTGTGTCTTATTATTATTATCTTGGCCTCAGGCCTATATATCACCTTTTCATGACATATGACCTAGCAGGTTGTAGAGCAAACAACGCAATTATTACAACACATTGGTTGTAATATGGCTCCCCCCCTCCCCCCCCCCCGGATTGGCTTCCCCTGTGGTTTTACCCACGCACTGCTACTGCTCAGAAGTGAAGGTTAGTTTTTCCTCAGCAGCACAGTGGTGAAGCCGACAGAGAGCACTGGCACCAGCCGTCCAGGATCTTTTAAAGGATGAGAGTATTTTGACAGTTTCAAACAGACCAAAGTGGTTTAATGTCTGGAGATTTATCTCATGTGATGGTTTCAGACAAGGGAGATGGGAATAGGAATGGGAGTTTTGTTAGAAGTTCCATTATAGCTGAAATGTGGATTCTCTATTATCGTGTGCATGTGTGTGTTTTAGTGGTGCGCGGATCATTCTGTAGGGGAAAGAAATGCACACTTGTTTAAGCAAGATGCTGGCTAGTGGAGGAGCACACTCTAGGAGCTCAGATGCAATAATTTAATAACCAACATTTCGACAGTCATGCTGTCTTCATCAGGGTATAATGACAAACACTGAGGGTCACTATTTTATATAGTGTCAAAGGACGTACACAGGTATCTGTAATCATGGCCGGGTGTGGCTTGATATAAGAGGACCATCCTCAGTCAATTTCATAAAAATAGTGAAACATTAAAAAAGCTATCATATTTAGATAAAACTATACTCAGTATATTCACATGTCAACAAATGTTTTAGTAAAAGACACTGTTTTGCAATGAAGGTCTACAGTAGCCTCAACAGCACTCTGTAAGTGAAGCACCATGGTGTAACCGGAGGACAGCTAGTTTCTATCCTTCTCTGGATACATTGACTTCAATACAAAACCCAGGAGGCTCATGGTTCTCACCCCCTTCCATAGACTTACACAGTAATTATGCCAACTTCCGGAGGATGTCCTCCAACCTATTAGAGCTCTTGCAGCATGAACTGACATTTTGTCCACCCAACCAAAGGATCAGAGACTGAATCTAGTACTGAAAGCATACAGTGCCTTGCGAAAGTATTTGGCCCCCTTGAACTTTGCGACCTTTTGCCACATTTCAGGCTTCAAACATAAAGATATAAAACTGTATTTTTTTGTGAAGAATCAACAACAAGTGGGACACAATCATGAAGTGGAACGACATTTATTGGATATTTCAAACTTTTTTAACAAATCAAAAACTGAAAAATTGGGCGTGCAAAATTATTCAGCCCCCTTAAGTTAATACTTTGTAGCGCCACCTTTTGCTGCGATTACAGCTGTAAGTCGCTTGGGGTATGTCTCTATCAGTTTTGCACTTCGAGAGACTGAACATTTTTCCCATTCCTCCTTGCAAAACAGCTCGAGCTCAGTGAGGTTGGATGGAGAGCATTTGTGAACAGCAGTTTTCAGTTCTTTCCACAGATTCTCGATTGGATTCAGGTCTGGACTTTGACTTGGCCATTCTAACACCTGGATATGTTTATTTTTGAACCATTCCATTGTAGATTTTGCTTTATGTTTTGGATCATTGTCTTGTTGGAAGACAAATCTCCGTCCCAGTCTCAGGTCTTTTGCAGACTCCATCAGGTTTTCTTCCAGAATGGTCCTGTATTTGGCTCCATCCATCTTCCCATCAATTTTAACCATCTTCCCTGTCCCTGCTGAAGAAAATCAGGCCCAAACCATGATGCTGCCACCACCATGTTTGACAGTGGGGATGGTGTGTTCAGCTGTGTTGCTTTTACGCCAAACATAACGTTTTGCATTGTTGCCAAAAAGTTCAATTTTGGTTTCATCTGACCAGAGCACCTTCTTCCACATGTTTGGTGTGTCTCCCAGGTGGCTTGTGGCAAACTTTAAACGACACTTTTTATGGATATCTTTAAGAAATGGCTTTCTTCTTGCCACTCTTCCATAAAGGCCAGATTTGTGCAATATACGACTGATTGTTGTCCTATGGACAGAGTCTCCCACCTCAGCTGTAGATCTCTGCAGTTCATCCAGAGTGATCATGAGCCTCTTGGCTGCATCTCTGATCAGTCGTCTCCTTGTATGAGCAGTGGTCTGATACTCCTTCCATTTCAATATTATCGCTTGCACAGTGCTCCTTGGGATGTTTAAAGCTTGGGAAATCTTTTTGTATCCAAATCCGGCTTTAAACTTCTTCACAACAGTATCTCGGACCTGCCTGGTGTGTTCCTTGTTCTTCATGATGCTCTCTGCGCTTTTAACGGACCTCTGAGACTATCACAGTGCAGGTGCATTTATATGGAGACTTGATTACACACAGGTGGATTGTATTTATCATCATTAGTCATTTAGGTCAACATTGGATCATTCAGAGATCCTCACTGAACTTCTGGAGAGAGTTTGCTGCACTGAAAGTAAAGTGGCTGAATAATTTTGCACGCCCAATTTTTCAGTTTTTGATTTGTTAAAAAAGTTTGAAATATCCAATAAATGTCGTTCCACTTCATGATTGTGTCCCACTTGTTGTTGATTCTTCACAAAAAAATACAGTTTTATATCTTTATGTTTGAAGCCTGAAATGTGGCAAAAGGTTGCAAAGTTCAAGGGGGCCGAATACTTTCGCAAGGCACTGCAAGCTACCACTAACTAGCACTGCAGTGGATAACATTTGGTGAGTAGCTGACTCAAAGAGAGAGAAAGACAATAGTTGAACAGTTCTGAACAGGTTAATTTCTTTAAAAATGAAGGATAAGCAAGTGAGAGAGGAGGAGAGAGAGAGAGCTAGCTATATTTTGTAGTATTTTCTTCCCACTTGCTTAGCTAACTAGCTAGTTTAGCCTACTCAAACACCCGGCTCAAACAGAGAGAGATACTATGTTAGCTAGTTGGCTATGGCTATCCAACACTGGAATTATTCCAAGTCAAGGAAAGCTTTTGGTTTTATACATTTATTGCCACCGTGGGCCACTGATTAAACTGCTTGTACACTATACTGCATGATTGTAGCGGGTTTACTAATGCGTAATTCTATTAGCCATGTAGACGTTAGATAATATGGTGACAACGATGTAGGCTGTGTGTAGTGGATATCTTTTATGATATGAAGGTTTGGCTTGGAAGGTTTTTTTTTGCCTGGTCACAGATAGCTAATGTGTTGTGCACTGAAGTCCACAAGCGATGGGAAAAGGTGCGAGAGGAGGAGACCGCGTAGAACCGAGAAGGAATTATGAGCAAATTGATCATGCTGTTTGTATGTGGCTGCTATGAAAGTGATCTGTGTTTGTGTGATCAGGAGTGTATTCATTCTGCTAATTCTGTTGAAAAACTTTTCTTAAACGGGGATAGCATACCTCTCGTTTCAGCTAGATGCAGGGAAGAGTGTTTAAGGCGATATTAAATGTGTCACATTGATTACTAAAAATTATCTTGACCTATACACCTGCGTTGTAAACTTTCATTCATAGGCTAGGTTGTATGGAAATTTGAGTACCATGTAGCCTAAACCTTTGTAAAGCGCCTCACAATCATCACACATAACATAGGGGCGGCAGGGTAGCCTAGTGGTTAGAGCGTTGGACTAGTAACCGGAAGGTTGCAAGTTCAAATCCCTGAGCTGACAAGGTACGTTCTGTCCCTGAACAGGCAGTTCAAACTCACTGTTCCTAGGCTGTCATTGAAAATAAGAAGTTGTTCTTAACTGACTTGTCTAGTAAAATAGCCAGCACTGCTATCACTAATCTTTCCCAAACATTAGTTTTCTGGTCCTCCCTTCTCTTTGTTTTCAACTCTCCATTTTGCAGCTTTTCTCTTATTGAAATAATAATTGTCCTTTTTGCCGCAGTAGATCGACATGAACTTTTACTACCTGTTGCATGGCAATTGGCGTGTAGGCTATTTGGCACGCGTACAGTTAGGCCCTAAAGCTTATAGGCTTACGCACTAATGACAAATAGCCTACAACCTCAATGTAGCGTATAGATATAAATTGCACAAGAATTATACATATGGATTTTTAATGGGGTGAGCAATGGGTGGTTCTAAAGGAGGACGGGCTCATTGTAATGGCTGGAATGCAATTCATGTAATGGAGTCAAATGTGGTTTTCATATGTTTGTGTTTAATACCATTCCATTTAGTCAATGCCAGCCTCCTCCGTTAGCTCATCCCACCAGCCTCCTCTGATACGGTACTAGTGATTGACATTAGCAGTAGCACAAAAGTATAGCAAGCCAAAGTTGCCTAATAAGTAAAGTGCTCTGTGCATCTTAAATTATCTCGTCAACAATGTAGATGTAGAATTACAATGTAGATGTAGCGATTACAGCCTCGAGTCTTCTTGGGTATGATGCTACAAGCTTGGCACACCTGTATTTGGGGAGTTTCTCCTATTCTTCTTTGTTGATCCTCTCAAGCTCTGTCAGGTTGGATGGGTAGCGTCGCTGCACTTATATTTTCAGGTCTCTCAGGAGATGTTTTATCGGGTTCAAGTCAGGGCTCTGGCTGGGCCACTCAGGGACATTCCTGCGTTGTCTTGGCTGTGTGCTTAGAGTCATTGTCCTGTTGGAAAGTGAACCTTCGCCCCAGTCTGAGGTCATGAGCGCTCTGGAGCAGGTTTTCATCAAAGATCTCTCTGTACTTTGCTCCGTTCATCTTTCCCTTGATCCTTACTAGTCTCCAAATGCCTGCAGCTGAAAAACATCCCCACAACATGATGCTGCCAACTCTATGCTTCACCGTAGGGACCGTGCCAGGTTTCCTCCAGGTGTGACGCATGGCATTCAGGCCAAAGAGTTCAATCTGGTTTCATCAGACCAGAGAATCTTGTTTCTCATGGTCTGAGTACTTTAGGTGCCTTTTGGTAAACTCCAAGCGGTCTGTCATGTGCCTTTTACTGAGGAGAGGCTTCCATCTGGCCACTCTACTGTAAATGCCTGATTGGCAGAGTGCTGCAGAGATGGTTGTCCTTACGGAAGGTTCTCCCATTTCCTCAGAGAAACTCTGGAGCTCTATCAGAGTGAGCATTGGGTTCTTGGTCACCTCCCTGATGAAGGCCCTTCTCCCCCGATTGCTCAGTTTGGCCAGGCGGCCAGCTCTAGGAAGAGTCTTGGTGATTCCAAACGTCTTCCATTTAAGAGTGATGGAGTCCACTGTATTCTGTGCCTCGACACAATCCTGTCTCTGAGGTCTACAAACAATTCCTTTGACCTCATGGCTTGGTATTTGCTCTGACATGCATTGTTAACTGTGGGACCTTATATAGACAGGTGTGTGCCTTTCCAAATCATGTCCAATCAATTGAATTTACCACAGGTGGACTCCAAGTTGTAGAAACATCTCAAGGATGATAAATGGATAAATAGCATGGTAATCCATCATCCATCATGCATGATAATGTATACAGGTAAGATAGTTTAGCTTTAGCTAGCTACATTTTCAAATATTACACATTTCTAATTTTGACAGAAAGTGTTTTCATTTCAAGCTAAAGTGTGCTGTTAGCTAGCTAGCTAACCTTAGCTGGCTGGCTCCCTAGCTGACGTTATTATTCATAAGGTTAAATGACATCAACCTGTGCGTGGTTAATAGCAAACGATATCAACCTATGTATGGTGAATAGCAAAATGACAAAACAATAGACAGCAACAAATGAATTATACAAAACAGTCTACGCTTTATTGGCACATACAGTATAGAACCCCATAATAACAAGCCCTATTGTTGTCTGTGAGATGAGATCACGCAGGGGGGTAGCAGTTTGGTGAGAAGGCTATGCAGAGCACTGTGCACACTTTCGAAGTTACTAATGGTTATACTCTGAAATCACCAAACAGGGCAGAGGGGTAGTACAACATATTCACACTGTTCATCAATAATTGAACCTTAATCTTATTCCTGATCTTAATCTTTCAAGTGATGGTACCCACTGGTCAATTTCAGCAACATTAGAATTTTCTCCCTCAGAGGCAGTGACATGTATTCATGGATGCCAAGGAATGCCAGGCTTCCCCCAAAAATGTACAAAGAAGAAACATACAAAATAATTTATGTTCCATTTGTCTGTGTTTGGGCTAGGTGTCCTGCTAGCGGGACAACTTCCGGTGAAACTGGAGGGCGCGCAATTCAAATAAATAATCCTAAAAATTATGGATATTAAACATTAAACAAAATGTAGGTACATATAAGTGTCTTATATTGATTGAAAGCTTAAATTCTTGTTAATCTAACTGCACTGTCCGAATTACAGTAGATATTACAGCGAAATCATGCCATGCGATTACTTTTTGAAAATCTTCCTCTGATTTGTCATCCAAAGGGTCCCGGCTACAACATGTAGTGTCATTTTGTTAGACAAAATCCTTCTTTATATCCCAAAAAGTCAGTTGAGTTGGCGCCATAGATTTGAGTAATCCACTCGTTCTACATGCAGAGAAAGGAATCCGAAAATCTATCTCTAAACTTTGTTTCAACAAGTCAAACTACGTTTCTATTTACTCCTCAGATACCCTAAAATATAATCAAAATATAATATTTCTTACAGAAAGAAGTATGTTCAATAGGAAAACGATTTTAGCAGTGTCCTGTCTTCATGGCGTGCGCAAACACGAAATTCCAAGACTGTGTCCCTGTACAAATATTGATATTTCCTATTCAGTTTTGAAGTTACAAGCCTGAAACCTTGAACATAGACTGCTGACACCCTGTGGAAGCCATAGGAATTTCATCCTTGGAGCTAATTTTCAGTATGACCTTATACGTGCCATTGTAAGAGGATGGTCTCGCTCCCAAAAAAATTCTGGTTGTTTTTTGTTTTGATTTTCTCCTACCTTATCTATTGTGTTATATTCTAATACATTATTTTAACATTTCTACAAACTTCAAAGTGTTTTCTTTCCAATGGTACCAATTATATGCATATCCTGGCTTCAGGGCCTGAGCAACAGGCAGGCAGGCATCATTCAGGAAGAAATTGCCTAGCCCTAAGAAGTTAATTTGGAAGAGGCTGATTGTATCTCACCAGAGAAAGCATCCGAGCGAACGAAACAGCGCCCCTCTCAATATGTGTAGCATCTGATGCTGATCTGATGCTGTCCGGTCAGAAAGAGTATGACATTGTTGCCACCCATAGCATTGAAAGAAAAGGAAGCCAGCAAGCATTAGGCCTACCTTGATAAAAAAAATAATAGCCAATCAGCATTGAGCTAAACTGAGTGAGCTCAGCTGTGAATGGTCCTGGCACACCAAAAAAAGTGTCAGGAGATGCCAGTTTGGATTTGGCTTCAGACCCATCATATCACAAGTCAAACATCATTATTGATAGGAAAAAACATTAATTGTTGCATTTCGCTGTGTTGTTGTCCACCGGTGGCTAGCTAGCTAGCTAAATTAGCCGTGGATGGAGATAGGGATTTGGACTTGATTTTAACGGTCAATGATTATAACGGTAATTCTGATCCAATCATAAATTCATACATTGATGTGCCCCTGGTCTGAGAGGATGGAAGTTCAACATGTACAGTACCAGCCAAAAGTTTAGACACCTACTCATTCAAGGGTTTTTCTTTATATTTTACTATTTTCTACATTGGTGACAACGATGTAGGCTACATATGGTGACAACGATGTAGGCTGTGTGTAGTGGATATCTTTTATGATATGAAGGTTTGGCTTGGAAGGTTTTTTTTCGCCTGGTCACAGATAGCTAATGTGTTGTGCACTGAAGTCCACAAGCGATGGGAAAAGGTGCGAGAGGAGGAGACCGCGTAGAACCGAGAAGGAATTATGAGCAAATTGATCATGCTGTTTGTATGTGGCTGCTATGAAAGTGATCTGTGTTTGTGTGATCAGGAGTGTATTCATTCTGCTAATTCTGTTGAAAAACTTTTCTTAAACGGGGATAGCATACCTCTTGTTTCAGCTAGATGCAGGGAAGAGTGTTTAAGGCGATATTAAATGTGTCACATTGATTACTAAAAATTATCTTGACCTATACACCTGCGTTGTAAACTTTCATTCATAGGCTAGGTTGTATGGAAATTTGAGTACCATGTAGCCTAAACCTTTGTAAAGCGCCTCACAATCATCACACATAACATAGGGGTGGCAGGGTAGCCTAGTGGTTAGAGCGTTGGACTAGTAACCGGAAGGTTGCAAGTTCAAATCCCTGAGCTGACAAGGTACAAATCTGACGTTCTGTCCCTAAACAGGCAGTTCAAACTCACTGTTCCTAGGCTGTCATTGAAAATAAGAAGTTGTTCTTAACTGACTTGTCTAGTTAAATAAAGGTAAAATAGCCAGCACTGTTATCACTAATCTTTCCCAAACATTAGTTTTCTGGTCCTCCCTTCTCTTTGTTTTCAACTCTATTTTTGTTTTACAACTCTCATTTTGCAGCTTTTCTCTTATTGAAATAATAATTGTCCTTTTTGCCGCAGTAGATCGACATGAACTTTTACTACCTGTTGCATGGCAATTGGCGTGTAGGCTATTTGGCACGCGTACAGTTAGGCCCTAAAGCTTACAGGCTTACGCACTAATGACAAATAGCCTACAACCTCAATGTAGCGTATAGATATAAATTGCACAAGAATTATACATATGGATTTTTAATGGGGTGAGCAATGGGTGGTTCTAAAGGAGGACGGGCTCATTGTAATGGCTGGAATGCAATTCATGTAATGGAGTCAAATGTGGTTTTCATATGTTTGTGTTTAATACCATTCCATTTAGTCAATGCCAGCCTCCTCCGTTAGCTCATCCCACCAGCCTCCTCTGATACGGTACTAGTGATTGACATTAGCAGTAGCACAAAAGTATAGCAAGCCAAAGTTGCCTAATAAGTAAAGTGCTCTGTGCATCTTAAATTATCTCGTCAACAACAATATCATCAATATGCTGGCCAAGAAAACATCAGCAACGTCAACATCACCATCAACAACATATTACCATAGTCATCCACAACATCATCATCATCCCTAGCCTGCACATTAAAAAAATTGTGCTTCCTCAAGGGTTCTTTTGGAAGGGTTACGATTCTGTGTAACCATAATGACTCAAAGAACCCTTAGAGCTCTCCAATGGTAATTTGCAGTTTAAAAAAAAGAAAGTGTTATTTCTTCTTTTAGTGATAAGTCAAATGTAGGGGAGGCGGCTCATGCAAATATTTTGGGGCGTGGTTTGTTCATAGCTGTTTTTGTGCAAACGTGTCATTCCAGTTTATAGTGAGTGAGTGGCATTCCAGTTTATATAATCTATTGTGTTATGCTATTGCATATTATACAGTATATGACGACGTCATGTGAAAGACTACCTCGTGTTAACTGAGAACGGTTGACTAGTTGTTCTCAATTTTCTCCTCATGGACCCCCAGCCTTGATATAGTATAGGCTGTTTTTGGCTTTCAGCTTTTATATAACCATATTAATGAATTTATATCCAGTATTCTGCCCATATGAATGTATTGACATAGGCCTTGGCTACACAATTCTGCCCATATGAACACATTTATTTTATGCCAAAACTGAACAAATTCCTTCTGGTTATACTGTGTATATACAATATTCTGCCCATATGAACAATACACATTTGTAGCCAAACTCTATTCAATAAATGGCAGTAAACATACACATTTAATAACAGACTCATAAATACGATCACACAATAGGCTACAGCTGGCTTCACAGCTTCCCCATGCTTCACAGCTTCCAGGGGAAACTTGACATACAGTGTTCGTGGTAAAATAGTTTGCATTGCAGAGGTGCTTCGAGCAAATTCCAGAGCTAGCACATCTGATTCAACTTGTTAATAAACACAATAAGAAAACCTAAGCAATTTTAACAATATAATATGGCTATTAAACCAGATTTAAAAAACCTGTATGGTTCTACAAAGAACCTTTGAGACTGAGAATGTTTATTTATAGAACCATACTCCATGAAGTTTCTATAAAGAATCATTAAAAAGGCTTCCATATAGCCCCAAAAAGGGTTGTAACAATAGCAGAACAATTTTCGGTGCTATATATAACCTTTTGTTAATGGTTCTTTGTAGAACCTTGGGAAATGCTTTTATAGCACCATGCAGGTTCCATTTAGAACCTTCAAAAACAACTTCCATATGGCATCCAAAAATGATTCTGCTATGGTTACCAGCCAAATAGCCCTTATTTGGCACTATATATAAACATTTGTTTTTAGTGTGTACCTCCTTCTCTTCCCTGTATTCTAAAGGGCTAGGGGTAAAGGAATGCTTGTACCTGTTTGTCTTAACAGTGGGGAATCTAAACTGGGAGCACAGTCAGACTGTATGGATTCTGCCGTACTCACCACTTGTCTGTTGAACAGATCTGACAGACTAGTCTGCTGGACTCTTGAGATCTTACTGCCCTCTTTCACTATTCTAGCTACTGCATTTTTAGCTTTTACACCAAGGTTGCCTACCAACAGATCAACTGTGTGTGTATGTGTGTGTGTGCAACAAGATCTCACAGTCTGACTTCAGTATTCAACATTTGTCCAAGGGGGGATAAATGTCTCTTTTCATGAAGTTTTTCCTGTGTTTTACATATATTTCCACACTATGAGGTTGGAATAATACTCTGAAAATGATGATAATGCCCTTTTAGTGTAAAAGCAGTTTGAAAATACATTTCAGCCTGTATTGGTGGAGATTTTGCCTGCCTTGTGACATCACTGTGCGGTAAATGCATTTATAGTGCATTTATAGACCAATAATAACGAACGTTCCAAACCTCTCTGCCAATAACAGCTCGTTTTCAGTTTCCCCCACTTGGACTACTCCCAGACAGTCCTAGCAAAATTCCTGCTTGAGAAATTGTTCTTTGCTAAGAATCAGTTTTTCTTAAATTTTTGACCATTTTAATTGAAAACAATCACAGGAAGGTATAAAATTGTTACCCAGAAATAATTTGATATTTGGATGAAAATGGCTGCATTGGACCTTTAAGGTTTGGGATAGGGTTAAAACAAAAACATTTGAAACAAGCAGGAGCAGGATCTCGCAGTTTACCCCAATCTGCCACCCACGACAGCCTAACAAGCCGTGAGCTTAGTTGATAGTTGATAGTAATAACCCTCACCGTTGCCCCTAGTGGCCGGTATTCAAGACATGTCCCGATATACTGGTTGACCTGGTCGAACATCAAATACTGGGAGATTTGGGTAGGGTAGTGCAATTTGCTAGACGGTGCTATAGATTTTCTTTTCCCCTGTTAGGCTTAGAAATGTGTTCCTTTTTGGAATACATTGGGCATGGTTATTTTGTTTGTTGTTTTTGTGTGGTGTTCGTGGTTGGAGCAGTTGTCTCTGGGGCACATCTGTGGCTTGAGGGGTTTTTACATGCCAGCGGGTTACATTGCGTAATTACCCACAGCAAATCTTCACAAAGACTAGGGTTGAGTTATTGTAGGATTTGGGGAAGCTCCTTTATATATATAATCTCTCTCCTGTGGTGCCCATTGATTCAATCACATTGATTGGCGCTTCTCTTGTCATGGTCCGTTCTGATGTGCTCAGCAGAGGTGCAGAGCAAAAATAAATTAAGCATTAAGGGCGCTGTACTGCAGCGCCAGCTGTGCCACCAGAGACTCTGGGTTCGCACCCAGGCTCTGTCGTAATCGGCCGCGACCGGGAGGTCCGTGGGGCGACGCACAATTAGCCTAGCGTCGTCCAGGTTAGGGAGGATTTGGCCGGTTGGGATATCCTTGTCTCATCGTGCACCAGCGACTCCTGTGGCGGGCCGGGCGCAGTGCGCGCTAACCAAGGTTGCCAGGTGCACGGCGTTTCCTCCGACACATTGGTGCGGCTGGCTTCCGGGTTGGATGCGCGCTGTGTTAAGAAGCAGTGCGGCTTGGTTGGGTTG
This sequence comes from Oncorhynchus mykiss, assembly GCF_013265735.2. Classification (NCBI taxonomy): domain Eukaryota; kingdom Metazoa; phylum Chordata; class Actinopteri; order Salmoniformes; family Salmonidae; genus Oncorhynchus; species Oncorhynchus mykiss. The sequence continues at coordinate 30,323,541 of NC_048579.1, forward strand.
TGTATCGGAGGACACATGACTTTCCACCTTCGTCTCTCCCGAGCCCGTACGGGAGTTGTAGCGATGAGACAAGATAGTAGCTACTAAAACAATTGGATACCACGAAATTGGGGAGAAAAGGGGGTAAAATTCAAAATGTATTAATTAATTAATTAAGCAGTTACTTGTAGACAAGTTCATCAGAGGAACTGTTAGAATTGTGTATTAAAGAACAGCTGTTGAAGATCGCTGAACACCACCTGGTTGAAATGAGTGGTAAACATCTAACAAAAATGATGTTAGGTTGAAAGTATGAAAAGGAATTGGAATTCAAAAAAGGATTTGGAGCATGCTAAAAATCAAGTTGCAACGAGCGGCTAGAATTGGTTAGCGAAGGAAAGCTCTCGGGGGAGAGTTTGCTTTGGGAAAGTGACCCTGATTCACCTAGGGGTCGCCCCTCTCTCGGTCTTGCCCCGGACATATTTGATATTGTTGGAAACTCACCAAAATATAACGAGAAGGACCCTGAGACTTTATTTTCATCGTTTGAGCGTTTTGCTGACACTAGGATTTGGCCTGACTCTGATCGCACTTTAATGTTGCAGTGTGTGTTGACTGGTAAAGCGCAGGAAGCATATTCAGCTCTTGGTGTAGCCGACAGTGTCAGTTCTGTTAAGGTTAAAACGGCTGTGTTACAGAGTCACAAATTGATTCTCGAGGCTTACCGTCAATGATTTAGAACTTTAAAAAGGGCTGATAAACAGACTCACGTTGAGTTTGCCCAAGAGTTACCTTCACAGTTTAATCATTGGTGTTCTGCCTCTACGCTTACGACTTTCCAGGGGCTGTGTGATCTGATTACGCCAGAGCAATTTAAGGACACAATCCCTGATCGAATAGCCATGTACAGTAACGAACGAAAAGTGAAGACAGTCTCTGAAGCTGCGGTTTTGGCCGATGAGTACTGTGTGTTTTGACTCACAAAAAAGTGGTGTGGGGACGTTCTGAGAAATTTGGGCCTTGCCCACCGAGATACTCTGGTTCACAGGCAGAGGGTCATTCGTCTAGGGTTGAGCCTGGCTCCTGGCTCCCGGGTTCAGGTCATTAGAAAAAAAGAATGTCCTGTTGTCAGGGCGAAGGTAAAATTTAGTACTCACGTTAAAGTTAAACACAAGCCTACGGCGTTAGCCGGCTCCGGTCCCACATCCGTTCGTTTCTGTCACTAATGATGACGTTACAAAGAAATCTGTCACTATTTTCCCTGTGATTCCGTTATCTGTGCCCGGCTCAAATCTAATCAAGAAGCAACGGCCTGACCCCAAATTAGAAGAGTTGTGTGACCAAATTGTGCCTGTGGAACAGTTTGTAGATGTCGCCCGCCCATGGCTACTTTCTCCAGGATGATGTCCTGATGAGAAAGTGGGCGCCTCACAGAAGTCGTTTTGTGGGGGAGGCTATTGGTCAGGTTGTTGTACCAGTTAAGTTTTGTGAATTGGTGCTGAAAACTTCTGGACGTGAGGAAAACCTACAATTGTGTACTGAGATATTTATTTTGGCCTAGGTTAAAGAGAGATGTTTCTGCGTTCATCAAAACCTGTCACACCTGTCAATTAACGGGTAAACCTAATCAAGCTATTAAGCCGGTACTGCTGTTTCCTATTCCCATAGTCAGCCAGCCTTTTAAATATTTTATTGTTGACTGTGTTGGCCCTCTGCCTTGCTCTAAGAATGGTAGTAGTTACCTGTTCACTGTGATGTGTCAGACCACTAAGTTTCTTGCTGCCTAAAGGTTTTGGCTCAGTTTCTCACTGTTTGGATACCCTAAGGTTACTAAGTTTGAGTGACCAAGGTTCTAATTTCACCTCTAATCTGTTTGGTCAGGTTCTCCAACGGCTCCATATTAAAAACAAAATGGCTAGCGCCTGTCTTGTGCAGAGTCAAGGAGCTCTGAAACATTTTCATCAAACACTTAAGTCTTTGTTGAGAACGTATTGTGCGAAGATGGATTGGGAGGAGGGGTTGCTATGGTTACTCTTAACCACCAGGGAGGTTTCACAGGAAAGCACAGGTTTCAGTCTAAATGACCTAGTGTTCGGACATAGTGTGCATGGACTTCTAGCAGTGCTCCAGGATGACTGGAAGTCTCCTAAGCCACCTCAGTCCCTGTTACCTTACGTTTGTGTGATTTCCAGTGAGTCCTGTACACCGCTGGTGAGATGGCTAAAGAGAAGCGGTCATCTTCACAGGGGAGGATGAAAGGAATATTTGATCGGCGAGCTGAGCCTTTTCACTTTAGTCCAGGTGACCATGTTTGTGCTCTGCTGCCAATTGTTGGTTCTCTTTTTCAAGACAGGTTTCAAAGTCCATATACGGTTGTGCGCCAGTGCACTGAGCAAGACTATCTAGTTGCCACTCCTAAACAGAGGAAAAAGAACCAATTGTGCCATGTAAATCTGCTAAAACCCTATTAGGCATGTTCCTCTGGGGCCAAACAGTGGGAGTCCGCAAAGGGTAAACCTGTTTATTTTGTCCATCACTGTTACATCACTGGGTTCTTCTTTTTGTCATGCTATGTCCATGCATGGTGAGGAGGATGTCCCTGGTCCCGGCGATTGCGTCCTGCAAGGTAGATTGAAAATGAAGAGTCCCTGGATGTTTTGGATAGCCTTCTCGCTCATCTACCTGCTGATAGGCGAGACGAGTTGGTCGATCTGATTCTGAGTTTCCCCGTTTTGTTTTCGGATACGCCTACACGTACAAACTTGATAGAACATGATATTGCCGTTTGGGATGCTGACCCGGTCCGTCAGCGGTTCTATAGAGTTTCTTGAGAAAAACTAAGTTGTCTGGTCCTATTGATCATGTGGACATGTGTTTTCTCATGTGCGTTGTCCCCGAGTGTTGTGACTTTTGCGTTTCGCCCCCTTGACCAGTCACTGTTTATTTTTGTGTTGTTTTGTCTTGTCCTGTTGTTCTGTTGCTCCTGTCATCTGTTCCCTGCTGTCCTCTTTTTATTCTTTCCTCTTAAAGGTTGCTTCCTGTGCGCAAAGGTTGCTGAGGTCTGGGGAGGACGAGGTTGGTTGGGGCAGTGGGGCAGCTTTAACCAGGGCAGTATTTTGTTGGTTGGTGTTCCTGGGTCCTTGATTGGGAGGGGTGACGACCGTCCCACTCTGTCTGCCGAATTCAAATTCTTTCTCTCTGCTCTGGTTTTCCTTAATAGGATGTCGGTGCTGTGAGGGTTGTCAGCGAAATGGTGTACACCTGGGCTCGGGGTTCCCCCATACATTGAAGAGACTCTCTCCACGCAAACGTACTGTTGTTTTGGCTGTGGCATTTTGAGGCTTCTTTGTGTCATTTGTTTTGGCAGCTCTCAACACCCCTTATTGTCACAATCTATGCATGCGTCCACTCACGTACACTACTGACGACACACGCCATTGTTACTCGGATATAGTTTACTTTATTTAATAATATGATTGTTATTTCTTTATCTCCGCGTTGTCTCCCTCTTTGTTGCGGGCTACGAGCCGGTTCGTAACACATTGGAACTGGTGTGTATGCGTGTTTCCCTCTAACAGGAGAGGGAATTTCAGGAAAATAGCATAGTTTCACTGTAGTTGTCCTTTTTCATCATCATCTCTGCCAAGGCCACACTATTGGTCACCAGTACTTAATTGTGGCACTGGGTGCTGTGTTAATTCCAGAGGGAAAGCAAATGTCTGACACGGATTTAGCATGAAAGTCTCCCGCCCGGTCTGCAGTGAGAGATAGAGGGTAAACAAGAGTGTGAAAACACACAGCGCGTTAGTCACGGCCCTTCAATTATTAAACTGTACATGTAGGAGTCAAACAGGACACTGACGAAGGCTTAACTTTGTCTGTCTCAATGGTCCAATCTCCTAAAGAGAGAGAGAGAGGTCTTTGCAGCCATTGAGCCATGAGAGAGAGGGGGGGGGGTATAAGGAGCATTGAAAGAATAGGGATCGCCAATGGCGATCAGCGTTTATCCACCAATTTTTGTTTTACCACTACATCACTGATATATGTAATGTTGTTTCTAGCTTCGGTATGATGTATTTATTGCGTACAAAACACCTCAACCAAACTTGCCTGGTCACCAGCAGGTTAGGTTGAAACCGGGTCTAGTGTGTGATGCTGATCTATGACTGCAGGTGCCAGCATGAGGATGTCAGACAGAGAGCACTGTGGGGCATCATCGCTGTAGCCATGGAAACAATGGGACCTTATTAGGGCCAGATGGAATTGGCAAGTTTCCCTGGAAATGATTCATAAGTACATGTGGAATTAATTCATATGAAATCAAATGCCGCTAAAAATTATTATTAATGGTCATATAGTCACAATAGTTGTATTGATTGAACATCCAGATAGTAGCTGTAAGGCATCAGTGTTGTAGCCATTTCGGAAACCATTCTTCATAGATTCTGTCTGCCCTGTCCAGGGTCTGGCATTTAACAACAGAGGAGTGTTTCATTTGGCATTTCATGGTGCAGGAATCAAGAATTGGGGATATTATTTGATGAACTAATATACAAATATACGGTGTCCACAGTGTCTGTATTAGGACAGCCTCAGTCTCAACAACTACTTCTGAGACTGAAGCTGTTCTAATATGGACAGCGTACAAATACGTTTTGATGGTCTCTGTCAATAAACATTCCGATCTCAGATTGTGCAGATATTTTGGTTAATGATTCAGACGACTTCAGTGGCGTTTGCCTTCTGTAACTTAAATTCTTAGTTAATATTGCTTGAATCACAGATCAGTCCGTGACAGATAGTGATAGAATTGTCGCGAGCAGTATCCATCATATGAATGATGAAAGATGGCGTGTATGTAATTGGACATGAATTAGTTAAGAGCAACTGATAAATTGTGCCTTGATCTCTGCTAGGATTCTTTAGGTCATAAACGTCTGATGTGGGAAAAGCGATAGGAGGGATATCTATCGTCTGCATAGGGTTGCAAAAATACTTTCCCCAAATTCCCAGGTTTTCCAGAAATCCATGTTGGAAGACCTCTGTAAATAGGAGGGAATAAACAGGATATCCAGAATCTTACCAACCAGGATTTCTGGAAAACACAGGGTGATTTAAGGAAAATAATTATCTTCAAACGTAAGGACAAACAACACATGCGTGTGAGTGCTTACTTGTGTGTGTGTGCCTGCCTGCCTGGTTGCCTGCCTGTGTATGGATGCCGTGCGTTCCTGCAGGCGTGTGTGTGTGTGTGTGTGTGTGTGTGTGTGTGTGTGTGTGTGTGTGTGTGTGTGTGTGTGTGTGTGCATGAGAGCTCATAAGCGCTTAATCCCGGGCGTCCCTGGGGAGTGCTTCATTAATTATGCAGAGCGTTTAAAGCGCCCTGCACCATGGGGCAACATCTGGCGCAGGACGCGTGAGCCGTCAATGCATGGACAGAGCAGGTTCTCTGGGTCGAGGACTCCGTCGGGAGGTGGAACGCCAACCGACCAGTGCCACAGTGCCCGCCTCCTCACCCGCCAGAGCAGAAATAATATAATCAAATGGCTAACAAGAACATGGTCTCAATTACCCTTCAGTACACAATGTACTGTAGTTACTCTACAGTAGTGGAAAATCACTGCAACTCTGTTAGTTCTTCAGTAAATCTATTAGAAACATTATGCTTGAGATGAAGAAACCTTGCCCAGTTAGTGCCAGTGTTGCCATAGGGCTCGGTAGGATCTTTTTGTTAATAGCTCAGTGATGTGTTTTAAAAGCAATACACACGTAAACAGGAATTGAGCTGCAGGTCATGCTGTCTGGCGGAAGAATGAACTGACGGCAGAAACTCCCATGGTAGTATACTAAATGCACTGTATGTCTACTGGTGTGATCTAATGTAATGGCGAGCGACACTGTGTGGTATAAGGCTGTATATCCCACGCTGTTGCAACACTAGTTATAAAACCTACAGCAGCTCTGACACCTTGTGGCCCCATAGAATACCAGTTCGATTGTTAAGATATCTGAGTGAGGTACAGGCTCTTCTATTATTCAATGGCATGACAATGAGGTGATCTACGTCACTAGACAGCATACGGCAGTTTGTTTTGTTTTCCACAATGTTCCTAAGCCATGTGACCTATTCACCGTTGGGTAAGGGTTGACATTATCACAACAATGACACGGCTTGTCCCCGGCACAACGACGCAGATTGTCCTTCAATTATGACTTCATGTGGGCTTGTGAATGGAGAAAGAGGAGGAGTCTCTCCTACTTTCACTCATATCTCTCTCCAGCCACGGGGCCCGATCTATCTATGATTTGTGGAGATAGCACTGAGTAGCAGACGGACCGTCCTGAATACGGTGAACCTAATGCGTGCTGCGTCCACCTACTCTCCTGTGTGGGAGCAACTGGGGACAATCTTTTGAATACTTTTTCCACAGAACATCCTGGAAGGTGTATCCTAGACGGGATTAACCGTATTTCAGGGCCACCACAGTAAGGTAAGACATTTTTATTTCACATATGTTCATCAGTCTTATAACAGTATAATTTAGGAACAATCCACTTAATTGTACTGGGAACAGTCCATGCACTGTTGCAGTGTAACAATGTGGAATAGGGATGTCTGAGAGACATTCTGAAACAAAAACAAACTGCCTAATGTGGTGCAGCGGAGTAAAGCACAGACATCTAAACTATTTAATTGGTTGATGTATAAGGTGTCAATAATAATCAAGATGTTATTGACGTAGCGAAATGAAGAGCGGCTTCTGACTAATATGACTTCTGAAATGAAGGCACGGACATTTATTGAAATGACTGTACTGAAATGACTGAAATGACTTCTGTACTTCTGTCCGTAGATACTGACCATGGGAGATTGCATCTCAGTCCGTGCTCTGCTAATGCTTCTGGCCCTAGTCAGCTATCTAATTGCACTGACATTCAACATATTGGCTCTATTTGGGCCCTGGACAGGTGAATTCTTACAGTCCATTTCAAGTCAATGACATCTGTACGAAATATACTGTAATATTTTGTAACCTGTGTGTTTGTACATGCAGGTGCTTTCATGCAAACCACACAGTATGTACTGAGCAAGTCCACAACGCACCTAACCCCAGATAGATGGGTACTCTTTCTATGGGATGTCCTTAACATCTGGTTGATTGGCATGTTCATCTATCTGATACACAATCTCCGTAGAAGGTAAGATACTGTACATTAAAGCTAAACTCTCGTTGACACCAAAACAATTCATTTAAACATGGGTCCTTCAGACATTTTGGTAATTTGCCTTCCCAAAACCTGTCTGGAATTCAATCAACTTTGCACTGGATATTAGCCTGGTCCCAGATCTGTTCCTGCTATCTTGCTAAAATCCTTGTCACTCATTGTCAAGCCAATAATGACAATTCTATAAAGAGTTGGCAAGAGAGTAAAAACAGACTGGCATTCAGGCTAACTGACGTGACATAAGAAAATAAATTACTGGTCTGTATTTATTGTGAGACAAAACAAAGTGTATTTTTTAAAGTTCAGAAAGTGTGATTTTTACTGTCCTGGCTAGGGTTGCAGAATTTCCCCAAATTCCCTGGTTTTCCAGAATGTGTGCTTATTCCCTCACAATTACGTGAATCTTCCAACCGGGGTTTCTGGAAAACCAGGACACTTAGGAAAAGTTAGTGGAATTTTGCAACCCTAGTCCTGGCCCTGATGATGATGATGCTGTTATTAATTATGATGATGATGATGTTATTAATTGTAATGATGATGATGATGGTCTTGTTCCTTAGGGAAGCTTATACATGGATGTACACCACTCCTGCTGTCCTGCCCTATGGATTCTACTTGTCCTGGATCGTAAATAGCATGTTGAATATGGCATGGTTATTTCTGTACGACAAAGAGTAAGTGTTTATATATTTAGGTGTATTTACTGGACGATAATATAAAACATTTGGTTCTATTTCAAATACTGGTTTCGATGTCTCACTATGGGATATGCCTGGGTGTGTCCACAAGCTCGAAGTAACCGCCAACTGGTCTTTCTCACCTCTCCTTCTTGTGGAATCTTCAAAAAGTTCTCCTTGTCAAGACTAGATTTCTGGTTTACTACCAAACCGTTGTCAGGCGAAACCATGAGGTTAACACTGCTGAACATAGGACTTCAGCTTCTGACAATAGTGTTGAGTATTGACCGAAAGGTTTTGCTTTGAGTAGAATATTTTTTTTTCTTGTCAGTCTCCGTTTAGCTAGCATCACACGGCTAGCTATCGAGATTTGGTTAGCCATCGACGCAAGGCTTTAGCTAACTTGGCTAACTAGCTGCAATCTGCAGTTGAAACAATTACAAATCATGGTCCCCGCCACTGTTTCTTTATTTTCTTTCTTTTTAATTTTTTTTAGTTGAAGTCGGAAGTTTACATACACTTAGGTTGGAGCCATTAAAACTTGTTTTTCAACCACTCCACAAATTTCTGGTAAACAAGCTACAGTTTTGGCAAGTTGGTTCAGACATCTACTTTGTGCATGACACAAGTCATTTTCCCAACAATTATTTACAGATTATTTCACTTATAAATCACTGTATCACAATTCCAGTGGGTCCGAATTTTACATACACTAAGTTGACTGTGCCTTTAAACAGCTTGGAAAATTCCAGAAAATGATGTCATGATGTCATTTCAAGGCCTATCTTCAAACTCAGTGCCTCTTTTGCTTGACATCATGAGACAATCATAAGAAATCAGCCAAGAGCTCAGAAAACAATTGTGGCCCTCCACAAGTCTGGTTCATCCTTGTGAGCAATTTCTAAATGCCTAAAGGTACCACGTTCATATGTACAAACAGTAGTACACAGGTAAAAGCACCAGGGGACAACGCAGCCATCATACCGCTCAGGAAGGAGATGCGTTCTGTCTCCTAGAGATGAATGTACTTTGGTGCGAAAAGTGCAAAACAATCCCAGAACAACAGCAAAGGACCTTGTGAAGATGCTGGAGGAAACAGGTACAAAAGTATCTATATCCACAGTAAAACGAGTCTATATACACAGAACCTGAAAGGCCGCTCAGCAAGGAAGAAGCCACTGCTTCAAAACCGCAATAAAAAAGCCAGACTATGGGTGGCAACTGCACATGGGGACAAAGATCGTACATTTTTGAGAAATGTCCTCTGGTCTGATGAAACAAAAATATAACTGTTTGGCCATAATGGCCATCAATATGTTTGGAGGAAAAAGGGGGAGGTTTGTAAGCTGAAGAACACCATCCCAACCATGAAGCACAGGGGTGGCAGCATCATGTTGTGGGGGTGCTTTGCTGCAGGAGGGACTGGTGCACTTCACAAAATAGATGGCAACATGAGGTAGTAAAATTATGTGCATATATTGAAACAACATCTCAAGACATCAGGAAGTTACAGCTTGGTCGCAAATGTGTCTTCCAAATGGACAATGACCTCAAGCATACTTCCAAAGTTGAGGCAAAATGGCTTAAGGACAACAAAGTCCAGGTATTAGAGTGGCCATCACAAAGCCCTGACCTCAATACTATTGAAAATGTGTGGGCAGAACTGAAACAGCGTGTGCGAGCAAGGAGGCCTACAAACCTGATTCAGTTACACCAGCTCTGTCAGGAGGAATGGGCCAAAATTCACCCAACGTATTGTGTGAAGCTTGTGGAAGGCTACCCAAAACGTTTGACCCAAGTTAAACAATTTGAAGACAATGCTACCAAATACTAATTGAGTGTATGTAAACTTCTGACCCACTGGGAATGTGATGATAGAAATAAAAGCTGAAATACATCATTCTCTCTACTCTTATTCTGACATTTCACATTCTGAAAATAAAATGGTGATTCTAACTGACCTAAAACAGGGATTTTTTACTAGGATTAAATGTCAGGAATTGGGTCTTCTCCTGAGCAGTGATAGGTTAAGTGTACCTTGAATTCTAAATGAATCACTGACAGTGTCACCAGCAAAGCACCCTCACACCATCACACCTCCTCCATGCTTCATGGTGGGAACCACACATGCAGAGATTGCTGATGTTTCTTGGCCCAAGCAAGACTCTTCTAATTGGTGTCCTTTAGTAATGGTTTCTTTGCAGCATTTATTTGGGCTGCAATTTCTGAGGCTGGTAAATCTAATGAACGTATCCTCTGCAGCAGAGCTAACGCTGTGTCTTCCTTTCCTGTGGCTGTCCTCATGAGAGCCAGTTTCATCATAGTGCAGCTGCATCATAGGGTTTTTGCGACTGCACTTGAAGAAACTCAAAGTTCTTGAAATTCTCCAGATTGACTAAAGTAATGATGGACTGTCGTTTCTCTTTGCTTATTTGAGCTGTTCTTGCCATCATATGGACTTGGTATTTTACCAAATAGGACTATCTTCTGTATACCACCGCTACCTTGTCACAACTGATTGGCTGAAACACATTAAGAAGGAAATAAATTCCATGAATTAAATCTTAACAAAGCACACCTGTTAATTGAAATGCATTCCAGGTGACTACCTCATGAAGCTGGTTGAGAGAATGCCAAGAGTGTGCAAAGCTGTCATCAAGGCAAAGGGTGGCTACTTTGGAAAATCTCAAATATGAAAGATTTTTTGATTTGTTTAACACTTTTTTGGTTACTATATGATTCCATATGTGTTAATTCATAGTTTTGATGTCTTCACTATTATTCTGCAACCTAGAAAATAGTCAAAATAAAGGTAAACCCTTGAATGAGTAGTTGTTTCAACATTTGGCTGGTACTCTATATAAATATACAGTGGGGCAAAAAAGTATTTAGTCAGCCACCAATTGTGCAAGTTCTCCCACTTAAAAAGATGAGAGAGGCCTGTAATTTTCTACATAGGTACACTTCAACTATGACAGACAAAATAAATACAAAATCCAGAAAATCAGGATTTTTAATGAATTTATTTGCAAATTATGGTGGAAAATAAGTATTTGGTCAATAACAAAAGTTTATCTCAATACTTTGTTATATACCCTTTGTTGGCAATGACAGAGGTCAAAGTTTTTCTGTAAGTCTTCACAAGCTTTTCACACACTGTTGCTGGTATTTTGGCCCATTCCTCCATGCAGATCTCCTCTAGAGCAATGATGTTTGGGGGCTGTTGCTGGGCAACACGGACTTTCAACTCCCTCCAAAGATTTTCTATGGGGTTGAAATCTGGAGACTGGCTAGGCCACTCCTTGAAATGCTTCTTACGAAGCCACTCCTTCGTTGCCCGGGCGGTGTGTTTGGGATCATTGTCATGCTGAAAGACCCAGCCACGTTTCATCTTCAATGCCCTTGCTGATGGAATGAGGTTTTCACTCAAAATCTGACAAAACATGGCCCCATTCATTCTTTCCTTTACACGGATCAGTCGTCCTGGTCCCTTTGCAGAAAAACAGCCCCAAAGCATGATGTTTCCACCCCCATGCTTCACAGTAGGTATGGTGTTCTTTGGATGCAACTCAACATTCTTTGTCCTCCAAACACGACGAGTTGAGTTTTTACCAAAAAGTTATATTTTGGTTTCATCTGACCATACGACATTCTCCCAATCTTCTTCTGGATCATCCAAATGCTCTCTAGCAAACTTCAGACGGGCCTGGATGTGTACTGGCTTAAGCAGGGGAACACGTCTGGAACTTCAGGATTTGAGTCCCTGGCGGCGTAGTGTGTTACTGATGGTACTCTTTGTTACTTTGGTCCCAGCTCTCTGCAGGTCATTCACTAGGTCCCCTCGTGTGGTTCTGGGATTTTTGCTCACCGTTCTTGTGATCATTTTGACCCCACGGGGTGAGATCTTGCGTGGAGCCCCAGATTTTTTTTCTGGTGTCCTTTGACAGCTCTTTGGTCTTGGCCATACTGGAGTTTGGAGTGTGACTGTTTGAGGTTGTGGACAGGTGTCTTTTATACAGATAACAAGTTCAAACAGGTGCCATTAATACAGATAATGTGTGGAGGACAGAGGAGCCTCTTAAAGAAGAAGTTACAGGTCTGTGAGAGCCAGAAATCTTGCTTGTTTGTAGGTGAACAAATACTTATTTTCCACCATAATTTGCAAATAAATTCATTAAAAATCCTACAATGTAATTTTCTAGATTTTATTTTCTAATTTTGTGTGTCATAGTTGAAGTGTACCTATGCTGAAAATTACAGGCCTCTCTCATATTTTTAAGTGGGACAACTTGCACAATTGGTGGCTGACTAAATATTTTTTTGCCCCACTGTATACAGTGCATTTGAAAAGTATACAGACCTCTTGACTTTTCCAAATTTTGTTACGTTACAGCCTTATTCTAAAATTGATTAACATTTTTTTTCCCCTCATAAACCTACACGATATACCCCATAATGACAAAGTGAAAACAGGTTATTAGAAATGTTTGACGTGCGTGTGTGTATACTTTGTCATTATGGGTTATTTCGTGTATATTTCGTGTATATATATATATATATATATATATATATATATATATATATATACATTTGTTTTAAATGTACATATGTATTCAGACCCTTTGCTATGACCCTTTGCTACTAGAAATTGAGCTCAGATTTTCCATTGTTTCCATTGATAATCCTTGAGATGTTTCAACAACTTGATTGAAGTCCACCTGTGGTAAGTTCAATTGATTGGACATGATTTGGAAAGGCACACACCTGTCTATAGCAGGTCCCAAGGTTGACAGTGCATGTCAGAGCAAAGACCAAGTCATGAGTTTGAAGGAATTGTCTGTAGAGCTGCGAGACAGGATTGTGTCGAGGCACAGATCTGGGGAAGGGTACCAAAAATTGTCTGCAGCATTGAAGGTCCCCAAGAACACAGTTGTCTCCATTCTTGAATGGAATAAGTTTGGAACCACCAAGACTCTTCCTAGAGCTGGCAGCCCGACCAAACTGAGCAATCAGGGGAGAAGGGTCTTGGTCAGGGTGGTGACCAAGAACCTGAAATTCACTCTGACAGAACTCCAGAGGAAGAGAACCTTCCAGAAGGACAACCATATCTGCAGCACTCAACCAATGTAGCCTTTATGGTAGAGTGGCCAGACGGAAGCCACTCCTTAGTAAAAGGCACATGACAGCTCACTTGGTGTTAGCCAAAAGGCACCTAAAGAATCTCAAACCATGAGAAAGAAGATTCTCTGTGGTTAAACCAAGATTGAACTCTTTGGACTGAATGCCAAGCGTCACGTCTGGAGGAAACCTGGCACCATCCCTACAGTGAAGCATGGTGGTGGAAATATCATGCTGTGGGGATGTTTTTCAGCAGCAGGGGACTGAGAGACTAGTCAGGATCGAGGGAAAGATAAACAGAGCAAAGTACAGAGAGATCCTTGATGAAACCTGCTCCAGAGCGCTCAGGACCTCAGACTGGGGCTAAGGTTTACCTTCCGACAGGACAACAACCCTGAGCACACAGCAAAGACAGTGGCTTCGGGATAAGTTTCTGAATGTCCTTAAGTGGCCCAGCCACAGCCCGGACTTGAACCCGATTGAACATCTCTGGAGAGACGTAAAAAAAAGCTGTGCAGCAACGCTACCCATCCAACCTGACTGAGCTTGAGAGGATCTGCAAAGAAGCTTGGGAGAAACTCCCCAAATACAGGTGTTCCGAGCTTGTAGCGTCACACCCAAGAAGACTCGAGCTGGTAATCGCTGCCAATAGTACTTCAACAAAGCACTGAGTAAAGGGTTTGAATACTTTTGTAAACGTGATATTTCAGTAGTTTTTTTAATACATTTGCACACATTTCGAAAAACCTGTTTTTGCTTAAAACAATTTAAACCATTTTAGAATAAGGCTGTAACTTAACAAAAATGTGGGAAAAGTACAGGGGTCTAAATACTTTACTAATGCACTGTGTGTATATTTTTATATATAATATACAGTTGAAGTTGGAAGAATACATACACTGTAGTCAAATACATTTAAATCAGTTTTTTACAATTCCTGACATTTAATCCTAGTACAATTTCCCTGTTTTAGGTCAGTTAGGATCACCACTTTATTTTAAGAATGTGAAATGTCAGAATAATTGTAGAGAGAATGATTTATTTCAGCTTTTATTTCTGTCATCACATTCCCAGTGGGTCAGAAGTTTACATACACTCAATTAGTATTTGGTAGCATTGTCTTTAAATTGTTTAACTTGGGTCAAACGTTTTGGGTAGCCTTCCACAAGCTTCCCACAATAAGTTGGGTAAATTTTGGCCCATTACCCCTGACAGGGCTGGTGTAACCGAGTCAGGTTGTAGGCCTCCTTGATCACACAAGCTTTTTCAGTTCTTCCTGCCCTGCAGTTCTGGACGTCACTGCACCTTCATTGGTGCATACTGTCTTCAGTGTCGGAGCCTCTGAGGGGTAATGTTAGCACTACCCTGGCTTTGGAGAGCATGTCTGCGTGACTGGAGTTGGCCAAATCCCACAGTGAGACATCCAAACAAGCATTTGAAATAGAACTTAAGGTTACTTGCGTAACCTCGTTTCTGTGAGAATATGAGGGAGATTTCTCACCAATTTTCCCTGCTCGCAAGAGTGCAAGGAAGAGAGGCATGCTTGAGAATGACCAATTGGTGGACGAGTTGGTTCCTTTATGGAGGAGAGGGTCTCACCTCATTTGCTACTTGACCTGTCTGTCTCCAACAGACGCTGTGCATTTGTTTTGTTTGAGCTTTTGGACATGCCCAGACATATCACGCATATCTCATATTCTCATAGAACCAGGGTTACGTAAGTAACCTTAGGTTTTGATGTTTTGAGTTGTTTTGAGTTTCTACATTGAATATAATATAATATATACATTGAATATAATATATAATATAATACATTTTCTCCAAGATCGCATAGCAGTTCAGACGTCTTTTGTCCTCGTCTTGTCGTGTCCTGTATATATATATATTTACAACTTTTTTTCACATACATTTTATTTTTATTTTCCATCAACTCATCTTCTAAACACTCTCCTGCAACCAGCCTCACCAATTTATATTTATAAAAAAGTATTATTTACCTCAGATCTGCAATCCTTCAGGAAGCTAGCCAGAAACTCCAGGAGGCTGGCCAGAAACTAGCCAGAAGCTAGCCAGGAGCTAGCCCAGAAGCTAATCAGAAGCTAACCACGGTTTGTGGTCATCGGCTGTCCTTTAGTTCGAAAATCTATCGAAAATCTATCGCCAGTTTTGTACGGCGCAGCGCGGCTCGGGAAACGGAACATACCGGACCATTTTTTTTCTCTCCATGTCCCTGGATTTCAACTGCTCTCTGGACGTTCATACCCGGATCTCACAGCTAGCTAGCTGCTATCCGTGTGACAGTCGGCTTTCGTCGATTCCGGAGCAAACATCGATTGTTCCGGTGCTAGCCAGCTCCGTCAATCACGCCTGAGTTCCATCATTCACTCCTGGGCTGCAGTCACCTATCCGGACCCGTTTCACTGCCTACGCGGAGCCCCACCGGGCCTTCACAACCGGACTGCCGACGTTATCTACCTGAAGGAGATCCGGCTGGCTCCTCTGTCGCGACGTTACCGGAACGCCCATCTGCGGCCCGCTAACCGTTAGCTGTCTTTCCGGCTGCTATCTGAATAGACAATCGGACAATTTATTTATTTGAATTATTATGTTTTCTTCTCGGGCCTCTATAACTATATCTATTGTTCTTATTTTTGTTGTTGTGTGATTTGGATTAATCCCCTCTACCACACGGAACCCCACTAATCTACTGACCGAACGCAAGAGGTGGCTAACAACAGACTCCATCCTATGCTAGCTTGCTACCGGTTGGCTTGGCTAGCTGTCTAAATCGCCGTGACCCTAAACCAACCTCTCCACTCACTGGACCCTTTTGATCACTCGACTAAGCATGCCTCTCCTTAATGTCAATATGTCTTGTCCATTGCTGTTCTGGTTAGTGTTTATTGGCTTATTTCACTGTAGAGCCTCTAGTCCTGCTCACTATACCTTATCCAACCTATTAGTTCCACCACCCACATATGCAATGACATCTCCTGGTTTCAATGATGTTTCTAGAGACAATATCTCTCTCTTCATCACTCAATACCTAGGTTTACCTCCACTGTATTCACATCCTACCTTACCTTTGTCTGTACATTATACCTTGATGCTATTTTATCGCCCCCAGAAACCTCCATTTACTCTCTGTTCCAGACGTTCTAGACGACCAATTCTTATTGCTTTCAGTCGCACCCTTATTCTACTCCTCCTATGTTCCTCTGGCGATGTAGAGGTGAATCCAGGCCCTGCAGTGCCTAGCTCCACTCCTATTCCCCAGGCGCTCTCTTTTGACGACTTCTGTAACCGTAATAGCCTTGGTTTCATGCATGTTAACATTAGAAGCCTCCTCCCTAAGTTTGTTCTTTTCACTGCTTTAGCACACTCTGCCAACCCGGATGTTCTAGCTGTGTCTGAATCCTGGCTTAGGAAGACCACCAAAAATTCAGACATTTTAATTCCAAACTACAACATTTTCAGACAAGATAGAACTGCCAAAGGGGGCGGTGTTGCAATTTACTGCAAAGATAGCCTGCAGAGTTCTGTCCTACTATCCAGGTCTGTACCCAAACAATTTGAACTTCTACTTTTAAAAATCCACCTTTCTAAAAACAAGTCTCTCACCGTTGCCGCCTGCTATAGACCACCCTCTGCCCCCAGCTGTGCTCTGGACACCATATGTGAACTGATTGCCCCCCATCTATCTTCAGAGCTCGTGCTGCTAGGCGACCTAAACTGGAACATGCTTAACACCCCAGCCATCCTACAATCTAAACTTGATGCCCTCAATCTCACACAAATTATCAATGAACCTACCAGGTACCTCCCCAAAGCCTTAAACACGGGCACCCTCATAGATATCATCCTAACCAACTTCCCCTCTAAATACACCTCTGCTGTCTTCAACCAAGATCTCAGCGATCACTGCCTCATTGCCTGCATCCGTAATGGGTCAGTGGTCAAACGACCTCCTCTCATCACTGTAAAACGCTCCCTGAAACACTTCAGCGAGCAGGCCTTTCTAATCGACCTGGCCGGGGTATCCTGGAAGGATATTGACCTCATCCCGTCAGTAGAGGATGCCTGGATATTTTTTAAAAATGCCTTCCTAACCATCTTAAATAAACATGCCCCATTCAAGAAATTTAGAACCAGGAACAGATATAGCCCTTGGTTCTCCCCAGACCTGACTGCCCTTAATCAACACAAAAACGTCCTATGGCGTTCTGCATTAGCATCGAACAGCCCCCGTGATATGCAGCTGTTCAGGGAAGCTAGAAACCATTATACACAGGCAGTTAGAAAAGCCAAGGCTAGCTTTTTCAAGCAGAAATTTGCTTCTTGCAACACTAACTCAAAAAAGTTCTGGGACACTGTAAAGTCCATGGAGAATAAGAACACCTCCTCCCAGCTGCCCACTGCACTGAAGATAGGAAACACTGTCACCACTGATAAATCCACCATAATTGAAAATTTCAATAAGCATTTTTCTACTGCTGGCCATGCTTTCCACCTGGCTACTCCTACCCCTGTCAACAGCACTGCACCCCCAACAGCAACTCGCCCAAGCCTTCCCCATTTCTCCTTCTCCCAAATCCATTCAGCTGATGTTCTGAAAGAGCTGCAAAATCTGGACCCCTACAAATCAGCCGGGCTAGACAATCTGGACCCTTTCTTTCTAAAATTATCTGCCGAAATTGTTGCCACCCCTATTACTAGCCTGTTCAACCTCTCTTTCGTGTCGTCTGAGATTCCCAAAGATTGGAAAGCAGCTGCGGTCATCCCCCTCTTCAAAGGGGGGGACACTCTTGACCCAAACTGCTACAGACCTATATCTATCCTACCATGCCTTTCTAAGGTCTTCGAAAGCCAAGTCAACAAACAGATTACCGACCATTTTGAATCTCACCATACCTTCTCTGCTATGCAATCTGGTTTCAGAGCTGGTCATGGGTGCACCTCAGCCACGCTCAAGGTCCTAAACGATATCTTAACCGCCATCGATAAGAAACATTACTGTGCAGCCGTATTCATTGATCTGGCCAAGGCTTTCGACTCTGTCAATCACCACATCCTCATCGGCAGACTCAACAGCCTTGGTTTCTCAAATGATTGCCTCGCCTGGTTCACCAACTACTTCTCTGATAGAGTTCAGTGTGTCAAATCTGAGGGTCTGTTGTCCGGACCTCTGGCAGTCTCTATGGGGGTGCCACAGGGTTCAATTCTTGGACCGACTCTCTTCTCTGTATACATCAATGAGGTCGCTCTTGCTGCTGGTGAGTCTCTGATCCACCTCTACGCAGACGACACCATTCTGTATACTTCCGGCCCTTCTTTGGACACTGTGTTAACAACCCTCCAGGCAAGCTTCAATGCCATACAACTCTCCTTCCGTGGCCTCCAACTGCTCTTAAATACAAGTAAAACTAAATGCATGCTCTTCAACCGATCACTACCTGCACCTACCCGCCTGTCCAACATCACTACTCTGGACGGCTCTGACTTAGAATACGTGGACAACTACAAATACTTAGGTGTCTGGTTAGACTGTAAACTCTCCTTCCAGACCCATATCAAACATCTCCAATCCAAAGTTAAATCTAGAATTGGCTTCCTATTTCGCAACAAAGCATCCTTCACTCATGCTGCCAAACATACCCTTGTAAAACTGACCATCCTACCAATCCTCGACTTTGGCGATGTAATTTACAAAATAGCCTCCAATACCCTACTCAACAAACTGGATGCAGTCTATCACAGTGCAATCCGTTTTGTCACCAAAGCCCCATACACTACCCACCATTGCGACCTGTACGCTCTCGTTGGCTGGCCCTCGCTTCATACTCGTCGCCAAACCCACTGGCTCCATGTCATCTACAAGACCCTGCTAGGTAAAGTCCCCCCTTATCTCAGCTCGCTGGTCACCATAGCATCTCCCACCTGTAGCACACGCTCCAGCAGGTATATCTCTCTAGTCACCCCCAAAACCAATTCTTTCTTTGGCCGCCTCTCTTTCCAGTTCTCTGCTGCCAATGACTGGAACGAACTACAAAAATCTCTGAAACTGGAAACTCTTATCTCCCTCACTAGCTTTAAGCACCAACTGTCAGAGCAGCTCACAGATTACTGCACCTGTACATAGCCCACATATAATTTAGCCCTATCAACTACCTCTTTCCCAACTGTATTTAATTTATTTATTTATTTTGCTCCTTTGCACCCCATTATTTTTATTTCTACTTTGCACATTCTTCCATTGCAAAACTACCATTCCAGTGTTTTACTTGCTATATTGTATTTACCTTGCCACCAAGGCCTTTTTTTGCCTTTACCTCCCTTCTCACCTCATTTGCTCACATTGTATATAGACTTGTTTATACTTTATTATTGACTGTATGTTTGTTTTACTCCATGTGTAACTCTGTGTTGTTGTATCTGTCGAACTGCTTTGCTTTATCTTGGCCAGGTCGCAATTGTAAATGAGAACTTGTTCTCAACTTGCCTACCTGGTTAAATAAAGGTAAAATAAATAAATAAATAAATAAATAAGGAACTAACTTATATACTTCTCAAGACAAATTACGTTTTCTAGCTTCTGTGTGTGTCATAGAAAGATGGTGCCAACGCTCCTGATCACAGCATTACAGGCCATCTCAAATTGCGTGATTATCATGTTCTCCTGCTGCGGACTGGTCGTCTATGGAGCGTGGCTCCACAAATATCACAACAATGATCTCTGGCTCATTCGAATATTGGTACAATCATTTCAACTTTTTTCTATGATTGCTTACAGAAACCTTCCACAAGTGTGCTTTTTGTTACAGACATGTGCCATTAGTTTATGGTGTCCATATTAGGACAACCTCAGTTTCAGAAGGACTGAAGCTGTCCTAATACGGACACCATATCTGTTAACTCTATTACAGGTGCAAAACGGAGTGGCTTTGTATGCAACATGGTGGGCTGTGGCTACCTTTTTACACTTGACCGTTGTTTTAGACCATCAAACCCCAATACCCAAGACAGACGCTGCCATAATGGTACTAGTGCTGCTCCAATTGGGACTCATAGGATGGTGAGAGTTTGTTCCTAACTTGTACCTAACCTCTCAATTCACCAAAGTGGTATTGAATCAATAAACCACATAGCTTAATAAACCATTTCATGCTTTGCCAGTAATATTTCCGTTGCAAATTGATGAACAGTACATTTGCTTGATATATATATATATTTGCTACGTTATATATATATATATATATATATATATAACGTATAAACTATGATATTGGCATGACAATGATACAATGACCCTAAGGGGCAAATGTAAAAGCTAATTTGCCGCTTAGGGACACTGTACATTCACCAGAACCCTTTCCTTCTATCCAATTGTTGTAAGCGTGAGACTTTTTTTTTTTTAAAGTTTTTTTTCCTCCTTATTACTCTCTCAGGTTTGTCATAGAGAACTGGTACCTGGATAAGCACGTGCGCTACATCCTCACAGTGTACCCTGTGGTGATCCTGGTGTTGGCAGCGAGTGTGGCCAATCCAGCCACGCCCGGTACCCACATAGACATCATGTCTGGTAGGCCCTATGTCCCGAATGACTCCTAAAGTGACACCTACAGGAAGAGAACACCTGTAGGGCGTTTATACTATTAGTAGATTCCCATGGGTCTTGTACAAGCACACCATCCTTAACTGCAACTGATAAGCTGTTATATTTACTATGTGTAAGTATAATGAGAACGGGTTATAGTTTATGCTATTGGCAATGTTTACACTATCTTCACCAGTGCCACTGTTATGTGTATCACTATCGGCAGTCACTGCGGTGACTTTTCCATGATTCTTATGTCTACCGTACCTGACGCATCATCTCTTTTCCAGCCGTCATCTTGGCCATAACCAGTGTCATATTTATTGTACGCATCATCATGGTGTTATGGAAGCACAAGCATCAACCACTTTACGGAGAAGAGGAGCTCAGGTCACCGGTGGACATTGCCAGGACACAGAAGCTCATCTTCATGTGAGGGGAGACAGCTGCTGTGGATATATGTAGGCCCCTGTTGTTTTCCTTAACATTTAATGGCTGAGACCGATGTGACCAAATCCTCCCTATGTCCACAGCACATGTCGATGGAGATTTGGTACTTCGCTACAGGCTTTCCACGTGATGGGTGGGGCCTCTGCACTAGCCAATCCAATGCTAATGTCTTTCTAAGCTAATTAAACCATATCAATTACTGTGTGTCAAAACAATGAACCGAAATGCTCTCATGCTGTCAACACTAAAGCGATATTAATATGATCATGTTTTTATTGTTTTGTCCATCTTTTAGTACCACCACGTTGTTTTTGTACCCTATTCTTGTCTACCTTTGTGTTTCTACCTTCTCTTTGAACTTCTTTGGTCCTAGGGATTCCCACAGTGAAAAAGCTGAAATTCACTACATTCCTTCAACAGAAATGGTTTGCTCAGTGGGAAATGAATATCCAACTAGTCAGTGACAACTGTGTGGAGTTTGGAATAACTATGTGAGCGTATTGCAGTATCGCAGGCACTGTGTCCTGGGATTTCCTATGATCTTCTATGTAGAATAATCCCTTAACATTCTAACGACTCTTGTGTAGCTTGTGAGTGGCATAGAGCAAAATGCATATGCGCGTTCGCGAGCGTCATAGTGGGGTCTTAATAGTTTGCAGCTCATTCGGACTTTGCAGACATTTTTGTGAGAAGGGTCGTTTTCCTGGATCCGCCCTTGTCTCACAAACACTGCTCTAGTTCAACCCCGTCAATCAGGCTAATGTTTGTTGTCACCGATGCAGAAGAAATAGACAAATCCAATGCAAAACTCCAGAAGTCTGTAGCTCAAACACACACAATATTTAAGAGGGGTTGGAAGCACTAAATCACGCCGGGGTGACCATTGGAATCAAAGTTGTGCTATATTGTAAAGCACTTTGGACTGCGCTTGTGCATGGGCATAAACAAATAAAGGTTTTTATTATACTTATTATTAATGAACTCATCTGTAAATAGTATTGTGATTTAATGATGCCAAAAACAACAGCTTACCACTGTGCAATAGTAGTGTAACTTAGTGGTTAGACACTTTTGGGAAATTGCAGCCACACACCCACATATAGTAGTGCCCTAGCGAGTGTCATGTTGCTCTGGCGATTCTATAGCGGTGATCTGTGAGGCTGCCAGTTGGCTCTTGGATAGGCTGAGCTCATTATGGACGGAATAGGAGTGTGTGTGTGTGTCTGTCACAGGCTCTCTACTCAGTTTCAGTAAAGGCATCCGAGGGTACACGCACACAATAAACCTATTATACTGCAGTAAACCATGATAATCTGACAAACAGTGCCATTATCAAAAGTCCAACGCATCAGATCCCAGATTTTGTGTGTGTGTGTGTGTGTGTGTGTGTGTGTGTGTGTGTGTGTGTGTGTGTGTGTGTGTGTGTGTGTGTGTGTGTGTGTGGTTATAAAAGAGTGTGCAGTATAAGGGGAGTTATAGCTGATGGCTTGACAGTGAGCATCTACCGGTCCCGTGTGTCTATGTATGCCGGTTAGCAGGCGATCTGGATAAACAAGTACAGTATGGTTCAGTAATGGTATGGCTACTGGATGTAATGATATGATTATACTGCCACCTGGCGGAACAGGAAGTTGATGGTTCAAAGTAATAAAGATGGCTGACTAGACACACACGCCTGATACTTGTGGAAAACCTCTCGGCCCCTGTTTATTCCAAATGAAAAGCAAAGATATCTGTACCTTCCAAATGGTGTGTTGAAGGTGGTGAGGTGTCATGATTCATCTGTGAGGGGTATTTGCTAGTAACCATGCGCCCAAGAGATGTTCCACAATAATCAAGCGTGTGCATCTATTCAGCCATCTTTATTATTCTTAACCATCAACTTCCTGTTTCGCCAGATGACAGTTTAATCATATCATTGCACTAATGACTATTTTACTCAATATGACCTTACTGGTAAATGATGTCTCCTACGGGGACGTTTTAAATACATACTGTACAGTATGTCACTAAAAGGATCCCTTTGATGAGAAGTTTTTCTAACAACTTGTTATACACCGAGTGTACAAAACATTAGGAATACCTGGTCTTTCCAAGACATAGACTGACCAGCTGAAAGCAGGTGAAGGCTATGATCCCTTATTGATGTCACCTGTTAAATCCCCTTCAATCAGTGTAGATGAAAGGGAGGAGACAGGTTCAATTATTATTTTTCAATTGAGACATGGATTGTTTATGTGTGCCATTCAGTGGGTGAATAGGCAAGACAGAAGATTTATAGTGCCTTTGAACGGGGTATGGTATTAGGTGCCAGGCTTTGAGTGTGTCAAGAATTGGAACGCTGCTCGGTTTTTCACTCTCAACAGTTTACCGTGTGTATCAAGAATTGTGGTATGACTTCATGCAATGATAGACCTTTGGCCTACCACTCGTTTTAAATGCCGTATGTTATCAGCCCAGCTCCTGATAGAACATCGGTGATTGTATTTTGATCTCCTTATCTGCATATCACCAACTACATTAAATAAGCAGATGAGTTGATACAAGCACTTTCCAGAAACTTCTGAAGGGAAACTTTGAAAACTGGAAATGATGTTACTGCTCATACTGATGTATTTCCCATCTTACTGATATACAGTGTCCAAATTAGGACAACTTTAGGAGTTGTTTTGGTCTGAGGGTGTCCTAATATGAACATTATACTACGGTGTCCATATTAGTACAATCTCAGTGTCAGAAGGTGGCTGTGCTAATGTGGACACTGTGGTATGTGGATTATACTCCCGAGATCTGTTAAGGACCACGTTGGGTAATGTCTTATGTTGGGTAATGAGTCCTTTCCTCTGAAGGTGACCATGTACTGCTGGGCAGACCACACCTGTATCATGCTCCGGATGTGGAACACTGGCTCATGCACTCTCTCTTTACTGTGTTCTAGAGGTGTCTCTCTCTCTCTCTCTCTCTCTCACACACACACACACACACACACACACACACACACACACACACACACTCTAAACTGTTTTCCAGATGTAGTCTAACACATCCGTCTATCTATCTTCAGAGGCAATTCCCATCTGTCACAGTTTTAGTGTGTGGAGAGGAGGGGGAATAATAGAAATGCCAAATATGTTTGGTTACTCATGCAGCCCTGCACACATGAATGCCTAAGTGATGAAAATGAAATGATGAGGCTATACATGATGTGTGATTTATATCACTCAGTTGTGATTGATGTTGTCTCCGCATGAAGGAATGTGTTTGGTCCAGTCTCCTGCAACATCCGTCATTCTATCTGATCTGGACCCTGATCAACGTAACAAAGATCACTTGGCTGTTTCTCTCAGACAGGCAGTAAGTGATTTGGCGTTTTTTTTTTTACATTTAAATGGGAAGTTCAGTATTGTAAAACGTAATGTTTGACGGTTCCTCATCCTGAACGTAGCCTGTGGGCCAGGAGAAACTCAAATCCATGGTTCAGTGTTATTTAAACAGGCAAATCAAACTTCAGCTAGTTTTGATAGTTGCTGTTTCAAGAAAACCGAACCGTGGATTACAGTTTCTGTTGGCCCATAGAGAACGTTCAGATTGAGGAACCATCTAACATCGTTTTCAAATATGAACCTACCCCTTCAAGATACACATTTTGTGATTTAAAAATATGACGAAAGAAATGCGGTGGGATTTTGTGCAAAACCAAGTAAGCCAATACAAAAATGATGGATCATCCTTTTTGTTTTAACCTTGACCTTCTACCATCCCAGCTTTCTAAATGGGATATGCCAGTTCACAGCTTCCACATGTTGTATGTCTTCTTTCGAAACCTGCACTGCCACAGCACCTTGCTGGCCATCAACAACCCTAAAGAACCCTGGTGGACCTGCTATCTAGTGAATTCAAGATATAATCTACAGTTTAAGTGGGAAGTTTACATACACTTAGGTTCGAGTCATTAAAACTATTTTTTCAACCACTCCACACATTTCTTGTTAACAAACTATAGTTTTGGCAAGTCGGTTAGGACATCTACTTTGTGCATGACACAAGTAATTTTTCCAACAATTGTTTACAGACAGATTATTTAACTTATCATTCACTATATCTCAATTCCAGTGGGTCAGAAGTTTACATACACTAAGTTGACTGTGCCTTTAAACAGCTTGGAACATTCCAGAAAATTATGTCATGGCTTTAGAAGCTTCTGATAGGCTAATTGACATAATTTGAGTCAATTGGAGGTGTACCTGTGGATGTATTTCAAGGCCTACCTTCAAGCTCAGTGCCTCTTTGCTTGACATCATGTGAAAATCCAAAGAAATCAGCCAAGACCTGAGAAAAAAAATTGTAGACCTCCACAAGTCTGGTTCATCCTTGGGAGCAATTTACAAATGCCTGAAGGTACCACATTCATCTGTACAAACAATAGTACGCAAGTATAAACACCATGGGACCACGCAGACCTGAAATTTGCTCAGTGACAAAAAAATCTGAGACATTGGTCACATACAGTTGAAGTCGGAAGTTTACCAGTCTTGCCATAGATTTTCAAGCAGATTTAAGTCAAAACTGTAACTCGGCCACTCAGGAACATTCACTGTCTCCTTGGTAAGCAACTGCAGTGTAGATTTGGCCTTGTTTTAGGTTATTGTCCTGCTGAAAAGTGAATTAATCTCCCAGTGTCTGGTGGAAAGCACACCGAACCAAGTTTTCTCCTAGGACTTTGCCTGTACTTAGCTCTATTCCATAAAAAAAATTTTATCCTGAAATTACAAGCATACCCATAACATGATTTAGCCATGACTATGCTTGAAAATAGGCTTGACAATATGGAGAGCGGTACTCAGTAATGTGTTGTATTGGATTCTCCCCAAACATAGCACTTTGTATTCAGGACAAAAAGTGATTGCTTTGCCACATTTTTTGCAGTATTGCTTAAGTGTCTTGTTGCAATAAAAAATATTTTTATTTTATACAGGCTTCCTTCTTTTCACTCTGTCAATTAGGTTAGTATTGTGGAGTAACTACAATGTTGGTCCATCCTAAGTTCTATCAAAGCCATTGAACTCTGTAAGTGTTTTAAAGTCCCTATTGGCCTCATAGTGAAATCCTTGAGCGGTTTCCTTTCTCTCCGGCAACTGAGTTAGGAAGGACGCTTGTATCTTTGTAGTGACTGGGTGTAATTAACAACTTCACCATGCTCCAAGGGAGATTCTATGTCTGTTTTTCTTTCTTTTTTTTTTACCAATCTACCAATAGCTGCGCTTCTTTGCGAGGCATTGGAAAACTTCCCTCGTCTGTGTGATAGAATCTGGGTTTGAAATTCACTGCTTGACTGAGGGACCTTACAGATAATTGTATGTGTGGGGTACAGAGATGAGGTAGTCATTCAAAAAACATGTTAAACACTATTACACACAGAATGGGTCCATGCAACTTATTATGTGACTTGTTACGTTTTACTCCTAAACTTATTTAGGCTTGCCATAACAAGCCTAAATAAGACAATTCATTTTTAAAATGAATTAATTAAAACATAATTCCACTTTGACATTTTGGGGTATTGTGTGTAGGCCAGTGACAAAAACATCTACATTTAAACCATCATAAATTCAGGCTGTGAATATTTTCTGAAGGCACTGTATCTGGCACGGCATTCGAATGCTGCCCAATCACAGCCACAAAGTTACTTTTAGCTTAGCCTAGTATGTCAGTGGCTAGGTGGTTCACGATGTCTTTTAAATGCCGAAAAGAGTGTCCAATATGCTACTCTGCAAATAGTTAAATGATCACATGGATGAGTACACCATAAAACTGCAAATCATTCAGTAGATGGAGATCTTGAACAATTTAAATATTTGAGTGAAAACCAACACAGTGAAAACATGTACTTAATTGTTTGAAAACTGGATGTTTTACTTCATTTTATGAGGCATGTATTTCTCTGCTGTTGTCAATTCAATGTTTAGGCTATTCCACGTTGGTTCAACATCATTTCATTGAAAAGACGTGGAAACAACGTTGACTCAACCAGTGTGTGCCTAGTGGGAAGGCACAATCCTACCCTCTTAGAAGAAAGGTTTGCAAAAGGGTATTTTGAGAGGGAATAGGGTTCTACCAGAGAACCGTTTTGATCTGAAGAACACCTTTTGGAAGACAAGGGTTCATTGATGATTATTAGGAAGGCAAGAAGTGTTCTACATAGAACCATATATCTTCTTTCCCAGCATGCTCTATTGCCGAGTGATTTTCAGAATTGTCTGTTAAATATCTGTGTTTTTGCATGTACATTGGTTGAATTGTATGCTACACAAAAGATACAAATTTTTCTAAAGTAATCCAATCTCTTAGTAGTCGGACTTACTGCACCCGTTAGTCTCAGTATTCAATCTTCCCTACCCTGGCAGTCATTCTGAATGCAGGTTGTGGTTGATAAAATATGCCACTTGTTGGATATCTTATCTCTGGCTGGATTCCAATGGGAATTAAACATCACTTTGCAATTCAGCACAATGTGGCTTGCAGGCCTGATGTGACCTTTAAACCAAGTGTGTCCTTACAGCACTGTGTTAGGGCATAACTAGGCACTCAAAGAAAGGCCTTATTATATGTCATAAATTATTTCATTTGAAAGGATAATAAGGCTGGTGGAACCATTCACAGAGGGTACTAGGAAGAACCACCCAAAGATAAACGGGTTCTCGGTAGAACCCTTCTTGGAGGGTTCTAATCAGAACTCTTCACAGAGGGTCCTAAGTAGAACCATATACAGGGGGTTCTATGAAGAACCCTTCATAAAGGGTTCTAGGGAGAAACCTCTGCAAAGGGTTCTACCTGCACCAAAAAGGGTTCCCCTATGGGGGAAAACTGAAGAACCATATATGGTTCTACCCAGAACCATTTTTTCTAAGAGTGTAGTCATATTAACAACCCATCCAAATTGCATTTTGCACATTTTTGAAAATGTAACATTGCATCCCTATTAGGCCTACATTTGGTTGAGAATCATTGTTGGACAGCAATTTTCAAACCTTGTCTTTGATCTGAAACTGAGACTGGACCATTTAAGAAAACTCAACACCATTTGGAATGCCATTCTGGTGTCGTTGGCATTAAAATGTGTGTAATTGTCCAATACAACTCTATCCCGGGGTTAGGTATTCAGAAGAATGCAGGGTTTCCTCTAACTTTTGACCTGGGCTTTGCTCCTTTCATGTATTTATTTTGATTCTGACAGTGACAACTATACCTGATGCTGCCACCACATACTTGAAAATATTGATAATTAACAACATTGCTTCACTCCAACTTACTGGCCTGTATGGCAAAGTGAAAAGAAGAAGGCCTGTGTTTTAAAAAAAAATCAAATACATAGACGCAAGACAACACAGCAAAAAGTCCCCTTTTGGCCTGAATTAAAAGCTACAGGTTTGAGTCAAATTCAATACAAAACCACACAGAGTGAAATCCTTTGTATTTTCAAATATTGCGGTGGTAGCATCATGTTATACAATTACACACATTGTTATGCCAAAGACACACCAGATTTATTCTGGATACCAATCTGTTTCTTGTCGATTTAATTGGAGTGGAACGTTAGCAAAAACAGCTTCTGTTTTTCAGGCTCTCAGAGGTTGTGAGAGGAAACTTTCCAAACAATTGTATTGCTTTGTTTCAGACCGGGATACCTGGCTATCACAATCTGATGTCTTAAGCTACATCCCGAGGATCATACATGTATGATGCACCTCATAGTCCTCACCAACAGAGACCAGCATCTCCATGACATTGTTCAGCTCTAAAATAAAGGGTGAAGTAGTAGTCTGCTTCTCCAGAAGGGGGAGTAGTGAACTCATTATGATGCTAAGCGTTCAGTTCTTCCACTCTCCCGTAGAGGTCCTCTGTCATTCGATGCACTCTCCCTTCTGCGTCATGATAATGTGGTGAAGGACGTCGCCAAAGCATTAGTCCGTCACGCTTTAACAGTTCCAATACATGATGTCCCCAAAGACGAGTCCGATCAAACGCCAATGCGTCGTCAGGGGCCCATTGAAGTAGAGAGAACACATAAATAGATAACAGAGACAATTCAACTGTCCTTAAACCTTACTCACCAGAACAAGACAGGTGACCTCCTGTAGCAATTCACCTCCATTCAATGTATGTTTGATCCATATTTTTACTGCTAAGGTCAATGGGTTGAACATAAATGAAATCCCATTTCTCTTGCTTTTGCTTTGTCATTCATTGTAATATTTTTTGGTCAGCAGTTGTATTTTGTTTGTGGAAATCTGACCTTATACGGAACGTGCACTGAATAAGTATGAACATTTACAATAAGCTTTCTGTCTCTCTGGAATGGATTTGTACACTACAATAACATAATTGTGTTGAAATATTGTGACCGTAATGTATTTCAATACTGTAGTCTGTCAATATAGAGACAACACATTTTGATCTCTATGGGTTTGACAGATTGCTATCAATGTTATCATGTAATTATAGCATACAGTATGTGCTCTACAATGAGATTGCAAGTTCGTTCAGTAGTGTACCTCAACATTACTACATGCAAGGTCATGAGCATATGCCCATGTTTCCTCCCCTATTCTCCTTGAAAAGCTCCTATCTGTCCATATGCTGCCACAGTTGAGGAGCAGTTGAGCCCACCATGTAGAAAATGAAACATTTATTGACGTATCGACTCTGGCTCTTATTTTCAATTGCTTTGATTGTGATTCACGTTAAACACCGAAGGTTATAAAATCCATTTACCAACCACTTTATTGTAAAACAACCACAGTGCTTTTGGCCAATTGATAAATGTCAGTTGATATGAAGTGTTTTATTGCTGGGGGATAGAGCATCCTAAATGGTCTCTTAATCTTATTGGAAGTGTGCACCTCATGCACATGGCTGTTCACTCATCTGTCTGGCTACCGTACTGGCACAGCCAAATCCCATCTGATGGGAAACACTAGGGAATATGGACCAATTGAAAGAAGAAATGGAAGCATTTTACAGACTAAAGGCCTTGTAATTGTTTTTATTCTCCCAAGACTTTTACCTGAGAGAAATGAAGGCATATATGTGGATTTGCATTCTCAATTAAAGTAATTAAAATAACTATACAGAGAAAAGAGATTTGGAAGTAAAAAAGTTGAACACAATGCCAAGTTGTCCTCCCACTCCTGTACTCCTACTCTTGAGAGTACAGCTAAATTAGCTTGTTGGATGTACATGACTGCGGTGACAGCAGGCTTGAATAAACATTGAAGATGGCTGTCAGTTATTTCACTTGTAACATTTTAATGAATAGTCTTCAACGTTGACTAAAACATGAACGTTTAATTGGGGCATGTTTCAAGAACTAGGCGCCGACAACAGATTGGATTAGAAACGAATGTACATACTTGTTCAGATGGCGCTGGGTGTTTTCATATCTACAGTATAAAGGTCTGTTTCTCATAGCAACAAACATTATTTTCATTATTGTGGTCTGTCTGAATAACATTGACAAATAAAATATGACTGCCATCCTACACCTCAACCCACAGCCAAGAACATACTTTCCCCAGAGTAAGATATTCTCACCGCAACAAACTAAAGTAGGTTTGAGTTCTGGGAAATCAGACAAGACACTTTTCTGTATCTTTGGAAGCCTATAAAGACGAGGTTAACTGAATTATTTGTAAAAAAAAAAAAAAGGTTTGAATTTATTTCCTCAATCTCGCCTTTTCATTCAACTGTTTACCACAGATGTAGTAGGCTACACTCATTCACCAAGGACAAAATGGGATTTGATATAGCACAAAAAAAAACAAAGTATAATACAAAAGTCAAGAAGATGGTTACCCAGGGATACAATGGTGTATTGAACCAGAAGATTCAGCAGAAGATTCACAAAAGAAAAATGACAATAGGAATAAATGGGTTTTGCCCTTGCTGGTAATCGATTTGAGAACAATTTTGTTTTTTCGTCTCATTGACAGCAGCAGGGGGGGGGGGGGGGGGGACACACAATTTCAGACAAATCTCTGACATAACAATTTACAGACATACCGTAGACATACTATCAACAAATTATAGACACACATACATTCAATTACATACAGAAAGATACAAATCAATCATATGTACCACCACATGAAATCCTAATAACAATCCTATTCCTTAGTAACATGTTAGTCAACCATCCTTTTAAACTCTCCCGAAGAAACAAGATCCTGAACTTTCAAACTGGTCTGGAGAGAATTCCAAGACTACAGAGCTGAGTAAATAAAAACACGTTTTGCCATGATGCGTTCAGAGTTTTGGAACTGTTGAACTCTTGAAGAGAAGTTTGGGTATGACGGCCAATAGTTTGTGTGTAAATTGAATCATCATTTCTTTCTGCCATAATTTCTATGACAGTTACCAGGAATAGTATCATCTAAGGGAAACCATGTACTTGATATAATGTACACTACCGTTCAAAAGTTTGGGGTCACATTTCCTTGTTTTTGAAAGAAAAGCTATTTTTTTGTCCCATTGATCAGAAATACAGTCTTGTAAATTGTAAATGACTTTTGTAGCTGGAAACTGCAGATTTTTTATGGAATATCTACATAGGCGTACAGACACTTTCTAGTGTCTGTGTTCTTTTGCCCATCTTAATCTTTTCTTTTTATTGGCCAGTCTGAGATATGGCTTTTTCTTTGCAACTCTGCCTAGAAGGCCAACATCCTGGAGTCACTTCTTCACATTTGATGTTGAGACTGGGGTTTTGCGGGTACGATTTAATGAAGCTGCCAGTTGAGGACTTGTGAGGTGTCTGTTTCTCAAACTAGACACTCTAATGTACTTGTCCTCTTGCTCAGTTGTGCACCGGGGCCTCCAACTCCTCTTTCTATTCTGGTTAGAGCCAGTTTGCGCTGTTCTGTGAAGGGAGTAGTACACAGCGTTGTATGAGATCTTCAGTTTCTTGGCAATTTCTCACATGGAATAGCCTTCATTTCTCAGAGCAAGAATAGACTATTGAGTTTCAGAATACATTTCTTTGTTTCTAGCCATTTTGAGCCTGTAATCGAACCCACAAATGCTGATGTTCCAGATACTCAACTAGACTAAAGAAGGCCAGTTTTATTGCTTCATTAATCAGAACAACAGTTATCAGCTGTGCTAACATAATTGAAAAGGGGTTTTCTAATGATCAATTAGCCTTTTAAAATGATAAACTAGGATTAGCTAACACAACGTGCCATTGGAACACAGGAGTGATGTCTACATTGTATTTCTGATCAATTTTGTGTTATTTTAATGGACAAAAAAATGTGCTTTTCTTTCAAAATCAAGGACATTTCTAAGTGACCCCAAACGTTTGAACGGTACTGTATATGGGGTGGACGGTGTCCATATTAGGACAGCCTTGTATCGGGCTGTCCTAATATTGACAACCTAGGAGTAATCTATAGTCTCTTGACCTTGACTGTTTTTTTTTTCTAGAGCGCCAAAAGAGGTATTTACATTTAGCTCTAATCCAGAGCAACTTACAGTAGTGAGTACATACATTTTCTTACTGGTCCCCCTGTGGGGATTGAACCCACAACCCTGGCGTTGCAAGCGCCACGCTCCACCAACTACATCACACGGTATAATCCTTTTGGGATCAGGCCTAGGGTACATACCACATATAGGAGTGATGAGAGAACATGAAAACAGATCAAACAGTAGCAGGAATCAAAAACATCTCCTGGAAACCATGGAGACAGGGCAAAGCTCCCTCATGAATCTTGAGCCTGGAATTGTATCTGTTTAATTGGGGTATGAAAATCACTCAGATACATATGTCTATATATTACTGTTGATGTATCTGATGTAGAACATCATTACATCAGCGAAAGCCAATTATCCCTGTAGGCTTTCCTCACAGGACAGATTATTCCATCACCACCCACCGACAATATCAATACTACACTATACCAAAAATAGATCTTATTCCAAAGATAGCCATCATATTTATCCAGCAGGTGAGCTTTCTATTCAAAAGCCTTTTGTGCTCCAAGAGGAACATAGGTCACTGGCGAATTGTCGCATTCCTGTTCTGTATTTCGCTAGCCTGTGAAGAAGTGTAGCAATAGCAGTTTCCCACGTCACCCCTTCTAACCTTA
This sequence comes from Oncorhynchus mykiss, assembly GCF_013265735.2. Lineage (NCBI taxonomy): Eukaryota > Metazoa > Chordata > Actinopteri > Salmoniformes > Salmonidae > Oncorhynchus > Oncorhynchus mykiss. The sequence continues at coordinate 30,356,732 of NC_048579.1, forward strand.
TCTCCTCTTTTGTGCTTTCTCTCCAGGTGTTCTTTGGCCTTCCTCTCTTCCTCTTTCTCTTCCTCTTTAATTTGACGTTCTAGGTTAGTGGCTGTTCAGCAATGCTGCCTCCTGACCCTTTCCCCATGTCCTCACCGTTAGTAGTTGAATTGGTTAAACTAACTCGTCGTCTTGATTTACCACCACCTGGGTCATCGAATCGCTAGACTTTCAGTGGCTCAGCTGGGTGTTGTCAAGAGAGTGGGCACATGTGATCCAATATTGAATACCAGTGTGAGGTCATGAGGAAGGAAGCAAAGCTGTTCAATAGCACAGAGACACCTGTGACCATTAGTTCTCGGAAACATCCAGTTAGCTCAAATCATCACGATAAGGGTGTCCTCATAGCGGTGTCAATATATGTCAATATTTGTTGAGTGGCTCCTGCAGTATCGTTGGTGTTGCAAAGGAAAAACCATTGACATTCAAACATCACAGTTCTAGTTTGATTAGTCCCCACCAATTAGCTTAATAAAACAATTAGCACATATGCAAATGGCAGAATGAATTAATCCCATGGCACCACTTCAGTAATTAGCCCAGAATCCCAGAATCCTGGGATTCCACTGTATTGATTACAAACCAACAGTCCAGATGTGATGTGGGGACCAACGCCAATAGAGAGAGAGCGAGGGAAAACAGCAGGGTAATAAAAAATATAAATGAGTATTTTATTTTTACAGTTAGGGTTAATTAACTTGTCCTGATACTTAGCACACTTGGAGCGTTGACACAGCTAATCTTCCAGGACCTCCGGAAACCAAGAAGAAACTTGTTGTTTAAACAAAAGATGTGAGCCATAGGCCACCGAGAGGAATAAAAACACTGAGAGGAATACAAACAAAAAAAACGAGGCACATCATTGACAAAACGAACACTTTAAAATATTAATTGGATACTGGAGGCTATAGCTTAGTTTTCTTCCACAAAAGTGGGAATCTTCAAACATTCAATTGCCAAGGCCAGCTTCGGTGCTTAATTGAGCTGTAATCTTCTGATTTTAGCCCTCCTAGGGGGAGACATCTGGATCTTCCAGGAGGTTGCACATGCACACTGTATAACGTAAACTCCAGTATGTAATTATAATGAGACCATCTTCCATGACACTGAAATTGCTAAGATTTTCACAGGTCATTTGAAACGATTGACTTTCTAACCGGAGAGTCTATAGATAGATACAGTACCTACTACCACGCTATGAATTCAATTCAATCCAACCCGTGTTCTTGTATTGATGCAGTTCTCAGCTCTTTATTTTAATTTCATGATTCATAATTCAAATCAAATGAGATTATTTCTGTGAGGATTATGCGGGATAATGACATAACAAGATTGCCATCTCATGAAAAACCATCACCATGGAGGCATTGGCCCTAACCTACAGCCACAGAAGTTAGGATCCCGCTAGCACTGCTGAGACTGAGGCTGAGGCCGAGGCTGGGGCCGAGGCTGGGGCCGAGGCTGAGGCCGAGGCTGAGGCAGAGGCTGAGGCCGAGACCGAGGCTGGGGCCGAGGCTGAGGCCGAGGCTGAGACCGAGGCTGTCCTGATATGGACACTGTAATACTGCCACATCTGCATTCAGAAAAGCAATGGCTCTGATTATTGGTCTGACAAACACATAAATGCAGCCCAGGCTTTAATGCAATGCTGTAGGGTAAAATTTAGAGAGTGAAGGTGGTAACAGGGAGCACGGATTTCAGAGGTCGGCCTAAGAGTGGACAACGATGTCAATCATTGTGTGTTAGCACGTGATTGATTGCATGCTTCCAGGTGGATTGCAGAATCCCCATAAATTGGACACTTGTTAAGAATAAGGCTGGGTGGTCGCTGTCCATGGTATGATTTAACAAAGCCATCCCATTGTGGTGCTGAACAGACAGCAGTGCACAAAAGCATACACTTTTGATTGCTTGATCAATAACAGGAAATTAGTTTCTGTCCCACAGCCTGGTCACTTACGGAAAAAGCACATTCATTCATCATGCGATCACGTGATCTCCTGTGAAATAAACATGACAACATGGGGATGAAAATATCCGTGACAACATTTGAGCACACAAGAAAACCCATGTGTCAAATGTCACAGAGAATATAGTATAGGCATAATTGCCAATTACTTCAATTATGGTCCCCTGCAGGTTTTGCCTATTTCCAAGGACATCCCCAAGAAGGATTTGTTTTACATTGTGTCATGGTCCCCTGGATTACTTGGTACTAAAGCTCTCCTGGGATTTGAACTCAAAACCTCTTGGTTGCTACATAGGTATCTGAAGTTCCTGCTGAGCCGCCAGGTCTGTGGAGATGACAGAGATTAACTATACATACTGTATATTGCCAAGAATACATTTTTGCACTTTGCATTTAGTTTATACAACAACTTGAACATGTTATTTCTGACACTACGTAAAAAAATATATTGTGTACTAATTTGTACTGTGGCCACAGTTGGGACTGAGCATTAACTGGGATCTGAACTTAAAAGCTCTTGGTTGATAGTAACCTGAAAGGTCCTACTACACCACCAAGTATGTGAGCCTAAAACAGATATGGCTACAGACTTATTGACAAGGACACATTCCTGCACTTTGCTAAAAGATGCCCATAATAAAGAAAATATTTGTCCAATTACCACCATCAACGTAAAACGTGCAGTGCTCAAGGACACTTGACAGAGTATAAAAGAATGCTTTAGGGATTTGCACTTGCAACCTCTTGGTTTAGTGCATCAATGTTTCTGCGGTGCCACCAGGTTCATACTCATTTCTTGGAATGCGTGTTAACACACTCTCAAAGTGTTTGATGGTTATGCCGATGCAAGTTGAGCGCCTCCTCCGACACTGTCTGTTAAGCAGACTTTGCAAGAGCACGTGTCTCTAATGAGCTGCACTGTGAAGAGGTTATTGTGTGCATTTAATAGTAATGTAGCTGCAACTTGTTGCTAGAAAGTGCTGTAAATTTGTATTTTCTTAACTTGCTGACAAATGGCTCCCAGTTATTGTAAAATTGACAATAACATACAGGCTGCCACTAGCAAATACATGCCAGTAACCTATTGTGCCTCCACTGACATTTCGGTTTACAACATACAACATTACTTACTAATTGGCATCATGCTGAAGCAGCAGCAGCTCCTCAGAATATTAAAGGCATGGCTCATTTGAGGCTTGCATGGCTTTCAGCTAGCTCTTTTTGGTCTCCCATGAGAGGGAACGTCATCCCAGTTAATGTGATCTGCTTTATTCCGCTCATAAACATCACGCTTGTACACTGTCATTTCTCCAGCCTTGTTAAAGTCTGACCAGTGGATGTGATACCAAGTGCCCTCCCACGCATTCAGAAATTGCATTTTTATCCCCCACAGTTTTATCATTGGAATTACATGCAAAAGAGGAAACTATGTGCTTTAGGACCATGTGGATGCCTCAGAGAGGTCGGGTAGGCTGTTTGGTATGTGTTTACCCGACTGGATTTATGACTGCATGGACACCACAGAGCGGGCTGGCAGGCTGTGTGAAGGCAAAGCTTCTGGAAGGCTGGCTGGACCAGAGAGAGAGAGAGTTGAGCATAGTGAGGAGTTGCCACTGCTCTAGCCTCTAGTTAACTGTCAGATAGCGATATGAGGTGACCATTATTACTATCTAACAACAGTTGTTTGTATGAAAATGTTTTGTGGCCTTCGTTTTGTCCCGTTTCAGAATTTCATGAACTTGCAAAGCCTTCGCCATTTTGATGTACTGTTAGAGAGAGCTGGCCGAAAATTGGCCTACATTAGCGATTATTTTTGCCTCAATCTAACTTGACCTGAATTCTGACGTTTTTTCAGTGCAATGTGAGTTGTATTAGTCAGTATGGCAATGTAATGTTATTGATCTGTCAGTTTCCCCAGCTAATTCCCTACTTTTCACACTGACACCGTAATAATCACTTCTAGCCTTCGCTGTCATGGGAATGATTTCTTCATCCCACTCCTTTCTGTCTGACTCCAACCCACTACCGCAAGAACTGGTCCCAAACTCAACCGCAGTACCGTAATGTCATTTTATGCTTATGTGAATCAGCTCACTTGCCAGCCATGGTCCCAGCAATTTTGCGCCCTATTGTCAACATCAAATGCGCAAAAATAACTTTAGAAATAGGTTAAATTACCAGAGATTCTTACATCGACCTTACATTGTATTACTGGGCTATTATCAGCCAATATTCTAGATGTAATTTGAAGAGAGCAGAGTTGGAGAGACTTGCACTTTCTCGCGAGCTATTGTATAACCTACCTTTTAGGAGTTGAAGATTGGAGAAACACGGGTGATCAATAGTTAGGCATATTTCTATGCAACTTAGTAAACTACAGCTTAACCATAAGCCTATTTAGGAGGTACATTTCCTCGGAAAGATAACTGTACCGTGCTTCCCCACCTACTCTATATTGAAGCCACACGAACTGGAAGCTGCAAGAATGACGACTGTGACACTCGTTACGTTTTGAGGAGTCGTATAGGACATAGCCTGCATTGTAGGAGGGCGATTTGCAGGCAGAGGCAAACTTATTGAAAATGAAAAGGAGCAATGCTCGCTCACCACAGCCTACCTTTTATGTTCACATTGTGCCTTTTCCTATTCAATGATGACTGTATTTTTTGATTGCACCTCCACTTCTGTTCATTGTCAATATTTATTTACAGACACTGTAGTAAACTACAGTATAATCATGTTTAAGTTCACTTGAAAATGAAGTTAACTGCCACGTGATTCTCCGCCCATGTAGGCAGTCTACTCTATGTCAACGAGACCACAGATACTGAGCGCACTTGAACTCTCGCGCCCAACTAGGAGAGGTAGGCTACCGAAGTTGAAGAGTGTGTGAATGATGCAAAAAATATGTGTTTTTAATACAATAGGTAGGCTAATGCATAACAATTACAAAGGAGACCGTTTCAAAATAATCTGTGGGACAACAAAAATATTTCACCCCAAAGTAGTGTGCCTGACCAAACACTCCTTCCTGCCTGCAGCCGCCCACAGCATGAAAAATGCTGCCCATGCTGCAATGATCACTGCTTGTTACACGCAGGTCCTGCAAGCATCCCCTGGCAATGCAGCCCTCTAGTGAAGTCAGTGCACAACACTGTATGCTCGTCATGTCTTAGCAGGATCAGAAGGTGAGAGGGAAGACCAGTCTACAGAGCTCATGTGAATTTTGCAGTATATTCAGTGAATGATACAAAGTTTCATCTTGAATTGATGGGTAGACCTACAGTAGATTCAGTGGTTTAAGCTTAAAGCTACAGTCTGGGACAAATTATCATTTACATTTTTGAACCATTGATTCTATTCTTGGAGAATATAATGATAATATAAGGTAATTCTTGGTCATGCCTCATTTTAGGAGTATCAAATGGTGACAGGGGTCTCAGCTAGGTCTGTGGTGGTCACGAAATGTTGTTAGCTGGTGATTGTCAGGCAAATAACAGTCGGTCTCATGGTAATTGACCATTAATTAACATAAACACATTTAGCATCTCCTGGCTTCCAGGAACCACTGATGCAGACCTTTGGAACATCTGCATTTTAAAAATGCTAATAAATCCATGTAATATAGCCTACACCTTCACAATAAATCCTTAATTTATTTTAGACAGGTCTAAAGAAACATGATATGAAGAAAATGTCATCTATTTCAGAAGAACAGAATGGAATACTCTGAGTTGTCCTTATGTTAGGCCCTGATCTGGCTATGCCACATGGCTGTGGGCTACACTAGTTCATTTAGCAGACAAGGTTTGCTTAGAATTCTGTGGCATTATTTTATAGTATGAGGAATTAAATTGAACAAAGCTGAATAAAATGGAAAGGATATTTTCTTCAAATTATTTGAGGGAGTGCGCACATGCGGCTATTCTGTGTTGAGCGGTTAACAAAGAAATAGGTACTCCTGTATGCTTAATTTAGAGTTTTAATACATTGTCAGGCTGCAGGAAGTAACTAATGATGATTTGGAAAAAATCGCTTCAAAGGCATAAGCTCTGCTTTTCTTGTGTTGGCTGCACACACTTCATCAGGCTCTCATTCACAATTTGACAAGCACTTGATAATGGCTCGAATTTCCTAGTGGCATCCCCTTCGGGTGGCTATAATGCACCCTAAAATAATCCATGCCTTTTGCAGCCCTTCTCCCTGAGTGTGGCCTGCTCCGAAGCACCTCTCATCTCACTCACACGGCTCTTTGTCCCTTGATTTCTCACAGGTTACAAGTGAAGACAGACACATTGGGGACGAAACTGCGCGTGTCCTTATTCAATTCCGAGGTGCATATTGAAGATATTGGAAGAACTGTCCACATTTACTTTGTCAGCCAACAAGATGAGTAGGCCTAACGAACAGCAAAAGCACTAGCCAATCTACTATCACCCATAGTACAAAAGTTGACCTATTCTATTCTGTGTGAGAAGTAAATATTCCAAACATAGTCTGGGACAGTTGTGGGATGCGATAGATCCCAAATTAATACAACCACTAGCATTAAAAAACGTTTTTACGCAATGAGGGTGAAGCAACAGATCAGAACGTTTAGCTTAAAATGTTGATGAACTATTAGTGTAACGATGTGCGTCTCAAGCAAGTTCAGGGAGTGAGTGTTTTAATAAAATAAACAGAACATAATACAAAACAAGTAACACTAACAGCACACAGACATGAAACAAAAACAATGACAGCTGTGAAGGAACCAAAGGTAGTGACATATATAGGGCAGGTAATCAAGGAGGTGATATAGTTCAGGTGAGTCTGATGATGCGCAGGTGCAAGTAACGATGGTGACAGCTGTGTGCCATAACGAGCAGCCTGGTCACCTAGAGGCCGGAGTGGGAGCACGTGATAATTAGGCTATTTCTTCACATGACAGTAGGCTATAAACGTGAATGTTCCATTCTCGGGAAAACACTATTATCAAAAGTGACCACAAATGCGATTATGTATGTAAAAATAAAGAAAAAAAGAATGGCACCGGAAGAAACGTAATGTTTCTGTCACCGTCTCTTATGACCGAAAAGAGCTTCTGGATATCAGGACAGCGATTACTCACCTCGCACTGGACAAATATTTTTTCTTTAACGAGTCTGATGTGACCGATTTAGTTCAGACACCCGACAAGGCCCAAATCCCTGTCATTCACATCAAGAAGAGAAAGAGATATCGGGGACATAGGTTGGGGTGCCTTGTAAGAATCCGACGGCGATTGAGTAATCCCCCTCTACCATCAGTCCTATTAGCTAACGTGCAATCATTGGATAACAAAATGGATGAGCTTCAATCAAGACTATCCTACCAACTGGACATTAAAAACTGGAGTATCTTATGTTTCACCAAGTCGTGGCTGAAAGATGACATGGATAACACTTGCAAACTATTACGGACTACAAAGGGAAGCACAGCCCCGAGCTGCCCAGTGACATGAGCCTACCAGATGAGCTAAATAACTTCTATGCTCGCTTTGAGGCAAGCAACAATACAATGAAGCATGCATGAGAGCATAAGTCGTTCCGGACGACTGTGTGATCACACTCTCCATAGCCGATGTGAGTAAGAACTAAACAGGTCAACATTCACAAGGCCGCAGGGCCAGTCGCATTACCAGGACGTGTACTCCGAGCATGCGCTGACCAACTGGCAAGTGTCTTCACTGACATTTTCAACCTGTCCCTGACCGAGTCTTTAAAACTAATATGTTTCAAGCAGACCACCGTAGTCCCTGTGCCCAAGAACACGTCTGTAGCCATGAAGTGCTTTTAAAGGCTGGTCATGGCTCACATCAACACCATTATCCCAGAAACCCTAAACCCACCCTAATTTGCATATCGCCCCAACAGATCCAAAGATGATGCAATCTCTATTGCACTCCACACTGCCTTTTCCCACCTGGACTATAAGGGCACTAGGCGAGACCCAGATGCAGACACAGGAGGCAGATGGTAAGAGTCAAAGATGTTTATTAACAATCCAAAAGGGGTGGGCAAGAGAATGGCCGTGGACAGGCAAAAGGTCAAAACCAGTTCAGAGATCCAGAATTCCAGAATGGCAGACAGGCTCGAGGTCAGGGCGAGCAGAATGGTCAGGCAGGCGGGAATGGAGTCCAGAAAAACAGGCAAAGGTCAAAACCAGGAGGACAAGTAAAAGAGAATAGAAAAGCAGAAGCACAGGAAAAACACGCTGGTTGACTTGAACTTACAAGACGAACTGGCACAGAGAGACAGGAAACACAGGGATAAATACACCAAGGAAAGTAAGTGACACCTGGAGGGGGTGGAGACAATCACAAGGACAGGTGAAACAGTTCAGGGTGTGACATGGACAAAAGGAACACCTACGTGAGAATGCTATTCATTGACTACAGCTCAGTGTTCAACACCATGGTGCCCTCAAAGCTCATCACTAAGCTAAGGACCCTGGGGCTAAACACCTCCCTCTGCAACTGGATCCTGGACTTCCTGATGGGCCGCTCCCAGGTGGTAAAGGTAGGTAAACAACACATCTGCCACACTGATCCTCAACATTGGGGCCCTCAGGGGTCCTTGCTCAGTCCCCTCCTGTACTCCCTGTTCACCCATGACTGCATGGCCAAGCATGACTCCAACACCATCATTAAATTGGCTGACAACACAACAGTGGTAGGCATAATCACCGACAACGATGAGACAGCATATAGTGAGGAGGTCAGAAAACTGGCAGTGTGGTGCCAGGATAACAACCTCTCCCTCAATGTGATCAAGACAAAGAAGATGATTGTGGACTACAGGAAAAGGAGTACCGAGCACGCCCCCATTCTCATTGACAGGGCTGTAGCGGAGCAGGTTAAGAGCTTCAAGTTCCTTGGTGTCCACATCACCAACAAACTATCACACACCAAGAGTGTCGTGAAGGGGGCATGACAATGCCTATTCCCCATTACAGGCTGACTACACCGCTCACGTCGTGTGCGCGAGCATTGCAAAATACATTTTTTAAACTATATTACTCAATTATTGCACCCACACTGCTCGCACGCGCCAACAAGCCTCTGCGTTGCCAAGGGCTAAAATAGAAGTCATAGAAATAGAAGTTCTATTTCTGACGCAGATCCTGCCTCTCCCATCTCCTCATTGGTTTATAGAAGCAGGTACCCACGTGCCATCTCCTCATTGGTTATACCACGTGGGTGACTAAAAGACGAACGAGGTCGGTGATGCACCTAATTTATGAAAGTTGCCAGTCGCAGTATAAAATCAAGAGAAGAAAAGCCTGGAAGGAGGAGAGATGACTAGAAACGATTCGGTTGACCGTTTTATGTGTGGATTAATTGGCGGAGTAGAGGACCTTGTGCATTTAAGGTAAAATAACAACTCCATTCAACTCCAACAACTCATGCACCTGTCTCGAAACAGTTTATTTTCGTATATACTTTAACATTTTTTTTTCTTAAAACTGCATTGTTGGTTTAAGGGCTTGTGAGTAAACATTTCACTGTTGTATTCGGTGCAAGTGACAAATAACATTTGATTTGATTTTGATTTGTTTGAATGCTTTCATTATAAAAGGTGCATTTTTATGGTGAAAATGATCTTTCCCAAACTTGAAACTCACGTGCTGCATACAGTACAGTATGTATGCCAGTTAGGCTCTACACCCGAGGTAAAGTGGATTCATGTGCTTCATTTTAAGAAGTTATTTGGTCACTTTAGTTGTGATACAAACCTTATCAAAACATATAGGCCTATGACGTATGCGACTATGAGTCGCAAAAGTCACACAAAAAAAGGCATTGTTTCTTGCCTTAAACTGGACATTGTTCACAAGTTATAATATATAATTCAGAGTGATAGGCTAATATTGTTACCCATCTGACTGTTCTTGATTTAATCTTGTCTTTACATATACTAAATAATATATGTTTGAATTCATTTTGATTTTAGAATGGGCCATTATCATGCACCTGTCTCGAAACAGGGGCAGGGGAGAAATACATGTCATCTCTGCACTTGAATTTTGGGTTTCCAATCTCTCCAAAAGAATGTCATGATCGATGGTGTCAAAAGCAGCACTAAGGTCTAGGAGCAAGAGGACAGATGCAGAGCCTTGGTCTGATGCCATTAAAAGATCATTTATCATCTTCGCGAGTGCAGTCTCAGTGCTATGATGGGGTCTAAAACCAGACTGAAGAGTTTCGTATACATCGTTTGTCTTCAGGAATTATATTTTCTGGGTCAAGGTTGGGCTTTTTTAAGAGAGGCTTTATTACTGCCACTTTTAGTGCATTTGGTACACATCCAGTGGATAGAGAGCCGTTTATTATGTTCATCATAGGATGGCCAAGCACAGGAAGCAGCTCTTTCAGTAGTTTAGTTGGAATAGGGTCCAGTATGCAGCTTGAAGGTTTAGAGGCCATTACAATTTTCATGAATGTGTCAAGAGATATAGGATTAAAAAACGTGAGTGTCTCCTTTGATCCTAGGTCCTGGCAGTGTTGTGCAGACTCAGGTCACCTGAGCTTTGGAGAAATACGCAGATTTAAAGAGGAGTCTATCATTTGCTTTCTTGTGATCATGATCTTTTCGTCAAAGACATTCATGAATTCATCACTTCTGAAGTGAAAGCCATCCTCTCTTGGGGAATGCTTTTTAGTTAGCTTTGCGACAGTATCAAAAATACATTTTGGACTGTTCTTATTCTCCTCTATTAAGTTGGAAAAATAGGATGATCGAGCAGCAGAAGGCTCTTCAATATTGTACGCTACTGTCTTTCCAAGCTAGTCAGAAGACTTCCAGTATGATGTAGCGCCATTTCCGTTCCAATTTTCTGGAAGCTTGCTTCAGGGCTCGGGTATTTTCTGTATACCAGGAAGCTAGTTTCTCTTGACAAATGTTTTTAGGGGTGCGACTGTATCTAGGGTATTAAGCAAGGTTAAATTTAGTCCCTCAGTTAGGTGGCTAACCGATTTTTGTACTTCAACGTCCTTGAGTAGGTGGAGGGAGTCCAGAAGGGCATCTAGGAATCTTTGGGTTGTCCTGGAATTTATAGCACGCTTTTGATGATCCTTGGTTGGGGTCTAAGCAGATTATTTGTTGTGATTGCAAACTTGATAAATTGGTGGTCCGATAGTCCAGGATTATGAGGAAAAACATTCATATCCATCCACAATACTTATTTTATGTGACAAACTAGGTCCAGAGTATGACTGTGACAGTGAATAGGTCCGGAGACATGTTGGAGTCTATGATGGCTCCCCGAAAGCCTTTTGGAGTGGGTCTTGTGGACTATTCCATGTGAATATTAAGTCACCAAAATTGGAAAATTATTTGACATGACTACAAGGTCTGATAGGAATTCATGGAACTCAGTGAGGAATGCTATATACGGCACAGGAGGCCTGTTAACAGTAGCTATAAAATGTGATTGAATAGGCTGCATAGATTTCATGACTAGAAGCTCAAAAGACGACAACGCAGTCATTTTCTCTGTAAATTGAAATTTGCTATCGTAAATGTTAGCAACACCTTGCGGGATACGCGGGGACTATGGGCATTAGTTTAACCAGGAACAGAGGCCTCATTTAGCACAGTAACTTCATCAGGCTTAAGCCATGGTTCAGTCAGGCCAATCACATCAAGATTATGATCATAACTGCCGATCTCTGTCATGGCCACAGACCTGGTGGCGTAGCAGGAAATTCAGATTGCTGGCATGCCCCATATGGAAAAACGACATGATTTCGTGAAAACATGTTTTTGGAACACTTCCCATGGCATTTTACATGTGAAAACATGTGGTTTCCCATACACATTCATTACCTATAATACATACCTGCGCTTAACTAAAATAAAAGTGCAGAGGTCACTCTTTTGCTATCTGTTAATCTGACTGTTCTCTCGTCACTGACATATTTCAGCAATTTGAGGGTTTTCTGTATAGTTGTCTAATGTTGGTGAGGCATATAATTCTGTTTCAATGTTACACCTGAATCACTATGATAAATATAATCATTATTTATTTATTTATTTTAACAAAGCTGACATTTAACCTGTAAGAATACAGATTAAATCAGTTATTAACACTGTAGCAGAAAGATTGGAATTCCGTGAACCAAGAGGTTGTGAGTTCAAATAGCAGGTTAGGATAGGTTCAGTAATAATTACTGTGTGAGTACATATACAGTCGTGGCAAAAAGATGTGAGAATGACACAAATATAAATTTTCACAAAGTCTGCTGCCTCAGTTTGTATGATGGCAATTTGCATATACTCTAGAATGTTATGAAGAGTGATCAGATGAATTGCAAAGTCCTTCTTTTCCATGCAAATGAACTGAATCCCCCAAAAACATTTCCACTGCATTTCAGCCATGCCACGAAAGGACCAGCTGACATCATGTCAGTGATTCTCTCGTTAACACAGGTATGAGTGTGGACGAGGACAAGGCTGGAGATCACTCTGTCATGCTGATTGAGTTCGAATAACAGACTGAAAGCTTCAAAAGGACGGTGGTGCTTGGAATCATTGTTCTTCCCCTGTCAATCATGGTTTCCTGCAAGGAAACATGTGCCGTCATCATTTCTTTGCACAAAAAGGGCTTCACAGGCAAGGATATTGCTGCCAGTAAGATTGCACCTAAATCAACCAATTCTTGGATCATCAAGAACTTCAAGGAGAGCGGTTCAATTGTTGTGGAGAAGGCTTCAGGGTGCCCAAGAAAGTCCAGCAAGCACCAGGACCGTCTCCTAAAGTTGATTCAGCTGCGGGATCGGGGCACCACCAGTACAGAGCTTGCTCAGGAATGGCAGCAGGCAGGTGTGAGTGCATCTGCACGCACAGTAAGGCACAGACTTTTGGAGGATGGCCTGGTGTCAAGAAGGGCAGCAAAGAAGCCACTTATCTCCAGGAAAAACATCAGGGACAGACTGATATTCTGCAAAAGGTACAGGGATTGGACTGCTGAGGACTGGGGTAAAGTCATTTTCTCTGATGAATATCCTTTTCGATTCTTTGGGGCATCCGGTAAAAAGCTTGTCCGGAGAAGACAAGGTGAGCACTACCATCAGTCCTGTGTCATGCCAACAGTAAATCATCCTGAGACCATTCATGTGTGGGGTTGCTTCTCAGCCAATGGAGTGGGCTCACTCACAATTTGCCTAAGAACACAGCCATGAATAAAGAATGGTACCAACACAACTTCTCCTAACCATCCAGGAACAGTTTGGTAACGAAAAATGCCTTTTCCAGCATGATGGAGCACCTTGCCATAAGACAAAAGTGATAACTAAGAGGCTCTGGGAACAAAGCATTGATATTTTGGGTCCATGGCCAGGAAACTCCCCAAACCTTAATCCCATTGGGAACTTGTGGTCAAACCTCAAGAGGCGGGTGGACAAACAAAAACCCACAAATTCTGACAAACTCCAAGCATTGATTATGCAAGAATGGGCTGCCATCAGTCAGGATGTGGCCCAGAGTTTAAGTGACAGCATGCCAGGGCAGATTGCAGAGGTCTTGAAAAAGAAGGGTCAACACTGCAAATATTCTTTGCATCAACTTCATGTAATTGTCAATAAAAGCCTTTGACACTTATGAAATTCTTGTAATTATACTTCAGTACTCCATAGTAACATCTGACAAAAAATATCTAAAGACACTGAAGCAGCAAACTTTGTGAAAATTAATTTGTGTGATTCTCAACTTTTGGCCACGACTGTACACAATGTAGTCATGTATGTCAAAGAGTGTCAAATATGTACATTTAAAAGCTCTGTGTATCATAATGACTCATTTTTGTTTTCACATGTGTAATGTTCCAAAACCACATTTTCACATGTCACATGTTGAAGTGTTCCAAAACCAGTGGTGGAAAAAGTACCCAATTGTCATACTTAAATACCTTCATAGAAAATGACAGGTAAAAGTGAAAGTCACCCATTCAAATTTTACATGAGTAAACAAAACAAAAAATGTAGTTAAACTTAAGTATCAAATGTAAATGTAATTGCTAAAATATACTTAAATATTAATAGTAAAAGTATAAATAATTTAAAAATCCTTATTTTAAGCAAACCAGACGGCACAGATTTCTTGTTTGTTTAATTGATGGATAGCCAGTGGCACACTGCCACACTCAACTCAGACATCATTTACAAACAAAGCATTTGTGTTTAACGAGTCTGCCAGATCAGATGCAGTAGGATTGACCAGGGATTTTCTCTTTAAGTGCGTGAATTAGACCATTTCCTTGTCCTGCTAAGCATTCAAAAGGTAACGAGTACTTCCCACCCAGAAAACTGTCGTTAAAAAGACGTTAAAAAGAGGATTATACCCGAAGGCTAATATATGTTTGGTTTTGGTTGAAAGGGAAAGTTGAAAAGACGTCTTTTTCATGTAGTTGAAAAAACGCCGTCAAAGGAAAAATGGCCAGTTTCGGTTGAATGTGAAAGTTGAAAATACATTTTTCAGGTCGTTGTTTTAACGACATGCAAAGAACATAATTTCAATGTACTTGTAGCCTATACATATGGACGCAGTAACCAAAAAATTAAATTTACAGTCACACAACTCATTACATTACTCCAGTATTTGCACAAAACATTCAGTCAAGTACAGTGATAACAGACAAAATACAGTTAAGTTCAAATGAATATAAAACATTTTATTCATTGAATAATTATCAAATCAATTTATGTAGCCCTTCGTACATCAGCAGATATCTCAAAGTGCTGTACAGAAACCCAGCCTAAAACCCCAAACAGCAAGCAATGCAGGTGTAGAAGCACGGTGGCTAGGAAACTGGAGTTGAAACTGGAGTTGAAACAGGAGCAGCAGCACGGCCAGGTGGACTGGGGATAGCAAGGAGTCATCATGCCAGGTAGTCCTGAGGCATGGTCCTAGGGCGAGAGAAGGGCGAGAGAGAGAAAGAAAGAGAGAATTAGAGAGAGAGCATACTTAAATTCACACAGGACACCGGATAAGGCAGGAGAAGTATTCAAGATATAACAAACTGACCCTAGCCCCCCTAACACATAAACTACTGTAGCATAAATACTGGAGGCTGAGACACGAGGGGTCAGGGGACACTGTGGCCCCATCCAATGATACCCCCAGACAGGGCCAAACAGGAAGGATATAACCCCACCCACTTTGCCAAAGCACAGCCCCCACACCACTAGAGGGATATCTTCAACCACCAACTTACCATCCTGAGACAAGGCCGAGTATAGCCCACAAAGAGCCCATAGTCCATCAAAATGATAGATATATTTTGCTGCGTTAGCATTGGCCCTGTGTGATGGTGACATGGAAACCACCACCTATGGCTCTAGCAGGAGCATGCTTGAGGTGGTCTGCCACAGCTCTCCGAACATCATGGTCAGTGGCCTTGCTGTTCCATTTCTTGAATGCAGCTGTAACACCAAAATAAACACAGTAACTTATAGTACGACTAATGGATATGGAGCATCTTATAGGTTCCCCACTGCACTAAAATCAGCCTTCAGGGCTCAAACCAGCGGTTTATCATTAACCTTGCTGCGGGTGATTCTTTGATCCACCTCTACGCAGAATACACATTATTTATACATCTGGCCCTTATTTGGACACTGTGTTAACAAACCTCCAAACGAGCTTCAATGCCATACATCTCTCCTTCCATGGCTTCCAACTGCTCTTAAATGCTAGTAAAACTAAGTGCATGCTCTTCAACCGATCGCTGCCCACACCCACCCACCCGCCTGACTAGCATTACTACTCTGGACGGTTCTGACTTAGAATATGTAGGCAACTATAAATACCTAGGTGTCTGGATAGACTGTAAACTCTCCTTCCAGACTCACATTAAGCATCTCCAATCCAAAATTAAATCTAGAATTGGCTTCCTATTTCGCAACAAAGCCTCCTTCACTCATGCTGCAAAACATACCCACGTAAAACTGACTATCCTACCAATCCTTGACTTCAGCGGTCATTTACAAAATAGCCTCCAACACTCTACTCAGCAAATTGGATGCAGTCTATCATAGTGCCATCCGTTTTGTCACCAAAGCCCCATATACTACCCACCACTGCGACCTGTATGCTCTCGTTGGCTGGTCCTCGCTACATATTCGTCGCCAAACCCATCCAGGTCCTATAAGTATAAAGTATATACTGGGGTAGAGGAGTATAAAATACAGAGAAACATAGCTATATTATACGGTTGAAATTCATCTATGCTATTAGAATAAATAACGGTAACAGACACATAAATAACAGTCCGGTAATATGGTTTATAGTAGCACCTCCTAGAGGCATTTAGTAACGTGGATAAACAGTAGGAGGAAACTGAGTGGGGTTAAGCACTCCATAGCTTAACGGACACACTAGAAAATATAACCCAGGAGGGACAGGAGTGTAAGTCACAGCGAATAGGAGAAAGATTGGTTTTAAATAGGTGAAAAGCACAATAAAAAGAATTGAGACAGCATAGATAGTGCGGATATTATAGGAAGCTAAAAATAATAACTAGACAATAAATAAAACATTTAAAGTAAGGATATCAGTAGCAATAGGACAAGAAGGAATGAATACTGAGAATGTTTAAAGAAGGAGAAGGATTGTTGAAAAGTATAAAGAAAGCTAGAGGAATGTTGAAGAAGGACAATGAAAAGTCAGACAGGAAGAAGGTGGAATGGTTTGCAAAACCTCCACCATACACCAGTGGGTAATACCCCCTGGTGTCCAGAGTTGTGGAAATAAAGAGAGAAATAGAGGTGGAAGATGATAAGGAGACTCTCTGTGCCCTCTTAGGTAAAAGAAAAGGACAGGGGAGACTGAGCAAGGTGCAGGAAGGAACCCAGAAAAGTTTAACCGTTATGAAAGATTATGTGGAAATAGGAAGAGAAGTGTGAATGATTTTGGTAACGTGGGTTATCAATAATAGTGATATTTGAGGCGCTATGCTGGAATAAGACATTAAGTCATCTGTATTATCCAGTAATAAATTTGTAGACATTATGGTATAGGTTCTAATACAAGTTATTATGTGCCGTGACTAATTAATTATTGTCAGGGGAAGTGGATAGCCCTACCTTGGAAAATAGTTAATAGAAGGAGGGGATTATAGAAGGGAGGGGTAAAATAATTAGCAAAGAGGTTACTAATCCTAAAATTAACTTTAAAATATTTTAGTTAGTTTATGAACATTGTGATGGTTGGCTAAACAATCAGAGACAACCACAAGTACCTGTGAACCCATGGGAGAGGCCTAATCAGGGATACTAGGGATGCCCAGAGAATCCTACAGGGGAGGGTGAGTTTTCAATGATATCCACGAGAGCTGATCAAGGACTTATGCTGCAGGTTCAAATAGAGAACAGAGGCACACCCTTGATGATAGATTCTGGAGCCACTTACACATATGTAAATCCAAATTATGCCTCATCTCCCCATGTCTGACAAATATGCCAAAACTATAGGATTCCTGGGACTAACGCAGCTAATTCCAGTGACAGCCCAGTTCATTTAACAGCTGATGGCAAATCAGCAATACTCCCTATAGTGTCAGAACAAACTCTGATTCATTTAAGGGAAGAGATGAAGACTAGTGAAGGTAACAAAGTCATTTGCAAAATAAAAATTTCAAATTTGAATTGATTAAGAATTGGCTGATGTATTTTCTACATTAGGCAAATTACAGATTAATCTTAAAATAATAGATGTTTAATGAGTGTGAAGCAGTGGTTAGTGATAAAAAAAAGTCATATTGATAAGGAGAATTGATGTAAACGTGATGGGTGTTGACAGTATGTGAATATGTTATTAGTATCTTTTTATAGCACTCTTAACGATGCGATATTTTAGTCAATTGAAAAGCTGAGGATTCAATACAAGGTTAAAGGATGAGTAGAGAGATTGAATCTTAAGATTGTAAAACAAAAAAAGATTAGCTGCGGTTGTAAGCAAGCAGGTAGCAGGTTGTGGGACATTTGAAGTAGAGGTATGAGAAACATTCTTTGACAGTTTTTGATTATTGTTGCTTGGTTTTATAGTTAGGTAACTCCAGTGCATTTGAGCAGGAAGCTAATGTATTATACAATTATAATCTGTTTCCATTACGTGAAGCAGTGTCCAGTAATACAAGTAGAATTAAATAAGTATTGACTGCCAAGCTGATTAGACAGCACCAACTTTTTGAAGGTTATACATTTGTTAAACAGGTACTTTACTAAACTAATGCAACAGGTTAAACTTATGGGATTACTGGAAAGGGGCTCTGGGATTGTTTATTTTAAAATGGGGTCAATTTCACTTCATGGAACACTGTATTATCTGATGGGTCTTGAATAGAAGTCTTGAATCCTGAAAGAATGGAAGTCCAATACAGTGGGTATGTTAATTAAGGGAGACATAGGTGACCACGTCTAAAACAACAGCGATAGAAACCAGTAGGAGTATGCATGTCACGCCACCAATATAATCTATGCCCCAATGTCTGAGACAATAAGAGAATGGAAACTAAGTCAGACAAGATTCATAAAGTGGAGTGACGATGTTATGTAAGGGTAAGACTGTACAAAAGCCAACTACTAAGAATGAAGAGTTAGTTCTTCCATGGAATTTCTCAGCTTTGTTACTCTCCATAATAAAGTCTATTTGAATTCACAAGCTCTGGAATCTGAGAAGTATTTGATTCAATATTTTCCACAACAATGACCACATCGTCTATGTACGCCGCTGTATACTCGTGATGGGGATGTAGAATGGCATCCATGAGGCGTTGGAAAGTTGCCACAGCACCATGCAGTCCGAAGGGCATCCCCACATACTGAAAAAGCTCCTCCGGTGTGGCGAAGGCAGTCTTTGGGCAGTCCTCCGGAGCCACCGGCACTTGCCAATATCCCTTCGTCAGATCCAGGGTGGTGATGAACTTGGCCTTTCCTAAGCGCTCCAAGAGTTCATCCACACAGTGCATGGGATACGCGTTGAACATAGAGATGACGTTTATCCCCCTAACGTCATTGCAGAGCCTCATACTACCGTCGGGTTTGGGGACCAGGACTATGGGACTGGCCATCTACGAACGAGTGGTCTCGATCACCCTCATCATCTCCCTTACCTCGCTCTTTGCGATGACTCGCCGTGCCTCAGGAATCCTGTAAGGCCGGATATGCACCTTCTTGCTGGGTTTGGTGTGGATATGGTGAAACAGGACATCTGTTCGTTCTAGGAAGGGAGAGAATACCCTGCCGAATTGCATATTCAGCTTGCCTAGCTGTCTCGACTGCTCCGGCAGGAGAGTTTGGCCACGGCGCACCTGTAGAGGAGACTCCTCTTTTTCCTTGTCTTCCACTGCCATCAAAGACACACCCTCCTGTCTTCCATGGTACTTCATCAGGTTGATATGATATAGTTGGACCTTCTTCCTCCTGTCAGGTTGCTTGATGTAGTAATTGACCGGTGAGACCCTTTCCGTTACCTCGTAGGACCCCCTCCACTGTACCAGCAAGCGGTGTTTGGCTGTGGGCATGAGTACCATCACTTTATCTCCCACAGTGAACTGCCTGGGTGTTGATGACTTATCATAGGCCCAGCCTTATCTGCTGCGCCTTCTCCATATGCTCCTTTACTATGGGCCAGACTGCCGACAGTGGTCATTGGGCCAAAATACAGTCAATCAACGATAGACCGGTCCTACCATTGGTGCGCAATGAGGTCATTGATTGGTGTCTTCAAATCGGTTTGTTTCGGTCAACACGTCCCGGGAAAAGAACCATCAAGTATGGTTGTGTTAGCAACAACCAGAGGATTGCAATGAAACCAACCATGAATGGATAAACTTTTGTTTAGTGTGTGTAATTACCACAAACTCTTCGTCCAAAGTTGAATGAGACGGAAATCACGACGCAATCGGTTTACAAATGTTTCGTGTTAGGCTGTAAAAATGTATTTTATCAAACAAAACTAACATTCACTGTGTAGTTAGGACACTTGGCATTGTCACCAGAGGAAGATCTTCAATGGTAAGCGATTAATTGCTTGGTTGGAAAATGCTAGTAATACTTGTGTGTGCAGGGCGCCGTCCTCAGAAAATCGCATGTTTGCTTTCGAGGTAAAGCTTTTTTGAAATCTGACACAGCGGCTGGATTAATAAGACATTCATCTTTTAAATGATGTAAGATACATGTATTTACAAGAATGTTTAATATAACGAATGGTGTATTTAGAATGTTAGCTCTCCTGCAGTTTCACCGCATGTTGGCCTGGTGGGATGTTAGCATCTCACCTACCCTAGAGAGGTTAAGGACTTGACCGGTTAGCTGATTAAGATTTCTGGAATTGACTGGCAAGCTGTACTCTTGTGTGAAGTGAGATGGGGAAGGAGAGCACCTGGAATC